>NC_064857.1:8787966-9117252 GCF_024139225.1 Suncus etruscus | reverse complement strand
CATCACACATATTAGAGCCCACTCAGGTCTTCCAGGACCTATGGCTCAAGGAAATAAAACTGCTGACTTGCTAGCAATGCCTATATTTAAATCACCTATAGAGGAACATTCAGCCCTACACACAAATGCTCGCCGTTTACATGTGAATTACCAAATTCCATGGAGGCAAGCTAGAGAAATCGTAGAAAACTGCAACGTATGTGCACCGTTAACAAAAAAGACTCACATAGCAGGAGCAAACCCAAGAGGCTTACAGTCTAACGAACTTTGGCAAATGGATATAACTCAAACAGATTTATTTCCAAGGAAACCTTATCTTCATGTTGTGGTGGACACTTATTCTCGGTTTATGTGGGCAATTCCCATGTCTTCTCAAAAATCTAAGGCTGCTTGTAGTTTTCTTTTACAATGTTTCTCTGTGATGGGTATTCCATATTCTATAAAAACTGATAATGGGCCAGCCTATGTTAGCAAAACTTTTGAATTTTTTTGTAAGGAATGGCAGATAAGACATCTCAGAGGAATTCCTTACAATTGTAGGGGACAGCCCATTGTAGAAAGGACTCACAGAACCTTAAAAACTCAATTGCAAAAAAATAGAAAAAGAGGTTTACCACCAACGGATTTGCTGTCTTTGACTCTTATCACACTAAATTACTTTAACTTACCCCAAGGGGAAAGCTACACTGCAGCGGAAAGACATTTTAAAGAAGATATTCAGAGACAAGAAACAACCCATAAACCTATTTGGATCAAGGAGGATGAAAAATGGATAGCTGGCTATCTTCTCCTAAGAGGAAGGGGTTATGCCTATGTTTCTATAAATGATGACCCTCCCAAAAAATTTTGGGTTCCATTACGTCTTGTTAGAAATCGGGCTAGCACAAATGATCAGGTTCAGACTACAAACTCCCCTTCAGAGAAAAAACAGAATACTTCAGACACTAACAGCAGTAATATTACTAAGGTCTCTGGGGCAGGGAACGATTTAGCTGTCACACACCATACAATGAGTGAGACTGATGGTAGTGATAAACCCTTACACTCCGAGATGCAAAAGGAAAGACAGGAACCTGTCTTAACTGGGCTCCAAAATATAGGAAACTCTTGCTACATGAACTCAATATTGCAATGCTTGTATAATATTTCAGACTTAACTCAGTATTTTTATAAAGATCATTATAAAAAGGATATTAACAAGAAAAATCCGATGGGGCATGAAGGTAAATTAGCCGAAGAATTTGGTCGGCTCATCAAAACCATGGGAAATGGATTTCATAGATATATTAACCCTGAAAGCTTCAAAGTAACAATTGGTTTACTTAATGACCAGTTTGCTGGACACAATCAGCAGGATCCTCACGAACTACTGATGTTCCTAATAGAGGGATTACATCAGGACTTGCTTACTGTAAATCTAATGACAGACAAAACTACACATCTCATGGGAAATGAAAATTATGAACAATTTAGTCCAGAACACCAAAAGGCTCATAAATCTATTATTTATGATCTCTTTCAAGGACAATTCAAATCTATACTCCAGTGTCTCACTTGCCACCAAAAGTCTGAGGTTTATGAGACATTTGTTCATTTGTCTTTGGCTGTTACATCTACAGATAAATGTACATTACAGGAATGCCTCTCTGAATTTTTTAAAGAAGAAGAATTAAGAAATGACAACAAAGTTCTGTGCAACAGTTGCAAAAATAGAAGGGATTTTTCAAAGAAAACGTACTTATGGAAACTGCCACCAGTACTTATAATACACTTGAAACGTTTTGCTTTTGATGGCAAACAAATAAAAAAATTGCATACTTATGTAGATTTTCCTTTAGAAGACCTCAATTTAGAGGAATTCACTTCAGAGAATAAAAGCAAGATTAAGAAATACAACTTATCATCGGTGTCAAACCATTATGGTAAAGTTCACTATGGACACTGTACTTCATACTGTAAAATTGCTGCAAAACAACACTGGATCAATTTTGATGACAAGAAGATCAAAAAAGTCCCTAATACATTGGTGAAATCCACAGCAGCATACATCCTGTTTTATACTTCTTAGAGATCTACAATGAACACCAGATAATCATTTTACTTCCTTATCAGTTGCTATTAATGCTCTAGGATTCTTTCCACAGGCATGATCAATGAATATAGATTGAAAATCATGAATCCCCAATGTGTTTCCTTGTAGGATGGATTTATGTCTTAATTTCATTATTGCTCTAGGTCTCAGTTAATCATGAAATTTTACAAATTAATTTAGTCAAGGTTCACCTGAAAGAGAAATTTCTCATCATATTAATGTTGTTTTTCTTTCTAGGTATACTCATTTAACGACTTTCACTCTTTTTATTTTAACATCATTGCTTTATTTCCCTCAATTTAGGTTTTAAGACGCTTACATAATGATAATTTTAGGTGGACTTTCTTCACAGTGCTTCTTGCCTATGATTGATTATCATAAAGTTACTGTTATACAATAACTTTGTATATATACTGATATACACGTATAGTAGAGTTGTCCATGTTTGTATTATGCATGAAATTCTCTTTCAGATCTGCTAGGCAAAACCATAAAAAAAAAATTTTTTTTTTTGTGAATTTGAAATGATTTATCTAAACAATTGCCGGCTATTACATTTTAAGGAGCTTTTAATTGATTCAGCTGAATTCTCTTTTGCTCTATTTTGGATCCTTTCCAACAAATATTTTTTAGTATGAGTGAGTGTTATGGCCATATTTTTTGTGAAGTCTGTGTATGTATGTCTTGTTTAGTGTCTGTCTGTTCTGCATATTTTGTACATAGTTTCCTTTTTCCTAACTTTATCTTCCCCAAATTAGTCTTCCTTATCCTTCCTTCTCTCTTCCTAGTCCTTAACATTTTAATTTTCAGGATTTCACATGTGCAACCCATCTCCTTCACCCACAACTACAAGCTTCCTGATCTCGGCGGGAAGAAGAAATCCATGACTGTTGGAGTTTTACACCATATATGCTGCAAACTTGTTGGAAATGAAGCCACCTGGGATTTGTGTCACAATGTAACACCAGAGAAAAGATCCATGGACAAGACCCACAGTCTCTGGATCCCAGTTAAACTGTGCTATCTGAATTTCTGGTTTTCCATCCACATACAAAATGCTATTGTTGACCGTTTCTACAATGGCTACCCCAAGATTGCACCGATCCCAAAGGAAATACAGAAGCCCAACCAACTTATGATGTAATGATGTAACGCTTGGGGATGCCCCAACACATGGATGACTGTACTGGCCTTCCTTCTTCATTCAGCTTGATGTTATCTCCTGTACAAGGCTTCAACCGGCTTTTCCAGACCCATCAAGTGTCTTCTGCCGGTCTTTTTGGAGTTCCAGACCCCTCATATTTACACATTGGTATTGAACTCTGTAGAAATTACATCTGTTGTTTTTCCTATAACTGTAATCCTTTGAAGTTATGTTTGGTACTTCGCTTCTTTTGACTATCGTAATTAATGTTTTTTTATTTTAGTTTTTAATATTAGGAATCGATGTTGTATTACATTAAGGTTTTGCTTTCTTGACTTTAGGTTTGTGAGTTATATATTATTGTCTATAATTTCCCAAATGATATTTTTGTCTGTTCTCAGGGTTTTTTGCGTGGGCGCATCATAGGCAAAATACTAGGTTTATAGAAGGTTCCATCCATTTTGGATGGGCCCTCAAGTTGTTTATTTACACAGGGAGGGTCTCTGCCTTAAACATTTTGTTTTGGTTTGTGACTTAAGCTCCCATCTATAAATAGTCGACATCAATTTCAGACATCTTATGGACTTCAGACCGGATTAAGAACTTGGACTAAGTTCAGATACCTATTGATCATCATTGCAGTGGCTCCCCACTGTGCAGAGGGTGTATGTGCCACTTCTTCCGAAATAAAGGCCTAGTTCAATGCCCTCAAAGATGGGCTTTCTGGTCTACCTGAACTTGAATAAAAATGGAGCTGGAGAGATAGCATGGAGGCGAGGCGTTGGCCTTTCATGCAGAAGGTCATTGGTTCAAATGCCGGTATCTGCCAGGAGCGATTTCTGAACGTGGAGTCAGGAGTAACTCCTGAGCACTGCCAGGTGTGACCCAAAAACGACCACCACCACCACCTACAACAACAACAAATAAAGAAAAGGTGCTTCTTCTTGCCTGCTACACAACCTTTCTGGTGTCTCTTCGAAAGATCTATGTACGTCTTAGATTTATCTTCTCAGGAGCTTGTAGTTGATTCCTTGATACATGTTTCTGGTTTTAGACACCCTGTGCTTAGGTTAGAAGTTTTTCTTTACATTTTCCTGTGATGCGCTTATGCAAACAGCCGCTCTTTTATTATTGACTAATTTTTCTTTTAATAATTGTAGACAATATTGTTTGTTTACTAAAAACAAAAGGGGGAATTGTTGTGTATGTAAATATTTTGGGGGATTACTATGTTGCTCACCCTAATCTGATTAGGTGATTGTGCCCTACCCTAGGGTGTGACCTGGCATTCTGCCCCCACCCTAGGGTAGGACCTGATTCTGCTTCCACCATTGGTTGGTATCTGATCCCACCATTGGGTGGGACCTGACTCTGGACTATAAGAGCAAGGGTCTGTGGAAGGCGAGAGGCTTTTGCTGGCTGGAACTGAATCGGAGTCTTTGGACTTCAGTTTTGTCCATCCAAATAAAGCAAATATTTCCACGAGCCTGATTGTCTGCGAGCTGTTTACCCGCCGTTTCACCTCAGAACCGTGGGCTAGACAGGGTGGCAGACACGTGCTACGAGCTGGAAGAAAAGGGCCTCATTCTCCATCCCTCCATCAGTCAACCTCTTCAGGGGCTGTCCTGCTACAACTTACAATGCTAACCACACAAATAGAGTAAACCCTTGCACGGGGAAAAATTTAAGAACTTCCCTTTTCCACTTCCCTCTATTGCATACACATTTAGCATTTAGCAATGTGTCCAGCATAAAAAAAAAGGCACTTAACAAATGTTACTTTCCCTTTCCTAGTTTGGTGTATGTAAGTCACCAAACTTTGCTTTAGAAAGTTAATGGATAAAGCAAAAGGAAGGGGAAAAAATTGTGGTCAAGAATATGAATGTTGGTGTCAGAGCTGATTTTTAATTCTGTTTTTACCATTTATTAACTCTCTACACTTAGAAAGTTTACTTAAACTCTGATTCTGTGTCCTCCTGGGAAAGTCAAGAGAATGTCACTTAGGTTATGAAGTGGCAGTTAAAAGTTAAAATGTAGGACCGGACAGATAGCACAGTGTTAGGGCGTTTGCCTTGCACACAGTCCATCTAGGATGGATAGTGGTTCAAATCCCAGCATGCCATATGCCCCCCCTCCATGCCTGCCCAAAGCGATTTCTGAGTGCAGAGCCAGGAATAACCCTGAGCACTGCTGGATATGACCCAAAATAAATTAATTAAATAAAAATAAATAATGTTAAAATGTAAATTCCTCAATGCTCAAGTGTTCACAGCATACACTGTGTTTTTACTTATAACAACAAAATGTTTAAAGTTACTAAAGAGACCATTAGGAGATGCAAAACAAATTCAAAAGAGTATTGGCATGTCCACTATCCAAACAAAAATTAACCTAAAGAAAAGAGCACTATTTCCAATGACATAAAAACATTGACGTCTTGTGTATTGCTGTAGTAACATATAATAAAGCAGTCTGTATCGATAACATTATAGAGATGAATTTAATATTATAACTTCTAGATTATTCATTTGTGGCTACATATCTAAAAAAATCACAGCTCACACCATAGATGTACCTTGAGGGCAGTATGCTGAGTGAAACAAGCCCAGTAATAAAAGGATAAACAGCATATGATTTCTCTTATTGAGAATAGTCACAGGCATAGAAACAGAAAGTAGAAGGCTAATTGCCGATGACAAGAGGGATGATAAAATGGGAAATTGTCTAATAGGTCTAGTGTTTCAGTTGTGCAAGAGGAAAGTATTCTAAATATCTGTTACTCAATGTGTACACTAATACCTTACTGCAATCTTACAATGATTTACAGAGTAAATTTTTTATCACATCATTTTGTCTCAGTAGGCACATTTGTCTCCAAAATCAGGATAGTTTGCAGAAAAGAAGGAGAAAGGCGTAAGGAAGGTAAGAAAAGGAAATAATTACTTCCTAAATTCTAAGTAAGATTGTAGGATTCCTACATGAAAGGGAGAAGAAAGTTGTAGAACACAGAAAAGAGTGAGTGGAAGGCTTTCTTCCTCATATTGGTGGATGCTCAGTCGGACATTAGAAAGAATCCATCATAAATAAGCAAGTATGTGTACCTATGTTAAAAGCTTTGCCTCAAAATTGGAATGGAGAAGCATCGGGGAGAAAGAAAAAGACTTCACGAAGGAGGCAAGGAAGAAGGAACTGTGGAAAAAAGATTTTATGGTTTGGAGACGGAAGACATTCCATTGGATGACACTTGCCTTGAGCAATCCCTGGTACCCCACATGAACCCTGTACTCTTGTACAGAGACAAGACTAAGCCCTGAGCACAGTCTGCTGTGACCCAAAACAATATAAATAAAAACAAATTAAAGGTCTATGGTTCAGAATCAAGATGAAGAATTTGAATTCTCATTCCACAAATAAAGTTAATTAATTTTTCATCAGATTCTGGCCTAATCCAGGGCTTCACACATGACTACCTCTGTATCAAAGCCCCAGTCCCAACGATGGTTGGTAGAGGACTTTAGGTTGGTCCTCATATTGCCTTCTAATTAGATATCTCTCTATTGGTTCCTTTGGTTTACCTGTTGAAAAGACATTTCCCCATTGTCTCCTCATCTGGCTTTTTTCCCCTCCCCTTGGGAATGGGCTTGTTTTATCCCAATAAAATCTACTTAAGGCTACTCAGGAGGCCTAGAGGAGAAGCTGCCATTTTGGCTCCTGGTTCCACGTGTTGGAGTGACTGGTTTGTGGGTGAACAGCTTGCAGTGTGAGTTTCTGTCCTGCTCTTCCTTCCAACTATGTGTGGATTACTTCCTGCATTGGAATTGCTGCTGGACCTGTGTCTCTTGTCCTACCTGGATTGGGGGCATGGGATCCCTCTCCCTCTCTGGGGATTGTGGAACACACAACCCACCATTTCACAGCAGCTCGTTACTTTAATAACTTTCCTATGGTTGTTACTTGCTTATTTTTCCTGATAATGACTTTATTTATTAGCAAACACAGAGATGAGCAGCCTTTGACAATAGAGAATTAATTTAAGATTTTGTGTTAATATAACACAAGGTAATGGACCATAACAGGGAAAATCAATGAATAATCTCTATGTGCTTAATCATGAGATTACTTATCATTTTTTATATTTACTATTGTTTTTATAGGTATAATTAATTGTTCGTTACAAAAAGTATGTAATAATTCTTGTCTTTAAAATGAAAATTTGACAGGACATCTTACCCTGCACATTATTTATTACAAACAATAAATCAGAGGTTTTAACTTACAACAAGGAAATAGCTTGCTATTTCTTTGGTGTAAATTACTGTTTTGGAATGTGGCCCAAGAATGACTTTATTGTTTTCCTTTTCTCTAAAGGTAATAGAAAATATTTATAAAAGATATGAACTTTTGTCAGATAACAGTTTATATCAAAATGGATTTTATCCTCTCCCAAAGAAAACAGTGCACCTTATTCTTGGATTTTTAATAATAGGTTTTCCATATTCTAAAGCACTGGACTTTCAGGCAAAGAAGGCCATCCTTCAGGATACCTCTTCTCTTAGAGACATTATTTAGAGATAAGCACAATATTTATAATTATTTTTCCAAAAATTGTGCTTTATTAGTGTAATTATCCAATTTGGCTCTCTATGTAGATTGTATGTTGTAGCTTCAACAAAAAAGTAGCTTTATCATTGCCTTTTTTAACCTAGTTCATTTGAATAATGAACAAAAAATAGCAAAAGAAAATTCTAAGTAAATAGATATATACTTAATGGATTTTTACAATAATGTAATACTTTCTAAAAATATATTACACTTGCCAATAACCAAAATTCTTATTTTATTTTAGAGGCCCTGTGCCAGGGAAGGGCATTAATCACTGTTCTATCTCTGCATCCTTCACCAAAGTTCTTTCTTTATACTGTCATAACTATCATATTATATTTGAGTTGGTTCATTTTACTGTGGAAACTTTGCAGTGAAAGTTTTAAAGCATTTAATTAGTTACTTAAAATCTAATCTGTTTTTGATTTATTTTTATATTAATGAGCCTTTATAAGGATTTTCTCTCAGGGGCTGGGGCAATAGCCAAACAGGTAGGACACTTGCCTTGCACTCAGCCAACCTGGGTTCTAGCCCCAGCGTCCCATGTGGTCCCCAGAGCCTGCTAGGAGTAACCCCTGAGTGAAAATCTAAGAGAAAGATTTGAGCACAGTTGGGTATGGCCCAAAAACAAAAAATAAAATTTTCTCTCAGTATCTGTAATTTGGGCGGATGATGCGTTCCTAGTATCAACAGCATATACTCAAGGAGTTATTAACAGATGTAAGTAGAATAATAATCATAAAAGTATGTGAAAAAGTAATTCAATTCTTTAGTAGTTATTGCTTTTAGTAGCTTCCAGTGAAACTACCAGTGTCAATTTCTTTATTCCAAAGGTTTTTAAAGTATAATTATGACACTTTTCTACTTAAATGATTCCTGTCATAGTTTTGATTCATAGCATTTGGCAACTTAGCTATCTCTTTGAACTTGTTCTCAATCTATCCTATTTCTAAGAAAATAGTAGGAGGAGATGAGCTTATATCTGGACAAAATAGGGAACTATTTTCCTTTCCTTACCTTCCTTATGCCTTTTTCCTCTTTTTCTGCAAACTATCCTGATTTTGGAGACACATTGGAGGGACATACTCCCTGTGTGCCTATTGAGACAAAATGATGTGATAAAAAATTTACTCTGTAAATCACTGTAAGATTGCAGTAAGGTATTAGTGTACACATTGCGCAACAGATATTTAGAATACTTTCCTCTTGCACAACTGAAACACTAGACCTATTAGACAATTTCCCATTTTATCCTCCCTCTTGTCACCGGCAATTAGCCTCCTTTCAGAAAAGTAGAAATTTCTATGAAAAATCCCCAGTACATTAAAAAAGAACAACACTGTAACCATCTTGTGAATGGCCCACCCTAATTATTAGCAATCATACAGCAAATCTGCTAAGATGAGAAACTTGAACACGTAAATAAAAATAAAGGATATGTGTTTTGTCTTGTTTCCTTTACTTTCTTAAGTAAATGTCACAAGGATTTTTCTTTAATTACACTTCACATCCAGGGCACAGTTATGATGGAAGTTATAAGCACAAGCATAGGGGTCAAGATTATAAACTCAGTTGTTGAGGGAAAAGATCAGGATCTTTCCTTAATTCAGTTTTCTTGTTTTGCTTTTTTGGGGGTCATGCCCAGCCAGTTGTGCTCAGGAGTTACACTTGCTTCTGCCCTCAGGAAATCACTCCTGATGGTGCTCTGGGATATATATGGGATGCCAAAGATTGAACCCTGAGTCTTTCATGCGCAAGACAAACGCCCTATCTACTGTACTATCTCTCCAGCTCCTCCTTAATTCATAGTTTTAACTTACTCTCTGAGGTTGCCTAAAATTAGACTTTATAAAATTCAAAAGAATTCATAAAACCAATGTTTTTAATTGTAAGGAAAAAAATCTCTTCTGTAGTCTCAGGAAGGTAATTAAGAGTTTGGGTTGAATTACTAGATCAAAAATTCATACTGTGTATGAAAACAACAATTTAGTTTCCAATTATACTCTGTGTATTTGATAATTTAATAAATCAAATCTTTAAAGTATATAATTAGAAAAGTTTGGTGTTTTTGGTTTGGGCCACACCTGGTGGGTCTCAGTGGTCACTCCTGGCTCTGTATTTAGGGGCCATTCGTGGCCAAGGTCTGGGGTCCATATGGGTGGGTTGCCTGTTGGACAGGTTCAAGGCAAATCTCTACTCTTGGTGGTCTCACTCCAGCCCATAATTAGAAATTATTTTAAACAAATGTTTAACAAATTAGAATGACCAAAATATTTTTGTTATTTGTTAAGAAACCACTTTTATTTTTGAATTGTGAAAGATTAACATCACACATTTTAAACCCAAATTTTACTGAGGTTGGGTATATCAAGGAAAAGAGAAAAGTAATAGGTTATTCTACGCCCTTATCCTCTCTTTTTCCCTAAGGCCATAATTGGTTGAGAAAACTAAGAGTATAATGACAGAGAATAGAAGGATGGTTGCTCCAGTGTCATCAGCAGTTAGAAGAAAAACTAACCATTCAATAAGTTTCAGAACGAAGTTTCAGAATCATGTTTATCATTGTTTTGTGGAAAGACCTGGAAGCCTGGGTAAGATGAAGAAATAGATCTTTATTAAAGCAACATGTGCACATTGTGGAAAAACTAAAATGTATAGTCTCTAAAGAATCTCTCTTCAGAAAAAAACACAAAAAGAAGCATTTCCTGCACAGCATTTTATGCTTTTATTATAGACACAATTCTGCAATCATGACCTTTTATTTTTTTTAAATATGGGCTTTTTTCAAAAGTATTATCAATTTTTAAGTTTAGTTGAAATTGTGTTATGATGATGGAAGGTTTATTTACTTTGGAAAATGTACTGTGTACTTCTGCAGTTGCGAAAAATATCTGACTCTCTGACCAGAGAGATAGCACAGCTGTAGGGCATTTGCCTTGTATGCAGCAGATCCAGGATGGACAATGGTTCGAATCCCAGTATCCCATATGGTCCCCCATGCATGAGTAACTCCCGAGTGCTGTCAGGTGTGACCCCGCCCCAAAACAAAACAAGAAACTATCTTACTCTATCTATAATTTTACTTGCTAGACAAGTCTCAAACTGTACATTTTAAAAATAAAGATTATTGTGAAAGTCAAGAAATCAGAACATCTGTTTCTTCTTTCATTCCCAGCTAAATTTATAAAATTATTTCTGTAGAACCCTTCTTACCAAGCAAAAACTGTATTTGAAACTTGAAACATTTTGTGGCTTATATGTATTCCATTCTGATAGAGCTATAACTTCCCAATGCTCTTATAGTCATCCCACTTACCATCTCTCAGACATCAACCTCTTCTTCAGTGAGTAAAGATTTTGGAATTTATATACAGGTCAAATATTAAAATAATGTAAAATATTAAATGTAACTATGTTTATATTATAATATCTATATTTTATCTAAATATAAAATATATATTCAATATAAAGAACTTGCAAGTGGCCTGAAAAACAAGCCTAATAAAAAGAACGTAAAAAAAATTATTGAGGAAATTAGAGTTTCTGAGTTTCAACACAAATACCATCTTTATCAAAACTTAACCCATCCTGTTAAATTCAGAACTATCTTTCTATTTTGCTTTTGGCTTTTGGGCCACCGGCACTACTCAGTACTCCAGGGTTACTATAAATCAGTGATAAGGCCCTGCTCCTAGCATTGCCCAGAGGACCATGAGGCAGGTGCTAGGGACAAACCCAAAATTCCTGCATTCAAGGCATGTGCTACTTTGACCTGTTTCCCTTTGGAAATTTTAATCCTTTTTATTTCCCCCTGGCATTTTTTCTTTACGAATTACTTCTACCCTTGTCCTCTTCACTATTTTCCTAGAACCTTTTAGACCTTAGTGTAATCATGAATTACCATGTTTAACTTTCCTTCTGCTCTCTGCAGCATAAGCTGCTGGAAAACAAGGCCCTTTCTTCAGCGTTGGTCACTGATGTACCCCGAGTGATGAATGAAGTCTGCGACTCATGACAAATAGCCAAACATCTTTGTAGAATGCAGAGAAGTGGGAATGAAAGGGTCTCTCTTTCACGCAGAGAGGCAGCATCCTAATACTTGAAACAGATCATTTGGGAAAACTCACTTTTAAAAAATGATTTTAAATCAATTAATTTCTAAACCACAGAGGTATCTCAAAAGTACAGAACATGCTTATCAAGCATCAAAAAAATAATAGCTAGAATTAAACATTTTATTTCTGATGTTTCCAAATAAGATGAGTACATTTATATTCAAATACAGAATGTGTGTATGGCCCTAAAGTTTTAATTTTATGAACTTATAGTAAATTTAGTAATACAGGAAATATATTTAGTAATATAAATAAATAATAACTAAATAAATTTAATAATATAGTAAATATAGCTAAAATTTTGGGAATAATTACTTTTTCATATTTCAGATAAATTCTAATTAGTATCAAGAGATAGCAACATGTGAATGAAACCAGTTACAATGGAATACATAATATGAAGTCATCTGGTTATGAATTAATAGGAGTACATTTAAAAGTTATCTTTGTGAGTCAGAGCAATAGTTCAGAGGGTAGGGCATTTACATTTGGCCCAACCTAGGTTCCATCCCCTGCATTCCTTATGGTCCCCCAACACTGCCAGGAGCGATTTCTGAGCACAAAGTTAGGAGTAACCCCTGAATGCTGCCTGGTGTGACCCAAAAACACACACTAAAAAAAGTTTTCTCTGGGTGATGTGATTACAATTGTTAACTTCTTCAATTTTTCTATTTGTGTTTTCTAAGTTAAATAAATGAATGTGGATTGTTTTTATACTGGGGAAAATTGTAATTTTCAGTATCTAATTGAATATGCAATTAGAATAATGTGTTTCAATTATTTTTTAAAATACTGATGTACAGTTCTAGAACTAAATTACTTACACACCTTTTAAAATATTATTAAATAAGATCCATTATGTCTGGTGTGGGGACCAGCAGTGGTGTCCAGGGTCTTCCAGGCCTATATTTGACTATGTTGATTAGGGTGATGTCCTTTTGTGCCTAGCTTGAAGTCCGGATTTCCAACATACTAGTAGAAAAAAATTCTACTTGAGGGGTCAGAGAGATATTACAGCAGGTAAAGTGCTTGACTTGCATGTGACCAAACTGACTTCAAACTGACCAGAATTTGGAAACAGAGGCAACTATCTACCTATTTACTATCCGCCCTACCTCACTTACACACACACACACACACACACACACACACACACACACACACACACACACACTTCTCTCCTCTCAATTCCCACCTCACACTCACACCAAAAATGTTAACCAAACATGCAAAGAGACCCAAGACAGGTAAATAATTCATTTCAAATACAATTTAAATTGCATTAAAATGCATAAAGTTATTAAACCTGCCAAGTCTAAACATTATATACAGCTATTAGTATTCACACTGCACGCATATAATCAGGTCATTCTTAGCATTTCCAGTTAACTGCTGAATTTTATTTATAAAATAAGCATAAACATCCTGGCTGTTGAGCCAAAGATATAGCTAAGAGATGCATTGTGAAGCCCCAGATTTGAATTTTGGCATCAGGAGGAGGAAAGAGGTGGGAGGGTTATTAATATGAAATATATTGATTAATCTCAGGAGTAACACCTGAGTACCACTGGGTATAGCTAAATAAACAAATTAAAATAATAATTATTAATAATAATAAGAAGAAGAATAAGAATATTAAGCAGACTACATGAATTAGTAAAAGCATCAGAGTATTTCTAGCATTTGTTAAAAAATCACTATTATTTTGGAATTATTTTGTTTTTCTTTTTTTCAGGGGCTACACCAGGCAGAACTTTGGGGACCATACAGTGACAAGGATTGAAGCCTGCAAAGCTTGTGCTATGTCCATTGAGTTACCTCTCTAGCCCAATACATATTTTTATATCACTAGGGCCTTAGGTTGTTTTTCTTTCCATTTCAAGATCCTTTCCATTTTGAGCAACTTACAAGAAACTCAGATAGCAAAATTAACACTTTAGTGATTAGTTTCCATTAAAAAGCATTATTTGTGGGGTCCAGGAAGATTTCACAAAGTGGTCTAGGATAGATGCCTGGTATGTGGAAGGCCCAGGTTCAAACACAGAACTGCAAGTTTCCTGGAACCCAGGAACAACTTCAGAGTGCTAAGCTAAGCATTGCCAATTGTCACTCAAAACCTCTCTTCCACTGCCAGAAAATACGTACATGTACATTTTGATATTGTAAGCTCTGTTTATACAACTTTTTTTTTGTTTGTTTTTTTGGGTCACAGCCGGCAGCGCTCAGGGGTTACTCCTGGCTCTATGCTCAGAAATCACTCCTGGCAGGTTCGCGGAACCACATGGGATGCCGGGATTCAAACCATCATACTTCTGCATGCAAGGTAAATGCCCTACCTTCATCCTATCTCTCCAGCCCTGTTTATACAACTTTTAATGGATAAAAAGATGAAATACCAACAAAGGACACTAAAGAACAGAAACATAAAAGGGAAATTAAGAGAGTATAGTATTGAGGCCAAAGATATAGCATGGAGGTAAGGCATTTGCCTTTCGTGCAGAAGGTCGGTGGTTCGAATCCCGGCATCCCATATGGTCCCCTGAGCCTGCCAGGGGCGATTTCTGAGCATGGAGCCAGGAGGAACCCCTGAGCGCTGCCGGGTGTGACCCAAATCCCCCCCCCAAAAAAAGAGAGTATAGTATTGATGATGTCAAGATATTGTCTATCAACCAAGACACCCACCATTAGAATTAGCAGGATTTTTATCTATGGGGTTTTATCAAAGGTTTCAGGTTTGCCTTTGGAGGGCAGGATATATAATACAGTAGTAGCGCTTTTGCCTTGCATGCATCGGACCTGGGAGAGACTTGGTTCGGTACCTGGCATCCCATATGGTCCCCCAGCCTGCCGGGGGCAATTTCTGAGTGCAGAGCCAGGAGTAACCCCTGAGCATACCCCAGTGTGGCCCAGAAACCTACCAACTAATCAATCAATAAAGTTTTAAAAAAATTCCATGATTAGATTTGAGTTTGGGAATCTCAGGATATAAGTCTAAGTTGTCTTCTTACAGTGGTCTTTTGTATTAGGGTCTGTGAGGGTTTTGTGCCTTTTTTTAGAGAGAGAGTGAATAAAAGAAGAGCAAAATGATATGATCATAGATGTTTATCAAGAATTAGTGATAGATTATATTCCATTGAATTTGTAGAATGTTAGTCAAATTGAGTCAAGCTTTTAGTCATGGCCTTGGTTACCATGGAGAGAAAAAAACAAATAAAAACATTCTTGGAGAATGCAGGTATCTAGCTGGAAAATTGTTTCTTGCCGGTTAGTGAATGGTTTTTGTTAAGTCAGAGATTCAGACAGATGGAGATGAGTGAGAAATTCAGACAGATGGAGCTGTGTTCGGTGGAGGCGTTTAGTCCATACTTTCCAAAGTAACAAAGAGAGATAGATGGTTACAGAAAAAATAAAAAGCAACAACAGAGGTTCTTTCAATGCCTTATTTTTAAAAGAAATTTTAAATTTTGGGAGGAGGGACTCCCAGTTATATTCAGGGCTTACTCTTAGCTCTGAGCTTGGGGATCACTTCTGGAAAGCTCTGGGGACTATGTGGGGTGTCTAGGACTGATCCTAAGTCAGCTGTGTGCAAGGCAAGCATCCTATCTACTGTATTATGACTTCTGCCAAATGCCTTCTTATCTGATGGCTTCACTTTTCTTCTGTTCCCTACACCTTCCCCTCTGCCTAAAAAATAGTCATTTTATTCTGATTGCCAATGTCCTCCTTCTTTCAGACAAGATAGAATGTGCTTATGATAGTATGCCAGACTTCCTCCTTCCTTTCAGTGAATTGTTAAGAAAATTTTAAAAAAAGAAATGCAATTATATATTTGAATGAACTCTGAAATTAGTAAAACACTATATCCATGACAAAAGTCTGGTTAAAAAATGCCAATCAAGATCCTTTCTTCTCAACTATGAATCACAACCTCATATGGAAGGACATAACTAAAGACAATGGTCATGAAAAAAAAATCTTGAAACTTTGTTTCAAAATAAGCTATAAAGATAGTTTAATGGCACAGGCAGTTGGGCATCTGCCTTGAACAAGCTAACCTATTACGGACCCTGGTTCGATCCCCCAGTATCCCATATGATCCACCAAGCCAGGAGCGATTTCTGAGCGCATAACCAGCAGTAATTCCTGAGCTTCACCCGATGTGACCCAAAAACAAACAAAAAAAATTTTGTCTGTAAAGGAGGTACATATGGAAAAAGTTCAAAAAGCCCTTGGTGACTCAAAGACACATGGGTCATTTCAATGGAAAACAACTATTGCAACACAAGTCAGAGGTGACCAAATAACTCATCTCAGTTGGAGAGAAATTATGTGTGAAATATTTAACCAGCAAGAAACTGCTATTCCTACTGCCTGTATTTCATCACCACTTCTAGTTTCTGGTTTTTAGTTTCTCCTTCTATCTAATGAATTTAAATTAATCTTGCTCAGGGAATTATTTAAGTGCTCATATTTTGAGAAGATAGGTAGAAAAAATAGTATCGCAGGGTATAAATTCAAACACACTTTTAGAATTCTGGTCAAACAATTCTAAACTCTATGACTCGTGCCAAGGAAACCAAAACTTTGAATGAATTTAAACTTGAGGGAGAAAAACTAAAGGTCAAAGATAATAAAGACAAAGGGATTCCTTTTATCCTCAGAGAGAGTGGATAGTATATATCAAATTAGGAAGAGAGAAAGCACAACACTATGCAATCTCCACCTTTTTCCTATCAAAAAAAAAAAAAAAAAGATTTTTTTGAAGTTCTATTACTTGAAAAGATAAAACAAAATAAGCATATATAAGAAGTAACTGAATGTGACTTAGCAATAAAACACTTGCCTTACAGGTGTCCAATTCCTGTCACTACTAGAAAAGAAATTTGAGAAATAATAAAAATCCTACTTAATATGTATAGTTTTACTAAGACAAAAACTTATAATAATGAGAACTAGAGCTAGAGCAAGTAGGGAATAGCACTTGCCTTGCATGGAACCTACTCATGTTTAATCTCCAGCATCCAGTGTGGTCCCCTAGACTGCAAGAAGTGATCCCCGAGTGCAGAACCAGGAGTTGGTCCTGAGCACCTCTGGGTGTGGCTCCCAAACAAATAAATAAACAAAATGTAAACAAATAAATCATAATTATGAATGAAAGAAAGTTAACATTCAGACTCTTCACAGAAATCATAAAAATCTAACAAATTTCTATAGCAGAAGTTTAGATGCGGGTCTAGGTCATATTTTAAAACAACTAACAAACAAAAACAAAACTGATGAGGTCTCGAGCAATAGTACAGTAGGTAATGTGTTTGCTTGCATGAGGCTGATCTGGGTTTGATCCTCAACTTTTCATATGCCACACCCTCAACGTTCCACCCCCAAAGCCTGCCAAGAGTAATTTCTGAGCCCAGAGTCAGCTGTAACTCCTGACTGCCATCAGGTGTGGCCCCAAAACAACAACAAAAGTTTTTTTTTTAATGGATAGCAATGGATAGTCCTGCAGGTAGGGTGCTTTCCTTACACATTGCTGACCCTGGTTCAATTCCCTGCACTTGATATGAACCCCAAAGCCTACTAAGCCCTGAATACAGAGCTAGGAGTAAGCTCTTAGCACTCAGGATATGACTGAAAACCCACAAAAATTAATTTATTTTTAAAAATTAATTAAAAGACAGGCCTCAGAATTCAAAACATTTGGTTTAACTTTTAGGATCATAAATGTTGTGCTCTCTTCGGCAGCACATATACTCAAATTGGAACGATACAGGGAAGATTAGCATGGTCCCTGCGCAAGGATTATAAATGTTATTTTGACTCCCCCTGTGGTGGCCTGAATGTTGCCCTTGGCACCAACCTGCTCCGGTAGAGGCCCATAATACACCCTGATGATGAGGAAACAGCAACAACTTGCTCTAAGGGCAGGATTCACTGCCTTATCACCTAATGGTGAGATTAAATCAAAAGATGCTCCATGACCCCCCGGCTTTGATTTAGGATCTGTGCAAAAATCACGTTTTCTAATTACATAAGACTGACTATGATCACCGTGACTGAATAAAACTTTTCTTGGGACCACAAAGAAAAACCTTGGGGTTGGACAATTAGCATGGCTGGAGTCTGTAGTCAGTTTATAATAGTATGCTTCATGGGTAAAGACATTTTATTTTATTTTTTAGAGCATGAATATTTCCTTTCTAATTTCTCCAACATATACTGCACCTATAAAAACAAACAAACAGAAAATTTCCAACCCCTGCCTCCCCTTTTTTATTTTATTTATATCTTATAGATAGGGGTACCTGCCTTTTTAATAAAACCTTAGAACATGAATCACTTTGTTTTATCATATATTTCTATATCTTTCTACAAATTGAAGAAAGAAAAATAAAGTGGACAGGCCCAGGGGCCAAGTGGTCTTAGGTGCACTGGGTGAAAAAAAAAGTGATCAGAACTAAATACCCAAGCCAAAGTCAATGACAATAGAATCAAGAGACCCAAAGTATAACAAGCTAAGCCCAAATTGAAGCTGTTACACTAGTAGTTCAGGAGGAAAAACGTGGAGGCTAAAAGTAAGGGAGACATTCTGGGAACTCTGGTGAAGGGAGGTCGACACTGGTGGGAATGACTAATTCACTGTCACTATTTGCCTGAAATACAACAATAAAGCATTTGTAATTCACAATAATGTCAATAAAAATGTTTTAAATGTTCTTTTGAGGGCCAGAGTGATAGTGCAGCAGGCAAGGCTCTTGACTTGCATGCAGCAGTCCCAGATTTGATTCCCCCAGGATCCTATGTGGTCCCTCGAGCCCTGAGTACAAAGATAGGAAGGAGGAACCCTGAGCACCACAGGGTGTGGCCCAGAAACAAAACAATAACAAAAAGTAATTTTCTTTGTTTATGTGTGTTTTTATGAGTAACCCTTGGGCACTGCTGCATGTGGCCCTAACACAAATGAGCAGACAGAAAAAAAAAGAGAAATGTCACAATAATAATTTAATTATGTAAAAATTTAACTATGTAAAAATTCAGAAAAGGTTTCTTCTATTCACCAGAAAAGAGAGGAATTACCATGACAAAATCCTAAGAAACCAAGATCAGAACTGTGAGTGGATAATTAATAAAAACACTGACTAGAGTGGGCAATGAAAAACATTCTGTCTTTGTGATGCCCAACACTAATGCTGTTAGTGTGGTTTTTGCACTCAGCTGTACGTATGCAATGTGAGTTTGACAAAGGAGATTTTTAAAATGGGTATCAGGTTCCCAGAATTAAAATATTTTCACAGGCAAACGAGAGCTGCATACCTTAAAACAAATAATAAAGGCAAGCTGACATCCCCTCTGCACATACTCAAGCAAGTCAAAACTTATTTAGTCCAAATTTGAGCTTCTAGTCAAGAAAACAAAATTTCTTTCTCACTAAATTAACTAGCAGGGCCCTAGTGAGGATTTTGTGTAGAAAGATGACTCAACAAATAAGAACTGTCAAATAAGCAAGAACATAGAAAGGGAAGCAATAAGCATAACTTACCCCTGAAAAAAAAATCAATGTAGAATACAAAACAAAATACTAAAATAAGCATATTTATATTTTATGAGAATTCCTAGGGAGCTTTGAACTTTTAAGATACAAAATAAAAATTTTAGACTATTAAAATTGAGGAACGTACTTAAGGTATTCCAATTCAAAATTTTCAATGAAAAGGGGGTGATGGGAAGGAAACAGTGAACACTCCAAGTCAACGTGAACTCATAAACCCCAAGTCATGCTTCAATTATTTCATTTCCTTTTCTGAGAGGTCATCAGATCAGTAGATCAGGAAATGCCAGCAACATGCTGTTTCTGCCTGGAATCTAGCAAGCATTAAATTGTTTCAGGAAACCAAGTCCTGGAAACAAATCTATTGTGTCCCTGGTAGAGAGAACAACAAGTTAACAGATGTCTAGATCATCTTTTATAGAAAATGATTTTTTTTTCCCCTTCTAGATGGTGAATTTCCAAAGGAAGTAATCCTTTTTCTTGTTTTTCCAACTGATCCCTGATGTCTAGTTTTGTAAATGACTGATTTTCAAGAAACACTTCCAATTAAGGCAATTTAATAGGCTTTTAAAAATATGTATGAAACAACCCCGCCCCCGGCCCGCTCCTCTAAAGTGGCTATCGCCCGCCTCCCGCCACGGCACTTTCACCCGCCGCCCTGCGTCCTCTCCTCCTCCTCCTCTGCGCCCCGGCCCCGATGCCCGCCCGTGCCATGGATGCCAAGGTCAAGGTCGTCGCCCTCCTGGCCCTCGTGCTGGCTGCTCTGTGTCTCAGCGACGGGAAACCGGTAAGCTTGAGCTACAGATGTCCCTGCCGATTCTTCGAGAGCCATGTTGCCAGGGCCAATGTCAGACATCTCAAACTCCTTAGCACTCCCAACTGTGCCCTCCAAATCGTGGCAAGACTGAAGAGCAACAATAGACAAGTGTGCATTGATCCGAAGCTGAAGTGGATTCAGGAATACCTGGATCAAGCTTTAAACAAGAGGTTCAAGATGTGAGAGGCGCAGGTTGTGTCAGATGCCTGAGGAACCCTTACGATAGGAACCCAGGTCTGAAAGCAGTGTTAGGAAAGGCCTCAGGGGCTCCCCTACATCCAGTTAGGCCCCATTTATGTTGTCCAAGGGTTTTGGTCTGTGTTTTGCCTTCCTTTCACCATTTAATTTTCTAGCAAGATATATGGTGTTTATTTTTCATTTAGTTTTATTATCAATGTCACTGGTGACAGGAATTTAATTATTTTACATACTTTATCATAATATCTTCCCTATGGAGTCACTGATCTCCTCCAGCTTCCTGAGGTTTTTTTTATCACTGAGCTGATCTGACTGGGGTCTCAGACTCAGGGAATCTGGCCCACATTATTCCCTGGGATGGCGAATCATCAGGAAGTGTCAGGACCAATCAGCATGAACAAATCCTGGGGATGGCTGCCCTATGGAGCAAGGTGATCTTTTTGAGGGCTGGGATCTAGAAGGTCATGAAGTAGCCTCACCCACCTTTCAAGTAAAAACAGTGAGGTCTGCCCCTTTGGGAAATCTTGAGGCTTCCCTGAACTGGGACCAGCAAAAATATGAGGCCAGGCTAGGTTGAGATACAGCCCTCATCCCAGCTCTTCTCTGCATCCATCGTGTTCTTACATCATTCTCTCTCTCATCCATCATCATCAGCATCAATGACTGTCTCCATGACTATGGATCAGGACTCTCTCAAGACCAAAGCTTTAATTTAACCTGGGCTCCAAGAGGCACATTCAAGTATCTCATGTTACCAAGTTCGGAAAACACTGTGTATGTCTGTGTCTTGTTTGGAATATTGTATGTTGTCCATTCTGTGTTGTTATTCACCTCCACTATCCCTGAATCATATACTGTGGGTTCTTTGTATGCAAAGGCTGAGGGTGAGGAGAAGAATCTCAGGCCTTTGGTCAAGTTCCCGATCAAGGCTGAAGCCAAAGATAAATGGTTTTTAACTCTTGATTTTTTTTCTTGTACTTTATTATTTTTCTCCTTTGACTCAAGATATTAGGGAAAAATTTAATTAAAGTGATATAAAGGACAACACAGAAACACCTACTCAACAGATCCCAGAACCGTAAATACAAAAAAAGTATAGTAAAATAATCTTAAAGAATTTTTTTTTAGATTTAGTAATATTGCATTGTTAGAGAACCTAGGTTAAGTATTTCAACTGACATTCATTTAGATTGAATCTTTGGTAGAAACCAAGCAAGGCAATTTTATTAAAAAAATAATATTCCCAGACTAGTTCTGTTCTTGACAAAATATTATGTGATGGTATCTGTTAATATGATGAGGGATGCAGATCTGATTTCAAATTCCTGTGTTGAAATTATACTGCCATTCTAATAGTCTAAATTACAAATGAACTATTAAATGTTTAAGGTTTTTTTCTTAATTTAAAATACATAAAAACCTCATGGAAAATTTGGAAGCATTTTCCACTTGAATGCTGGAACTAGAATCAATAAATCCTTTAATGCAGGAAAATAAGCATATCTCTAAATCTTCACTCCATTTAAATAAAAAAAATATTCCTATTTATTTCCATATAAGAAAGCAGCAACTTCAGTGAAAAGTATTTGTGTAACAATCTCCTCCAAAAATCTCCTAAGGAGAAACTGCCCAGCTCAAGCAAATATGCATTCAAATAGGTCATTTGCAAAGGAAAAGGCTAATCCACCCCTGTCCTTTGCTTTCAAATTACAGTTCAAATGCCCAGGTTGATTAGGGATCACCCCACTGTTCTCCCATTTCTGTGCTCCTTCTACCTGACATTCCCTGGGGCTTCCAGAACTTTCAGAATGAATTTACAAAATTTCCTTTGCTGCCAGCCTTTGCATTAGGACCTATCTGTGGAGGGGGGATCTGGGATCCCAGGCATGCTGTGTGTTGGAATCTGAATTTGTTCCATGTGTTGTTTGCACTGTTCTTTGTCCTGTGCCTGCTAGGTACTGAGACTCCAGCAAGAAAGCTCAGGAGAGAGAACCTCTTCTTGTTTCCTTTTCTCTAGAAAAGGATCCTTGTGGAGCCAAGGGTTTATAAATCTCAAATGATTCCTATTATCCCACTGTAAACCATTTCCAATTATTGCCATTGGATTGGAATGGATTCTTCCATGGTTTCATTTTGTGACCATTGGTATTATCAGTAGGACTCCCTCCTGGAAGAAATAAACCTGGGAAAGGTTTTTATTCCTTTATGCAGCTGTATGAGGAGAGTTGTGGGTCCTGATTTCTGACCACTTGGAAAGTGCTCCCTATAAACACCAGGTTGCCTAAGCAGATGCCTGAGCCCTTATCAAAAGAAAATAATCAAAACAGCAAACATGCTATTTTGTAGCCTCGCTGGATTCTCAGTTTCTAGCAGTGATGGTTTGTTTCGGTGTTAAATGTGATTAATACTGTATTTTGTATTGTTTAAATTGGATCTCCCAGATAATGTGAAATGGTCCAAGAGAAGGCAGCTTCCTGTATGCAGTGTGCTTTAAGAAAATTCTTTTGAGAAACAATTATTTCTACTTTGAAATTATATAAATGAAAAGATGTATATGCACTTATAATTTTCCTAATAAAGACATGTATTCAAAAATAAAAAATATGTATGAAACATAAGAAATTCTTGGACTCTGAGGAATAATGTGGTGGTTACCGAATAGTGAATAGTGGGGATCAATTTAATGATAGTAATAAATGGCTCTAGAATCTTGTGGGGGGGGTACAGGATGAATATATGCACATATGAAGTTGTGAAGCTGTATACCTGAATATTCTACAGTACTCAATTTATTTAAAGAATCCATTAAAAATGAGGCTAGAAGAAAGTCTATAAGAAACAAAAGGAAGTTGACTAGTATCTCTGTTCATTTGAGAATAATGTAGGCGGTTATGCCATATTGACTCTTCTCAACAACTCATAAATGTATGTGACAGAGATAGACTTGAAGTTGAACTTTCCAGAGGTTTGCTGTTCTTCACTAAGATTCTTTGCAGAAGAAAAAGATGAACTTCAGCAGCCTCAAAGATAGCCCTGTTAAGAGAGAAGGGTTGAGGGACACTTTCTACTAAAGCAAATATTAAAAATTAATATTTTCATTCTCTCAAAATTTATTTTAATTAAATTTATTTTAGACACTTGGTTTTAGAGTTGTTTATAATACAGGCACCTTTCCATCACAGCCCCTGACCTTCTTGAGATTTCCAAAGGTCTGGCTGAGACAATTGCAACGGAATGGGGCTTCTGGAAACACAATGAAAGATGCTATCCTAGGTTCCATCCTAGGGTCAGTGCAAAGACCAAGACCACCAACCACAGAAAATGGATTAAAATGACACTGAGCAAACAGAACTTCTAGAACCACAAAGAAAGACTTCATAATAAATCCCACTCCTGGACCTGTGCAGATAGTGAGATCTCTAGATACAGAGGTCTGATTTTATCACCCAGGAAGGAGCAGAAGTCTTCCAAACACCACGAAAGCACCAAGGGGAGAGTAAATGAACCTGAACGGAGTCTATAGTTAATCCCATGACTATATACTCCAAGGGTGGAGAAACCCCATATCTCTTAGGCCAAGTGAATTCCTTTTCGAATGACCTCAATATTTACTCTGCCAGTGCAGGAGGGGGAAAAAAGGCAAAAAAGCACAAAACATTTTTTATTTTTTTATATATTAGTTTTTTATATACTCATTTTTTATTATATTTTTATTTTTATTTACCTATCTACTTGTCGATTTCCTTGTTTTGGTGTGGTTATTGAAGTTGTTGGCCCCATTTATATTTATGTTTTTTCCTTCTTTTCTTTTCTTTCTTTATGTGCCCTGCCATGTTTTTTATCTCAAGACCATGGCTATTTTTGTGGTGCTTATCATTGTTATTGTTGGAGTCCTCACTGGATATTTGACACTTCTTTTTGTACTGTTAGGGTGTTTCACCTTATTTTTCTCCTTTGTCTTTCAAACCGATGATGAGAGCCTCTAGAAGGATTCCACCCATTTTCGGCATATTAGACTTTTACCCCAGTTTATTACTTTTCTCTTCTTCAAACAAAACCACATAACTTGAACTAGCTAGTCCTGCCTCCCAGTTAGAGGGGGAAATAAGGGAGGCACCAAGACCAAACAGGTGCAAGACTACTAAGTAACAAACTAGGTACAGAGTGGACCACATTTTCTAGCAGCCCCAGGGGTGAGGGAGGAGGATATGGGAGGTAGGACAAAAACAGAGGTGTAGGGAAGACAAATCGGTGATGGGAATCCCTCTGATTTTATGTAAATATGTACCTAAAATATTATTGTCAACAATCTGTAAGCCACTATGTTCAAAATAAAAATTATATTTAAAAAAACTGCATTAAGAGAGAATGTTGTGGGGCCGGTGAGGTGGCGCTAGAGGTAAGGTGTCTGCCTTGAAAGCGCTAGCCAAGGAAGGACCTCGGTTCAATCCCCCGGCGTCCCATATGGTCCCCCCAAGCCAGGGGCAATTTCTAAGCGCTAGCCAGGAGTAACTCCTGAGCATCAAACGGGTGTGGCCCCCCCAAAAAAACCAACAACAAAGAATGTGTGGAAACTGTCTTATCTCACAACGGGGTCTTATGTCTGAAGGTCCAGAAAGCTGTATATTGCCAGTTGTGCATTCTGTTGTTGCTTCTATTTGTTGGAAATTACTTATGTGGCTTCTATGATAATTTCACATATAATTTGGTATATTCCTACTGGGAAATCGTGTCAAAATTATGAGGATGCTGTGCAGCTACATTTGAAGACCTTCAGAGCTGGGCTGTTGAGCTCCTCTGGTGAGATGACAGCAATGGATCATAGAGACCCTCTGAAGGATCTCAGTGCTAGGTGTGAGACTGATATGTCCCTGAGTTTTTCCTGCTAGCTGGATTTCCCTTTCTATAGTGATGTGAGTCTATGGATGGGCTGCCTGCATTGACATAATAGAAGGTTCTGGGTCTTGAGCCTAGCTGTCAGGGACTTCTGGAAGTACAGAGGTGGGAAGGGTTAGGGGCTGGTTTCAAGTCTCCAGAGGTGTCAGTCACAAAACCAGCATAACAGGTAAGCTTTGGGTGGCTAGGAATCTCTGCAGAGATGAGTTGACTTTGCTTTGCTTTGCTTTTCCTTTTCTTTTGGTGGATTGTCATGCCCACAGTTCTAAAAGCAATATAGCTTCTTTTTAGTTTTCTTGTGATATTCACTCTTGAATTTAAAATGGACAACCCCAGCTTGTACAACACATTTTAGCTTATATCCAGGCCGATTTTTCAGATATTTAGAAAATAACTTTTAGATTATACTGGCTTTAGGTGTTGAGACATCCTGACTTTAACTATCCTCATCCATTTGCCTACACTGCTCTTCTATACATTGTGGAGACTAGAATAAGACATCCTCTGAGTTCTTTTCAAATCCCTGACCCACAGATTAGCCTGGAGTAATACAGTTTATGCCACTAAATTCAGAGTGGCTTGTTATAAAGTCATTGACCACTGGAATTATATGAGAATGGGTAACATGTCATGCAAGGCCTACTCAATAGAGCTCTACGCTGCTGTTTTTATAGTTAACTAGAAGTCAAATTCTATTATTATTCAATTACTCATTCTAAAAAAACATTTTTAGCAGGTGCTCCCTGCTTCTATTATTCATCCCATAACCCTAATTCTCTACCCACAGTTCACTTGCAAATGTCGCATAGTCCGTTCTCTATTGCTCTGCTCATGACTCTCATGTATTCTTTCCCCTTGCAGATCAAGTCCCTCTGTGCCCTCTGTTGATCCCAATTTCGTTCCTTTTAGAGTTTTGGTTTAGTTCCGCCGAATCCCGCTCCCCCAATCCTGCCAAGATATCTTCAAAGATAGGTCAATGGGAGCATAGTAATAGTGGCAAACTTTAATACCCTTTTATCACTGGCCAGATTAACGAGACAGAACATCAGGAAGGAAACAAGAGCCCTAAATAAGAAATTGAAAAAAATGGGATCAATGATTCCTCGCTCTGCAAATAGACAAATTTTTCTCCAGTGTACATAAAAGATTCTCCAAAACAGACTACACTGTGGTGCATAATTCAGGTATCCATGAAGTTGAAAATACAAAGTGTATCAATTATCTTTTCAGGCAGCAATGCCGTGGAGGTAGAAATTAATTACACACAAAAATTGGGGAAATGCCCAATGGAGAGTACAGTGTGATAGAACATTAGACTTACATCTGGCTGACTTGGATTTGATCCCTATCACCTCATAAAGTTCACTAAGCATCACATCAGTGCTACTTCAACACTAACAAACCATTTATGGTTCCCCCAATAACAAATAATCCAGATCCAGGCAAATTCAGTAATGATTCTACTAAACCACTAACGAAAACTTACTACCTATACTATACTTGTCAAGCTTTCCCAAAAGATTGAAGAAACATAAATCTTTTCTAACAGTTTCTATAAAGACATAATAATCCATGGGGCCGGGCGGTGGCGCTGGAGGTAAGGTGCCTGCCTTATCTGCGCTAGCCTAGGAGACGGACCGCGGTTCGATCCCCCGGCGTCCCATATGGTCCCCCAAGCCAGGAGCGACTTCTGAGCGCATAGCCAGGAGTAACCCCTGAGCGTTACCGGGTGTGGCCCAAAAACCAAAAAAGAAAAAAAAAAAAAAAAGACATAATAATCCCAATATAAAAAGCATACAAAGATATCACTTAAAGAGATAACAGACCAATATTCTGGATAAATATTGATGTAAAGATCTTTAAAATGTTACCAAATAGAATTAAGCAATTTATCAAAAGGATAAGACATTACAATCAAATAGAATTCATTTCACGGATACAATAATGGTTCAACATATGAGAATTAATTAATTTTATATTTAATATCCAAAAAATCATAATCATAACATACTAATAAATGTTGAGAAATGTTTTGACATTAAAAATTTCTAAAATTGTCAAATATCTAGGAATCAACTTAACAAAAGAGGTAAAAGACATGTACATTGAAAAATTATGTCATGCTGAAACAATATAAAAGGACACCAGGATATTAAAAATATAGCCCATATTCGTGAATTGGAAAATAATTAACATTGTAAAAGATACCAGAGCATGTATGCATTTAATGCAAATCTCATCAAAATCTCAATGACTCAGGAACTTGACTTAAACTTTGCATGATTGGACATCAACCATCCAACCCTGAACCCTGGATCCCAAAATTAAAGTTGACATAGTTCTTTGCAATAGCACCAGGAGTCAAACTTCACCAGGGGAGTCTCTAATACAGCTCTGGCACCAACTTGCACCAGTAGATGTTCATACGACATCCTGACAATGAGAAAACAGCAACATATTGATTTTAAGACAGGTTGCCCACCTCATCACTTATAGGTGAGATGAAATCAGAAGACACTCTGTCCTATAATCTGTGCAAAAACCAAAATCACTAAATATAGACGACTGCCAAACTGTGACTGAGCAGAACTTCTGGAACCATAAAGAAAGACTCTATCTTAGACTTTGTCCTAGGGCTGTGCAAAAACCAAGATTCTCTAATTACAGAAGACTGACTTTGACAACCACAACTGAGCAGAATGTTTCCTGGCACCATAAAAAGACCTCATGGTTCACTAATGAACATGGTGATAGCCTGTGGTTGATCCCATGATGGTATGCTTCAAGGGTGGAGAAACCTTGTATTTCTTAGGCCAAAGGAATTTTCTTTCTAATTTCCCAATACTTAATATACCTATGCCAAATAAAACAAAACAAAACAAAACAAACAAAAAACTGTCCCCCTTTCTTTTTTTATATTTCCCCCCCCCTTTTCTTTCTTACTTCATTTAATCTTATATTCACGGCTTTTTGAGGGGGGCTCCTCCCTGCTTTTTATTTTTCTTCAACAGAACCATTGAATATGATTCATCTTGTTCTGCCTCAGAAATTAAGGGAAAAAATGTAGATGATAGGTAGCAGGGCAAACAGTCTCACGAACATTAAGTGAAAATAAAAATGATCAGACCTAAATACCCAACCCAAAGTCAACAACAATAGAATCAAACAAGCTATACACAAAAAATTACTGCCTGTTACTGGCAGTCTAGAGTGCTAAGGGTGGAGGTAAGGAAAGCACCCTGGGAACAAGAGCAGAGGGAGGTCGACACTGGTGGTGGGAATGGTCCTAATTCACTCTCACTATGTAGAGAGTAAATATAACTGTGAAAGACTTGTAATTCACATTGGTCTCAATAAAAATTTTAAAAAATAATTTCAATGACATTTTTTGTAAGGAGTTAGAGCATAATCTACTAAATTCTATATGATATTATAAAAAATCCCCAAATAGTCCTAGTTACTGAGTTCTTTGGATGTGAGGAAAATTATGCTATCAAAATAGAATTTAAAATTTTTTTATCTCTCCAAGCCAAGGGGACACAAATACCCAAACCATTGGCTCAAAGGCCTGATGAAGCTTTCAAAGATGGTATCTTTCCTTTTCATTTGACTGGTTGTTGGTTTGGGGGCCACACCTGGCATTTCTCAGCAATTATCCCTGGTGCTTGAAGGTTGTTTCAGGCAGGGGTCTGGAAATTTTGTTTCAGGAGTCAAACCAGATCTGTTCCATGTAAAACATGCTCTCAGTTGTTGAGTTCTCTTTTTTTTTTAAACTTGATTGATTGATTAGTTTTGGGGCCACACCCAGCAGTGCTCAGGGATTACTCCTGGCTCTGCACTCAGAGATTGCCCCTCGAAGACTGGGGGACCATATGGGATTCCAGGTCCAACTAGGTCCCTCCCAGAATGGCCACATGCAAGGCAAACGCTCTATATTGCTGTGCTCTCTCTCCGGCCCCAGTTGTTGAATTCTCTATCCTAGTCTGCTCCAAGCTTTTAAACCTTCTGAACTCAGGTAGGCTACAACAATGACAGATATTGTTGTCATATCACATAGGGTTGGTTACTAAGGGAAAAACTGTTAATGTTCAAAATTCCCTCAACATCCTGGTAGAATGAGTAACGGGAGAGAAAGTGAAACCACTGGAAATTTAAAAGGGTCCCTTTGGTCCTTTGCATAGAGACAATGGAGAAAAGACCAAAAGAGTGGTGCTCAGTGTAGAAATAAAATCCAGACACCAACCCCTCACTAAATGACAAAGAATATCAAAGTATAATTAACAACATTAACTAATATACCGGTACAAACTGTAGCTCATGGTTTGCAAGACTAAATATTCATATATTTTAGGGGTACAATATTACAACACCTCACAGTGCTAATGCATATTTTTGAATCTTCAAAATAGTTTTCTTCTTTATTTAGTAATGGCTTAGTGATTATTTCTTCCAAAACTAGTAATTATTTACCCCTGTATTCAGAGAAGAAATTCTTCCACTAAGAATAGCAGGAGCAAACATTGGGTTGCATGAAGTTCAGTTTTTGCATGGAGGTTATGCAATACACGCCCAATCTGACGAAAGGAAATTTCCCCCTTCTTGCTTTTAGAATGTCCACAGTTTCCACATTCTCAGGTATGTCTTCTAGTCTCCTGACCTGATGCTGAACCTGTCTCTCTATCTTCCTACATCTTTCCTTGTCTGCTAATATACCTTATCTTTGATGGTAGTTTTCAAACCATAATAGAGTCATGCAAGAAGGTACATCTAAGGCCTGGAGCAATTGCACAGTGCATAGCATTTGCCTTACACACAGATGACCCAGGATGGACCCGGATTCGATTCCCAGCATCCCATATGGTCCCCTGTGCCTGCCAGGCATGATTTCTGAGCACATAGCCAGGAGTAACTTCTGAGTACCATTGGGTGTGACCCTAAAACCAAATATAAATAAATAAATAAATAAATAAATAAATAAATAAATAAATAAATAAATAAAATTTAGGTGCTTCTCACAATGGAATACTACTTGGATATAAAAAATACAAAATCATGTAATTTGCTGTTATGTGTTTGGATCTGGACAGTATAATGCTGAGTGGGGTTAGCCAAAAGGAGAGAGACAGACACAGAATGATTTCTCATAATTGTGATATAAAAAACAGTGAAATAATAATAAATGGTCAAAGCCCATAGAACCTGAGAACCAATTTATAGAACTGAGGTCACCATTGCAGGGAGGTAGGGAAACAGTGACAGAGAATAACAGAGGCTGAGGGACACTGAGACAATAAGGCACTATGATATGGGGGTGCAGTTGAAATGTCATGTGCATGAAACCTTGTCAATGTAAGTATGGGTGTCTAAAATTTAGAAACAAATAATAATGTGTTTTTCTTTTTTGGTCATATTCTTACAATTATTAGTGTGAGTAATATTTGAAAAATCAGGAACTTGGTGAATATTTTTATAATATTTAATATTTAGACATTGGGTGAAAAGTAAACTCAGCAGCACCAGGTAAAAAATATAATATTTCTGCTTTTTATTCCATGGTTAGTCCATAAATGTGTTTTGCTTATTATGCCCAAACTTTATACATAACATTAGTAAGCTATATGCTAAGGGATGTATATATCATATTTTTATTTTAAAAATAGTTTTCCAAGGTCGAAGTTCTTTTTATGAAGAAGTACTTCAGATTAATCTCACTCATATGCAGGATATAAAGAAACACAGTAGGGGAATTAACTAATGTGTGCTGACAATAGAAATGAAGAGCAAGAAAATGGGTCCTTAGTAGGAAGCTAGTCTCTGGAGGGGGAAGATAAATCAAGGGAGGGAACAGTAGATAATGGTAGAAGCAAGGCTTTGGGGGGGGGGCAAGAAGGAAACTGGGAACACTGGTGAAGAGATTGGCTTGGAGCACTGCACACTTGAAACTGAAAAGGGAAGTCAACCTTGGCGGATGTCCTGCCATTAAGGAAGTCATCATTACCCCACCCCCACCAACCTTGGCGGATGTCCCGCCCCTAAGGAAGTTGTCACTACCCCCTCACTTCCCCCTCCCCCTTATAGTATAAGGAGGGATGTAGAACGCCACGAGGTCTTTGCCTCTGTCCTGTTATGGGCAGCATTTGACCCTGACTGACCAGAAATAAAGGACTTACTGGGGCATTTGCTGGGGCCTCAGTCTCTTCATTTTTCTGCGTCAGGCAGGTAGATTAGGACATCTGGACCTTTCAAAACTTACAATGAATAACTTTGTGATTTGTGTTGAATCTATTAAAATATTTTTAAAAAAGAAAGGTGTTTGAGCTGAATCTTTAGCATAGTGATGGGGTGTTGGAATGAATAAACACCAGAAAGAAACTGAGGGATGGAAAGGGGAAGGAAGGAAGGGAGGGAGGGAGGGAGGGAGGGAGGGAGGGAGGGAGGGAGGGAGGGAGGGAGGGAGGAAGGGAGGAAGGAAGGAAGGAAGGAAGGAAGGAAGGAAGGAAGGAAGGAAGGAAGGAAGGAAGGAAGGAAGGAAGGAAGGAAGGAAGAAGGGACGGAGGGAGGGAGGAAGGAAGAAAGGGAGGGAGGGAGGGAGGAAGGGAGGAAGGAAGGAAGGAAGGAAGGAAGGAAGGAAGGAAGGAAGGAAGGAAGGAAGGAAGGAAGGAAGGAAGGAAGGAAGGAAGAAGGGAGGGAGGAAGGAAGGAAGGAAGGAAGGAAGGAAGGAAGGAAGGAAGGAAGGAAGGAAGGAAGGAAGGAAGGAAGGAAGGAAGGAAGGAAAGCTAGAAGAAAGAAGTAGTTAAGGGTGTGTCAAGAGTGTGTCAAAGGAGAATGAAGAAACCAGTCTGGCAACAAAGATCATTTTATATTCAAAATAGTGGGTGTTAGGTTTGCAAAAGTAGGTCTCATATAGATAACAAAAAATTTTAACTATTTGCAAAATAGTTTATACTTAATTAAATCAACAGGATTTGGTAGCAGAAAGCATAGTAGGCAGGAAGTGGGAGTCAAGAAAACTAATACAAAGATTAGTATTAGTATTAAGTATTCACTTAGCAAGTCCAATCCACTGCACCACGCACTGCCCTGAGAACTACCAATGCATTCTTGGAAGGCCCCTGAACACCAACGAGTGGCACTGAATTTACTGGCCAAGAGTCAACAGTGCCCACCAACTGCCTCTGGCCTCTGAAGCTTTATCTTAAAGAAGAGGCAGTCTAACTCTCCATTTATAAACTGTATGAGAGCATATCACTGTCTGAGAGCAAACAGTATTAGGTAACATGTGTAATATTAGCAGCCTGTGAAATTGGCCTTGTCATCTTCATCAAAGAGTTTATAGAACTAATTGCATTTTGCTATATACCAGGAGTTTCTTTAGGCCTATAAAGTAAAAATAAGTTAAACTGATTTTCCCCAAAAATTTTAGCAATGTGGTAGCAGGTCCAAGCTACCTGCGTACACAGACACACAGACACACAGACACACACACATAAGGCGGGAAAATATACATCATTTTCCTGTTTACCTTCAGGCATGAAGAATATAAAGAATTGTACGGAGGAACACAACCAGATGAGACTGGCATTTTCCAAATGTCATTTGATGCCAAAGATAAGAAGGAAACAACAAGCTTCAAAACAAAACTTTGTTTTAATAACCATTTTGTTTCAATTTTCTTTTTTTTTTTTTTTTTTTTGGTTTTTGGGCCACACCCGGTAATGCTCAGGGGTACTCCTGGCTATGTGCTCAGAAGTTGCTCCTGGCTTGGGGGACCATATGGGACACCGGGGGATCGAACCGCGGTCCGTCCAAGGCTAGCGCAGGCAAGGCAGGCACCTTACCTTTAGCGCCACCGCCCGGCCCCTGTTTCAATTTTCTTAAGGCCAATTTTTAATAGAAAGCTTAAGAGGGTTTGATATATGCAAGAGAGCTGCAAATGTCTTGCGTCTCAGCAACGCTAGTGGGGAAAAAAATCCTTCACGAGAGGAAAGCGGGTAACACAGACAGCTGAGTGGAATATTGAAAAAATGATGAGACCACACAAATAAACTATATGGGGACCCAAGTCTTCAATAGACATGAGAAAGTTTGATCTCCAGGCTGGGAGTATATGAAGGGTAAAGAGATAGTCATATTTTGAGAGGAATGCCCACATTTGTTTCTTTTGCAAAGTACAGAAAACAAATGTACATGGCTTTAAGTGGTTTGTAATCTTAGAATAGAATAGAGTTCATTTAGAAACCAGAGGATAAAAGGAAGGCTATGTTCTTACATATCAAAGTAGTTCCTGACCCTAGGTGTCATTACTGATGTAAATTAAGGGATAGCAAGAAGTCTGGTTTTCTAATAACAAATATCCTTAACCTAAGGAAATAGTATTTCTAGCTAGGGGCTAAGACCAACTTCCTATGGTCTTATATAAGACCATAAAACTTATATGAAAGGGGTACAGAATTATACCTAATAAATTCAATAGCCTAATTCTACACTGGCCAAACCTGTTTGTTAGCAGGTATTCAAAGTGACAGGGAAAGTCCCTGAGGCAAAGCCGTCCAGCTATAGTGTTCAAAGACAAGGAGAGAAGACTTTGTTTTTAAGATGCTATGTTTTGGCTTGACCTTTAGAAGTAAATAGGCTGACAGAAAGAGGAGAGCCTATCTTATTATTTGGTATGGAAATTTCTCTGGGAAAAAGAATTTGATAGAGGCCCTATTTGGGCCTGTAAATTTACAAGGAAGAAATAATATTAAAGCCAAATAAATGAAGGTAAATATATTATTACCAAGACATAAATTTCAGAAATATCTCTTTGGGAATTCCTCAACTCACCACGTGTAGGGGTCTCAAACTCAATTTATCTGGGGGCCGCATGAGGCAAAGTCGGGGTGATCCTTGAATGCAAAGTCAGTAGTAAGCCTTGAACATTGGGGAGTGTTACCCAAACAACTAAAACAAGACAAAACAAAAAAAAAGATTCCTCTAGGGCAGGGCCACAAATGTTGTACGGAGGGCAAGAGCTCTCAACCAGCCTTTTGAGGAAACCCATGGAGTAATTCTAGCCATCCAGTCTAGGAAAATCTGAGGATTGCATCTAGTGAGCCTGCTGAATTTTCCTTAAATAGAGGACATAAGAGGAGCTATTTTGGTCTAGAAAGTCAACATTCTACCACAGTATGAATTTCATCTCTTTGGATTTTGAAAAACATTGAAAAGGAAGGAATCAAGGTGTTTAAATAAAATATTATTTAAAAATAAAAAAAAGAAATTTTGCTTTATTTAAAAAAAAAAAGAAAAGGCAGAAATCGGGGCTGGAAAGATAGCATAGTGGTAGGACATTTGCCTTAAATGAGGCTGACCAAGGAGGGACCCGGTTCGATTCCCGTCATCCCATATGGTGCCCCAGCCTGCCAGGGCAATTTCTGAGTGCAGAGCCAGGATAACCCCTGAGATCTGCTGGGTGTGGTCCAAAAACCATTCAATCAATCAATAATGTTTTAAAAGAAATAAAAAATAAAATAAAAAAGCAGGAATCATATTGGCTCATCAAGAAAACATACTTTTTCTATCTGCTTCACTCTCATAATCATATTGTTAAGCTTTCCTCTCATATTCCTGCATCAAGCCACATCTTACCCTGACCATGCAAAGGAAGAAGAAGACTAATAACGATTGTGGAAGGTATGAGACACCAGTGTGTGCATGAAATGCAGCTAGGCTGAGGAAGGCCAGGTGTGCTAGGGATGGATGAGGCATCCTAAAAACATGTATGCTTTTGTTCACATGTGTCTTCATCACCTGAACCTTTTCAGTTCTTGGAATTTTTATTTTGACTGATATTTACAAAATTAGTATCATCAACCTTTTCTCACCAATATTTCTGAACCAATGAATATGTGTTATCATAAAAGAATTAAGTAGAATAGAAAGTAATTGAATATAATCAAACTAAAAATAATTAAATAGCCAAATAGGTATAAGTATCCACTTTGGGGACCACATTCAGAGAGGCTCAGGGCTTACTCTTGGCCCTGCTCTCAGGAATCACCCGGTGATGCTCCAGGTTCCTAGTGGGATGTCAGACATCAAACACAGATCAGGCATGTTCAAAGAAGCAGCCCTCTTCCCAGGCCCCAAATATTTCAGTTCTTTAAGTGCATCAGTTTACCGTCACTAGAGGGAGCTCAGCGCCCAATTCGCATTCTAGAAGCTTCCAACATTTGGCAATCACTTCTTGCTTTGCATCCCCATGGTGCTAGTGGGTGAAGTAGCTTCCAAATAAACCACATTCTTTTTCCTAGAAAAAATGAGAGTGTCTGAAAGTTCCAGCCCCCAGGCTTTTCAGAGTATTTGGGGCAAATATAAAGGCTTTCATCTCAGTGGCGCCTCTGTCAAAATAACATGAGTGCAGTTTTCAAGTGACTTGCTCTTGGCAATCGACTAAAATGGAACAGCTGAGGAACACTTGGAACACAATGCAGAAACGAGTGCCCGCAGCACTGTCACCTCTGAGGTTTGTTCCCACTGTGGCTCATAAGTCAATCACATGAGAGACATCATGATGGGCCAAGAAAGGGCTTGACTGGCAACATGCTGGTAGGATGGAAAATGCCCGATTCACCTCTCAGAAATGAGAGACATCTCAGAAGTGCCTGCAGAGCCACAAGAAGGGTTTTTATAAGACAAGAGAACAAGGGAATCAATTTTAGAAAGGGAGGGTGAAAAACTGCTGGGTGCCAGGAGGTCCCCTAAGGCATACTTCAGCTGTAACTGCAAATAAAATTTTTAAATCTTTTTAGTCTTCAGGGAAAGAAAAAGTAGATCCCAGTCTCAATATTCTCTGAACTGTCACTAACTGGACAGGTTTTCTGTATTCTAAAAGTGGATTTAGTTCTTAATTTCTCTGCAATGGCTTCAGGGTCTCAGCATGAGATTTCACACAGGGCAGTCAGCAATGGTCCAAGAGCTGAACTCTGACCTCTTCCACTTTGAGATCTATGTTCTGATTAGTTATGACCTATTCAGAAGCTCACTAATGAAAGAACCATACTTGAGAACAAAGGAGAACAACTAATTATTTTATCACCAACAAGGGATTGTACCATAGTTAGGGGACAGGGTTTGATTCTGGCACCACATGGTCCCCTGTGGCCCTGAAGATACCCAGCAACCCAGGGTCAGTTTGAGCATCCTGGCAGGTATGGCATCTGCCTTGGAGGTGGCTAACCCCGGTTCAATCCTGGAACCCCATCTGGTCCACTGAGCCCCGCCAGGAGTGATCCTTGAGCAATTCTGGGTGTGGTCCCAAGACAAAACAAAAAACAACTTGCAGGTGCAAACCTGCATTGCATCTTCAGGCCTTGAAGCTCAATCATGGTCCATTTTGGCTGAAAAATCAATGGTGGGGACACATGGCCTCCTGAGCACCACTTGGGTAGGTCCCCCAGGGGTACTTATACCAGGGATGGGGAGATAGTTTTGGGGTCAGGGGCATGAGTTCTATCCTCAGCACTGCATCAGTCCCTCGGCACCGTGAGCTGTGATTCTAGTAACCCTGCCCACTAGACCCCAGCAGGATGGCAATAACAGATTTGAGGACTCCCAACACTGTTTGAAAGTCAAATAAATATATTATATAAATAGATATATCCTATATATTATCTAATTTATATATATGATGACAGTTTTAGGAGACCCCCAACACCATGTCCTAAGGCTAAGGAATTGTCTTTGCTTTTTTGACTTGTTTCTAGACCACATCCAGCTGTGCTCAGTGCTTTCTCCTGGCTCTATACTCAGGGATCATTCATGGTGAGCACTACAGACCATATGAGGTATAGGTAATCAAATCAGGGCAAATTATATGCCAGGTAAGTGCCCTATACACTGTACCTCAAACTGAAAGCTTTCAAACAAAACAAAAAAGACCATTTCATCCCTCATACAACTGAGCCTCGCAAATAATTCTGAAAAACCACAAATATTTTTACAAGCCTGAAAAAAAAGACATAAAACATAATAAAAATGTATGTGTCAGATATTCCTTTCTATTTCCTTGGGTAATTGTAAATAAATAAGAGCTTTACGTTCTGTAGGATATGATCACCTGGAAAATGCTAAAGACCATAAAAATCCTCAAATCTAGAAGGAGTTCAGCGACAAATATCTATCCCTACAGGTACAGAAAGTCTTTTGCTGCTTCTTTGTAATGCCACATAAAGAGAAGAGCTCTAAGCAAGAGTTAAGGTTAATTCTTATCTTGGTGGATGACACTTGTTCTACAAAAGAGATTCTTTAGCAGCAAAACTTGGATTTTCTTATACTGAGCGTTGTGCTGTTTCTTTTTTGAGGTGGCGGATGAGGGAGTGGGCAGTACCTGGTGGTGGTCAAATCTTACTCAGACTCTGAAGTCAGGAATGAGCCCAGTGACATTCAGGACACCTAATGGCTTGCCAGAAATAAAAGCCAGCTCAGTAACAAGCAAGGCAAACACAGAACCCACTGTATTATTGCTCTGGCCTACGTGTTGGACTCGAATTTTGACCTTTGATTAATATTTTTTTTTAAAAAAAAAGGCTTTTTATCTTGTTCTTAAGAAAGGCATTGGAATATATATAGATACATATATATAGCACAGGGTATGGGTATTTGCCTGGCATGCAGCAGGCCTGTGGTTGATCCATGGCATCCCATTTGGTCACCAGGACCCATTAGAGTAATCCCATAGCAGAGTCAGGAATAAGCTCTGAGAACCACTGGTGTGCCCTATCAAAAAGGAAAGGCAGGCTGGAGCAATAGCAGTGGTAGGGCATTTTCCTTGCATGCTGTCGATCCAGGATGGACCTGGTTCGATCCCTGGCGTCCCATATGGTCCCCCTAACCAGGAGCGATTTCTGAGCGCATAGCCAGGAGTAACTCCTGAGCACCACTGGGTACAGCCTAAAAACAAACAAAACAGGAAAAAAAAAAAAAAAGGAAGGGCATTGAATCTAATCATCAGGTTCTCCATTCTCATTTTTTTTGCTGTCCAGCCCACATCTACTCCTACCCAGTTTATATAAGTCAAAATAGTACATACAGGGCTGGTTTCCAACATTCTTCACTAACTGCTATCATTTTCAAGTTGAAATTAAGAGTGTAGGGAATTTGACTATTTCAACATGCCAAAGGAAGGAGATCACCAGATTGCTTAAAAACATTCTGTTCTTCTATGTCAACATCGACCTTCTTACTCAATATTTTCACAAAAAAATTGCTATCAAACTGGAGAGATGGCCCAAAGGGTTGGAGCACCTATTTTGAAGGCAAGAGCCCTTGGTTTGCTGTCTGGTACCTCACAGTCCTTTGAAACAAGAATGGCTAAAAGACATCCACACAAATAAACTAAAAATAAATATATATATAAATATAAATATATATTTTATATATATATTATAAAAAGCAGAAGATAGCACAGAGTTAAGTCATTACCGACCCAGGTTTGATTCCTACTATTACCAGGTCCATCAACACCAGGTGTACCCCCCTTGAAGGCACCCCAAAACTGCTCTTAAAAACAAAGAGTAGAAGCCAGAGAGATGGTAGAGAGGGTGTTTGACTTGCACAGGGCCAATCCAGGTTTCCTCCCCAACTCTCCACAGAGTCCCCTAAGCCTGCCAGCAGTGATTTCTGAGCAGAGACAGCTGGGTATGAAAAAAAAAAAAAAGATGAACAAAGGAGAGTCGACATATGCAGTAACATGGAATCATGTAGACTATTTACCAAGGAGGACAAAACACCCCTCAGGGCCCCTTAGCAGCTAGAACATTGGGGCACTAGGAGTGGGAGTAGGGTGAATAGTAGCTTCAGGTACAATTGAGGAAAGGTGTTCTCTGTTTATTTAAAAACATAGATTTTAATGAGACACTGAGTGATCTTTTCTCTGAAAAGGGGCCAAACAAGTTTAGGAACCTCAGAACCCCAAAACTATTAATTTTACACCAAGTTCAAAACCAGGCATTTCACATGCTATTGTTTGTATGATTAAGCTCAGGATTATGGATTTTTTTGTTTTGTTTTGTTTTCTGGGTCACACCCGGCAACGCTCAGGGTTACTCCTGGCTCTGTGCTCTGAAATGGCTCCTGGGAGGCACAGGGGACTGTTACCCCTCCAGGGCCAAATGCTGGTTTTACTGATGATCAGATTGCTGGGAGGGGTCTCTGGTTGATAAATAAAGTGGGGGGAGAAAAAGAGAGACTCAGCAAGAAAGACCAGAGGGGAGAGAGATAAGAGACAGCATGGATGCAGAGGCTGTTTAGCTCAGAAGCTAAAAAGTGGTGGTTAGGGCCTTATGATAAAGCTAGATCCTTCCTAAAACTTCATGACTGCTCTGGGTCATTTCTTCACCACTATCCTGATACCTACAGACCTGCCAGACTCAAGGGGCTGCAGGTACTGGGCCGAGCCAAGAAAGGACTCATCTTCCCTTCATTCATGCACCACAAGAACTTTATAATTAATATTTAATACAACAGGGGACCATATGGGATGCCGGGATTTGAATCACCATCCATCCTAGATAGGCTGCCTGAAAGGCAAATGCCCTACTGTTGTGCCATCTCTCTGTCCCCCCTCTTTTTTCTCTCTCTGTGTGTGTGTGTGTTATGGATTTTTAAATGCATAGAAGACTACTAAAAGGAACACACAATAAAAATCAGTAACAAAAATTTACTATAATTATTTTTATGAACATAGGTTTAAATTCTATTTTTAAATGGAATAACATAAACAATTATATATTATATATAAGAAAATACAGCTCCAACCACAAGAATTGGGTGCTGACATGAAATAAAGTGATATGCATGATACCTCTTCAGTAACAATATTGTGAACCATAGTATCTAAAAGGAAAAATAAAGAGGAGAGAGAGAGAGAAAGAGAGAGAGAGTGAGAGTGAGAGAGAGAGAGAGAGAGAGAGAGAGAGAGAGAGAGAGAGAGAGAGAGAGAGAGAGAGAGAGAGAGAGAGAGAGAGAGAGAAAGAGAAATGTTTGCCACAGAGGTCAGGGTAGAGAGCTAGAGGGAAATTAAGACATTAGTGGAAATCTGTACTGGTAAAGTGGGTTTTATATTGTATGACTGAAACTCAATCATGAACAACTTTGTAAATGTGAATCTCATGGTGATTCATTAAAGAATTTATTTATAAAAATAATACAGCTCATCCAGCTGATCACTAGAAGGCTGAAAGATAATTTTTGCATGTTTGAAGGCAATTCTGGCACTAGTAACCAAAGGAATCATCAGTACAGAAAGTCACAAAAGTGTCCTACGTGATGCTTGATAGCATGGATGACTTAGGCCAGATCCCAGAAAAGAATCCACTCAGTATCCTCTCCCTTGTTCTGATGACTCACATTCTTGGGAAATAATAAAGGCTCACCCATCCATCTTTGATAAAAAGGGGAAAGATTCCTACCTTTCTCTGGAATCCTTCTTCAGAAGGATCTTCCCTCCCTTCTTTTCCCTTCCCTTAATTAAAGTCTTTTCTGAATCCCCCCTCCCCGCAAAAAGGGAAAAAAGATAAAGAAAAAAATTTTCTTCATTGCAGCACATAATACAATAGCTATGATATAGAATCAATCTATGTGTTCAAACACAGATGAGCAGAAAATGAAGATATGACATATGTACATATTGGAAATCTATGCAAGTAAAAGAAGGATAAAATCACTCAATTGCCTGCAATTTGGATGGAACTGGGAAATATCATTTTAAGTGAAATAAGTCAGAAGAAGAAAGACAAATACCAAATGATCTCACTTATTTCTGGTACAAAATAACGTGACAAGTGAATTCAAGTAACAAAGGATGGATACCAGCTTGGCCTGGTCTCTAGATCATGGAAATGAGAATGATAGGGAAGAAAGAAACAGGTAGTGGGAGTAAGTAGAGGTAAATGAGAGGTAATGGGCAGAGGGCATGGGGCCTCAGACACATTATCGGTGTAGAGGTGTGATATATCTATATTTCCAAACCACAGACCCAACAACACTGAAAACACAAGAGTCACAATACATCAACCCAACTTCAAAATGTGCCTGTCAGGAAGGCAGCCTGGAAGGTGTGAAGAAAACTAAAACACTGGTGGAGGGAAGTTACCACTGGTGATGGGATTGCTGTTGAAAAACTGTATAGCAGAAATTCAGCTACACATAACTTTCTAAAAATTATTTAACATAGTACCTCAATTAAATAGAGAGATGAAGTTTTCTCAGAAATTAAACTGAATTTCACAGAAATGGGTAATCTAATAACAATATTAAATTACTGTTAAAAATCAATGAGGTTCCATCAAATGCAAACTAACTGAATAAAATATTAATGGAATAAAAAATGGAATAGAATAATAAAATCAAGAGGCCCAAACTATAGCAACCTATACATAAAATAGACCTGTTACACTGGTAGACCAGGGCATAAGAGCAGAGATATGGTATGTATGATGGGAACTTTGGTAGAGGGAGATCAACACTGCTGGTGGGAATGGCCCTAAGTCACTGTCGCTGTGAGTCTGAAATATAAATGTGAAAGACTTGTAATTCACAATGGTCTCAATAAAAAATAATAAAAAAACAACAGCAGTGAACTCATACCTCTCCTTAACACAATGCACAAAGGTCAAATCCAAATGGATTAAAGACCTTGATATCAGACCTGAAACTGTAAGGTATATAGAAAAAAATGTAAGCAAAATATTCCATGCTATTGAGACTAAAGACATCTTTAGGGAGGAAATAACACTGTCCAAACAAGTGGAAGCTGAGATAAAGAGATGGAATTATGTGAAACTGAGAAGTTTCTGCATTTCAAAGGAACAGTGAGTAGGATACAAAAGTTACCAACCTTTGAATAGAATGGGAGAAACTATTCACTCAATATCCATCTGATAAGGGGTTAATATCTAAGACATACAAGGTGCTAACAACTCAAGGAGAAACATCGAGAAACATCTAACCCCATCAAAAATGAAGAGAAGAAATGAACGGACATGTCCTCAAAGAAGAAATACATATGACCAAAAGGCACATGAACTATGTTCCACATCACTAATCATCAGGGAGATGGAAAGCAAAATAACAATGAGGTAATGTCTCATGCCACAGAGACTGTCACACATCACAAATAAAACAAAAACAAGTGGTAGCATAGTTGTAGGGAGAAAGGGACTCTCATTCACTGCTGGTGGGAATGCCATCTAGTTCAGCCTTTCTGGAAAATAATAAGGATATTCCTCAAAAAACTGGAAATTGAGCACCCATATGATCCAGCAATATATACTATATATATCCATATATATATATATATACCCTATATATATATACCCTATATATATGTATATATACGCATACACGCATATACACCTAGGGTATATATATATATAGGGTATATATATATATACCCTATATATATATATATACCCTATCTAGTGGTATACACACACGCATATACACCTAGGGTATATATATATATACATATATATAGGGTATATATATATACCCTATATATATATATATACCCTAGGTGTATATGCGTGTATGTATACCACTAGATATACCCTAGGAACACAAAACACACACACACACAAATGCCATCTGTACTCCTATGTCCCTCAAAGCACTATTTACAATAGCAGTGTATTGCAAAATCCAATAATGACGAGAAATAAAAAAGGGGGACTTCTAGTGCCATTACTAAGAAAGCAGACATTCAACTAAAAGAAGAAAAGAGGGAAATTAGGTAACCATCAAACCTTAAAATTAGTCATGTCCATCAGTATATATAAACCCAGCATGTGGACACAAATACATAAAAGAAGTATTAACAGACCTCCATAAATATAATGATAGCAACACAATAAATGTAAGAGATGGCAATATAACTCTTATAGCAATGGGCAAATCATTCAGGTGACAAATAGAAAATAAGGTCATTAAATGAAATCACTGATGAAATTAACTTAATAGAATATCCAGACATTTCTATCCCAAGTAAATTAATAGATGGTCTTCTCAAGTACATAAATATTTAAATCATCTGTTGAAATACAAAAGAATCTTTAGGTACAGGGGAGTGAAGCAATAGTACATTGGGTAGGTATTTGCCCCATTGGGTGGTGACACCCTAGCTGATAGTCACCCCCTAGCTGAAAAAATTGAGGTATCTGATAGGTCATGAATTTATGGACACCAGTGAAAGGTTTCTTAAACTACTTCTTTGGTGGGTGAGGTAGGCCATACCTTGTGGTGCTGAGGGATAACTCCCAGCTCAGAGCTCAAGATTCTCTCCCAAGTTGTGCTTAGGAGACCATAATGGAGTTTCGGGGATTTAATTGAGATTGGCTGCAGGCAAGGCAAGTGCCCAACCTGTCATATTATCTCTCTAGCACAAAGACTATGTGTTTTTTAAACATAGGTAAATAGCAATTAAGGATGTGTCTTAAGTGATAGTGCACATGGTCAGCATGTGCAGGGTCCTAGGTTTGATCCCTGATATTAGATAGCACATCCCTGAGGCCCTACCCTTATTGTTGGCCAAAGGAGTGGTCCCAATCTTCCCATCATGGTCAGATATGAATCCTATTTAAATAGCTTAATAATGTAAATGAAACATATGCAAGCATATCATTTTTGATTCCTAGAAACATTGCCAAGTAGGACTAATAATATCTTTATTTCATAATCCAAGAAATAAGACTTTAAATGGTGATGAAGGCTGGGGCTCACAGAAATGCCTCATTGACTTAAAAGCATGCTTTGAATGTGTGAGCTCAGGGTTTACTCCCCAACATTGAACAATTTCCTGAGCGTCTCTGGGAACAGTTTTCTCAGCAATGAGCCAAGAATGGCCACCAACACAACTAGGTATTGTCTAACTTAAAACAACAACAAAATAAGAAGCTTGAGTGGTAGGGAGTTTGCCTTGCACACTACTGACCTAGGGCAGATCAAGGTTCAATCCCCCAGCATCCCATATGGTCCCCCAAGCCAGGAGGGATTTCTGAGCATATAGCCAGGAGTAACCCCTGAGCATCACTGGTGTGGCCCAAAAACCAAACAACAACAAAATAAGAACAGTGATGCCTGAGATATTCTCTCTAGAGAGTGACCCTATACCAATGAGAATGAATTTATCTTACAAAGAAAATAGACATATGCTCATCTACTAAACTGTATAAATAATTCTTGCAGACAGCAAATGATTTTTATATCTCTTATACTTCACAATGAATTTTTAATACATGATTTTAATTGTTGGCTGGATTCAAATATCTAATATTTAAAACAAAACAGACCTTGAAACTTTGTTTAGTTTTTCTCAATCAGCATGCCCTAAACACACACACACACACACACACACACACACACACACTTGTCAAGCTTCAATTTTCACAAAGCCTAAACCTCTCTTTGTTTTTCTAATAACTGAGCTAGACGTAACTTTCTCACAGTTGAAGACTCATGAGGTCACCTAGGTCCACCCTGGAATGGAATTCCCAATTGTTTGCTCAGGGAACTTCTGGTGCCAAAACATTTTGTCTTTGGAATAATCTGATTCTGAAGTTTGTCCATTCTTCTGGCAGCTTCACAATTAGATCATCGGCCTTGGAAGATCAGCCCCAAGGTCAGACCAACAAGTTCAGAGGGAATTTCAATCTTCTTACATAGGAGAGTTCATGGAACCCTTAGAAATCAAATGAGTTTTGAATGAACCTTGAAAGTTAGTCTTTATGGAAACCTAAAATAGTATTTAAAAACTAGTTTTCTTGGTCTGGGGATATAGCTCAAAGTCGGGCACTTGCCTTTAATGTGTGAGGAACCTGGGTATTAAAAACATAAAAAAATAAAAACAAAAAAAAAAAGAACTAGTTTGAAAAAAATGAGTATTTTCTACTGAGTAGGGTATGGCTTGTGTGAGGTATGGCATGAAGTAATGAATATAATAAACCAAGAGAAGATTGGACCTCATGCATGCTTGTGCTATCAATGAACCACATAGCTAACTCCAATACATTGATATATGCCACTCACTATGACACAATACCTAGTTTATTTGAGAATAGTTTGTTAAAGATACTACTCTTTTATTTTGGAGGACTGGTGAGGCTGTGGCCACACTTGGAGGTGTTTTGGTACTACTTCTGACTTTGTGTTTAGATTCCCTGCCGGCAGTGCTCAAGGGACCATGTGATGATGCCAGGGTTCAAGCAGGGACCTCCTGAATGCCAAGTATGGACTCAACCCTTTGACCTTCCTCTCCCACACTAAAGTGCTATTATTCTTTTTATTTTCTAGTTGGCAATGACACATTGGGAAAAATTTATATTCGCATAACAGGGAATATAAAAGGGCTAAAATTGATTAAATCTGACCCCTTTAAACCTGAAGCCCCACTTGCAAAGAATTCATTTTATAAATTATTAAACAATTTGTTATATAACTTTTCATTCATTTAAATGCAACATTGTGTATTGAACTAAATAATAATACTAGCGTTGGGGCTGGAACAATAGCATAGCAGGTAAGAAGTTTGCCTTACATGTGGCTGACTCAGGTTTGAACCTTAGCATGCCACATGGGCCCCCTGAGTCTGCAAGGAGTAATTTTTGAGCTTGAAGCCAAGAGTAACACCTGAGCACCACTGAGTGTGGCCCCAAAATTAATAATAATAATAATAATAACAATAATAATAACAGCCTCTCTTATTTTCTTAAAAAGTCAAGTCATATTCAATGTCACTATATACCAAAAATATTTTTAAAAAAAGTCAAGTCATAATGCCTGGCCACCATATTTACAAGAGTTTTTAAAAAGTAATACTATGTGCTATAAATAGCACACAGAGTCCTTATATTAGAAAACTTTTATCTCATTCATAAGGCATGTTTCTTCTGTAATTCAACACTACAATATTCACAAGTCTGGGAATTAGTGCCATTGAATAAAATGTCTAGGTAAGTGGAAAAATAACAAGGACAGTGTAACTGATAAGTCTCAAAGGATAAGAACTTTCATTGAGCTACTATTGATTCAAATTGTAGCGACCCACCATTATTTCCTTTGGTAAGTATCCTTTAATCCATTTTACAACCAGGGAAACAAAACTTTGAAAAATTTAAATAACTTTTTCAATAGCAAAAATGTATAAGTGAAAACATGAAATTCTATCTATAGCTTTTTACTTTCATACCATACTAACTCTTTCATGCTTTCATAATTTAATAAATGCAAAAATGATATTGTTTAGATGATGTAGATACCATGAGAAAGAGAGAACTTATAGATGTATATGGCTGTAGCTAATATTCTGAAACTTCATAATTATTATTACTAAAAGCCATAGAAATAATTAGCTATATTAATTTCGAAAAGTAAACATTACAAGTCTCCTTTTGGTTTGTAATTTCCAAATAACAAAAGGAGATAAATGTATTTAAGGGTAAGTACTGATTTGAAATCAGTATTGCCTGAATAAGTTGGGGTTTTTTTTGTTTTGTTTTTGTTGTTTTTTGTTTTTTTTTTGTTTTTGTTTTTTTGCTTTTGTAAAATATAACTCTTCTTTCTTTTGAGGCCCCTTCCAGAACTCAGGGGTCCATACTAGACCAGGGATAGAATTGGGGTGCCAATCTCTAGAGATCCAATAGAAAAGGTGAAAATGTTAACAGGGGAACTCTTAGAACTGAGTGGATGAAAATATCATGAAAAGTTAAATGCAAGATTTCTTTTGGCTTGGTCTACGTTGTTCATATACTCACAGGATTAAGCTAGTTACTTGTAATGAGGGTGTATGCCTGCTATTTTTAACCCACTGAGGAGATGGAAAATTGCTTAGAACTAAGCAGGCATCTAATTTAATTAATTCACAATGGTTTTAGGTTGATGTCATATATCGTGTTTCTGAAAGAACTGTACTTACAGCCAGCTAAAGATATTAGAAAGGAATAAACATGTTAAATATTGTGACAAATATTTTCCTATTTACAGAATTTTTAAAGCCTTTTGTTGTTGTTGTTGTATTTGGGTTGTTTTTGTTTTAGTTTTGCTCAGGGGCTACTCTTGACTCTGTGTTCAGAATCACTCCTGTCTGTGCTTAAAAGACCATATGTGATAGGTCAGGCATCAAACCCAGGTCAGCTGCAGGCAAAGCAAGTGACTTACCCACTGTATTATCACTCTGGTCTGTAAACACTAAAATATATGAACCTGTGACACTATGTAAAAACTAAGCCCTTTGAGAAGTTATTTGATACAATGCCAGGTGTTTTGTTGAGTCCAAAATGTCTCATGACATCTTAGATTTTAAGGAAAGACTTAAATTTTATTTATTGCTAAGAAATTGAACCTAGTAGGCATTGATACACTCAACCTTGATTAACCTTTGACCCTAGTGTTTAACCCTAGGGCTGCCTGGTTTGGCCCCTGGGACACCAATAAACAGAATAAGAATGCTCCCATTTCCTAAAGAAAAAAATGTCATTATACATAAATACATATAAACATATATAATAAATAAAAATCATATACATGAATCTAACTCTCCTATGTTACACTTTCACCTGGAGCTGATTTGATTCATATTAGTCTGCATACTTTTTTCTTTTCTTTCTTTCTTTTTTTCTTTTTCTTTTTTTTTTTTTTTGGTTTTTGGGCCACACCCAGCGTTGCTCAGGGGTTACTCCTGGCTCTCTGCTCAGAAATAGCTCCTGGCAGGCACGAGGGACCATTGGGATACCGGGATTCGAACCAACCACCTTTGGTCCTGGATCGGCTGTTTGCAAGGCAAACGCCGCTGTGCTATCTCTCCGGGCCCATGTCTATATACTTTTGTCTTCAATGTTTTCAAAGATAAAGTGTTACATCGTTTGATGCATAGTTCCAACCGGGTAAAACTCACTTTGCAAATGTTGGTCTTTCCATCCTTTTTTATTGTTCTGGTTTTGATTTTTGGATTTGGGGCCATGTCTCATGGTGCTCAGAGTTAATTCTTTTATTGTCATTTGCTTTGGAATTTCTGTGTCTGTATGCTCCTGCCAACTGCTTGCAAAGGCCCCAACCAGCATCAGATATTCTGTAAACCAGAATATTCTGTATTCTCTCACCTTTGTTCTAGACTAAATTCTGGAGCTCAGCATAATATAATGACCTATTCAACAATGTTCAGATGCTATGATTCTTGACTTGAATGAACTCAGGCAGTGTTCAAGGCATGCAAGGTAAGTGCCTTGCCTGCTGTAAATCACTCAGGCTCTCTTTATTAGCTTTCATTGTCATTTTAGCAACATGCTTATAATAACGTTTATGACTAAAGTATTACCATATGTAGTTCCTGAGCTTCAGCTCCCCCCAAAGTGCTGAAGATCCTCCACACAGACCTGTTATTTCTAGTCCCTCTTATCCTTCCTCTCCTTCCCTCCCTCTCATTAGTGTCTGCTCTATAATCCAAGGCCAAGGTGTTGTCATGCTTTATACAGTTTATTCTCTTGTTTCTACTTGTACTACATATCAGTGAGATTGTCTGGTATTTGTCCTTTTTCCTATGACTTATTTTGCCTGGCATAATGCCTTCTAGTTCCACGAAATAGAAATTTTAACTGATTGTAACATCATTTTTAGTTTGTTTTTGGGTCTCACCCAACTTTTCTCAGGGTTTACTCCTGTCTCTGTGCTCAGGAATCATTTCTAGTGGGCTCGAGTGGCGGGAATGGCCTTAATTCACTGTCAGCTCAGTGGCTGCATCTGCCTAGATGCTTGGATTAACTCCCAGCCATGCTCAGGGAATCATGCAGTGCTAGGGATGGAAACCAAACCTCGTTGCATGTAAAAATCTGCACTAAGCTATTTAAACTACCTGAACTATTTCCACCAGGAATACTTTTTTTTTTTTTTTTTTTTTTTTTTTGGTTTTTGGGCCACACCCGATAACGCTCAGGGGTTACTCCTGGCTATGTGCTCAGAAGTTGCTCCTGGCTTGGGGGACCATATGGGACACCGGGGGATCGAACCGCGGTCCGTCCAAGGCTAGCGCAGGCAAAGCAGGCACCTTACCTTTAGCGCCACCGCCCGGCCCCGAGGAATACTTTTATAGGATGTTTGGAATTATAAAAAATTCAAATGTAAAGTAAACCAGTTAGGAACTGGCTATATTATGATGTTTCTAATAGAAAAAAACAGATGTGAAAATAATTTAGCAGGTATATAAGAAGTGTAAAGATATTGTGATGTTTCATCAAATATAAAAAGCCAGTCCAAAATAATATTTAGTCTTGGTACACTTCGATTTGAAAAAAACACAGATGTATATCTGAATGTACATAAGTATAGCAAACAATAACTTCATAAGATTTTAACACTTTTAACCATTTCCAACTTAATTTTCACTTATAACATTTTGGTGATTGGAGAGTCTATACCCAGCTGTGCTCAAGCCTTACTTCTGACTCTGCTAATGTTTATTCCTGTGATGTTCATGATAATAAAATGGGTGTTTGCCTTGTATGTGGCAGACTGGGCTCGATCACAGGTAACCCAAGACCACCAGGAGTGATCCCTGACTCCAGAGCCAGGAATAAGCCCTGAGCACACTGAATGTGGCCTACCTCCCTTTTCCCATATAAGAAATCATTCCTGGCAGAATTCAAGAGACTATATGTGATGCTAAAGATCAAACCCTCAATTGCATATGGTCATTGCACATGGTTGTCCAGATACCACAAGGAATAAGTCCTGAGGTTAGATAGATTGGTAAATAGATAGATAGACAAATAGATTATAGATAGATAGATATATGATAGATAGAAGATAGATTGATAGATAGATTTACTATTTTTTTCATAAAATTTTTTTAAGCACCATACTTACAAGCACAATTGTAGTTGGGTTTAGTCATAAACAAAACACCCCCCTTCACCAGTGCAAAATTCCCACCACCAATGCCCCTGATCTCCCTCCTCTCCCACCCCACCTGTATTCGAGACAGGCATTCTACTTCTCTCACTCATTAACTTTGTCATGCTAGTTGTTAATTTAGTTATTTCCCTAACAGCACTCACTACTCTTTGTGGTAAGCTTCATATTGTGGGCTGGTTTTTCTGGCCCTTCCCTCTATTTCTCTGGAATTGGTACAGTAATGTCTTTACTTTAAAAAAAAAAACATTGATGAGTGAGGCTATTTTGTGTCGATCTCTATCCCTCTGACTTATTTCACTCAGCATAATATATGCCATGTACATCTATGTATAGGAAAATTTCATGACTTCCTTTCTCCTGACGGCTGTGCAATATTCCATTGTGTATATGCACCACAGTTTCTTTAGCCATTTCTCTGTTGAAGGGCATCTTGGTTGTTTCCAGAGTCTGGCTATTGTAAATAGTGCTGCAATAATTATAGGTGTGAGAAAGGGATTTTTGAATTGTATTTTTGTGTTTCTAGGGTATATCCCTAGGAGTGGTAAAGCTGGATCATATGGAACCTCAATTTCCAGTTTTGGTTTTTGTTTTTTTTTTTTGAGCAATCTCCATATTGTTTTCCATAAAGACAGGACTAGATGGCATTCCCACAAATGAATAAGAGTTTCTTTCTCTCTACATCCCTGCCAGCACTACTTGTTCTCATTCTATGTGATGGTACCTCATAGTTGTTTTAATTTGCATCTCCTAATAATTAGTGATGTGGAACATTTTTTATGTGTCTTTTGGCCATTTGTATTTCTTCTTTGATAAAGGGGCAAGAAATCCAAAATGGAGCAAGAAAAGCCTCTTCAACAAGTGGTACTGGCACAACTGTTTAGCCACTTGCAAAAAAGCAAACTCAGAGCCCCAGTTAACACCATGTACAAAAGTAAATTTTAAATGGGTTAAAGACCTTGATATAAGACCTGATACCATAAGGTATATAGAACAACACATAGGTAAAACACTCCATGACATAGAGACTAAAGGCATCTTCAAGGAGGAAACAGCACTGTCCAAAGAAGTGGAAGCAGAGATAAACAGATGGGTATATATTAAGCTGAGAAGCTTCTGCACCTCAAAGGAAATAATGCCTAGGATATAAGAGCCACCCACTGAATGGGAGAGATTATTCACCCAATACCCTTCAGATAAGGGGCTAATATACAAAATATATAAGGCACTGACAGAACTTTACAAAAAAAAAAATCTGATCCCATTAAAAAAAAATGGGGAGAAGAAATGAACAAACACTTTGTCAATGATAGATTTACTTTTTAATCCCAAAATGAAAAACATTTTTATAACAATTTGGCTCATTTGTAGACTGCAAGTCTAACATATGTAAGCCCTTGAGTTCCAGAAGGAGCACTGAAAAGAGAAGGATGAGCACATTGTATATCCCTAAAGAAATGATGCATGGATGCTCCTGACCAAAACAAACAAACAAATCCCCAGGTCATGTTTAGGAGGCAGAGTTGGAAGGAACTGAATTCAATTGTTTCTTCACTGATAATTCTTCCAATCATAAAAGCTATTTCTTGATCCCAAAAGAAAAATTTCTAAAGTGAAGCGGTGACTAGAGAGATATTATGGTAAAGGCCATCCCTGCATGTACTGCAAAGAGTTGTTGCTGAACAACTGCAAAAATAAGTAAATAAATAAACTGAATATATTACTTATTTATATGAGAACAAATATATATATATAAATCATAGAAAGTAATACATAAAAATATCTGGTTATACTTAGTGGTTCATTTTTATTTCCATTTTCTTAATTTTGGACTCAACAAAACACCTGGCATTGTACCAAATAACTCTTCAAAGGGCTTAGTTCTTACCTACTGTCACATGTTCATATATTTTAGTGTTTATGGACCAGAGTGATAATACAGTGGTAAGTCACTTGCTTTGAATGCAGCTGACTGGATTTGATGCCTGGCCTATCACATATGGTCCTTAGGGGGACTGGAGAGCTAGTACAGTGGGCAAGGTAATTGTCTTGCACAATTATGACCTTGTCTGGTATTCCATATGGTCTCCCTAAGTGCTGCCAGGAGTGATCCTCGAACACAGAGCCAGTGAGCCAGTCATAAGCTCTGAGCACCACCAGGGGTGGTTCAAAAATATAACAAAAGAGGTTTGATATTTTGGTAACTTTTTGAAGTAAACAAGTGTTCTAAGCTAGTATATGAAACAGACTGTTTAGCCTCAACAGGGTTAGAAATGCTATAAACAGAGACTGAAAATGATCTAATCAGTACATAGGATATTTACCTTGCAAGAACCCAACCCATGTTTTGTTTGTTTTTCTTTTTGGGACCACACCCGGTGGTGCTCAGGGGTTACTCCTGGCTCTGTGCTCAGAAATCACTCCTGGCAGGCTCCAGGGACCATATTAGATGCTGGAGATCAAAATCAAGTCCGTCCCAGATTAGCTGCATGCAAGGCAAATGCCCTACCATTGAGCTATCATTTCCCCCCAGGGTTTTATCCCTAACATCCTATACAATGGTTTTATCCCCCCAATCCAGGTTTTATCCCTAACATCCTATACAATCCCTCAAGGCCCACCAGGAATGATCTCAGAGCACAGAGGCTGGAATAGTCCCTGAACACTGCCTGGGTGTGCACCCCCCCAAAAAAAAAAGAAATGATCTAAATATAAAAACTATTAAAATATTCTAGATATTTAATAAAGTTAAGCTGTTTACTATTAAGGTGGCTCTTTTTAAATCCCAAGGACCAGGAAGAGGAGCTGAGCTCCTTCCACTTTGCTACCATGACACTTGTCATGCTTTTAGAATACTGCATAAAAGTTGCCTATGAAACTTCCAGAGCTGATAATATTCAAGTTTCTTGGCTTTACAGTTTAACTAGGTAGATTTTGGTTCCTCTCTGATGTCTAGGCCTCTCTCTTTTACCCATTATTACATCACTCATCCTATCCCCTCATTGACTGCTCCTTTCTGGTAGATGATGTCATTGAGTATTTCCTTTTTCTCCTGGTCTGATATCTGCTACTATGAAATCTGTCCTGGGGTTCTTTGGCTATCGCCATAGAGAAATCTGTCCCTTTATCCCTTTGACCTTCCTTTGTTTTCAGGCCACATGCATGTGGTTGAAAACTGCCACTCTCCTTTCACATGGGAGGACTCAAAGAGGACATTACGGCGTGCCCTGTGTTGCCCTTGGAAATATTGTTTTGGTTTTGGAGATCACATTCAGTAATGCTCATGGGTGAGCATTAGATTTGCACTCAAGAATCATCCTTGGCATGATGGGGCTCTGGGAATTTATGGGATGTCAAGGATTAAAACCAGGTTGGCCACATGCAAAGCAAACAAACACCTACACTCTCTACTATTGCTCCAGCCCCACACCCTTTGAGATATGTTTATACGGTTTACTTTATTTATAGACCATGCATCACATAGTGGCCATAGTTGATCATAAAGCATTTTCCCAAGTAAGTGAAAGCAAAATTATTAAAGAAGTAAAAGAGAGAGAGAGAGAGAGAGAGGAAAAAAGGGGGGAAAGTACATCAACAAGAAAATTTGTGAAAATTATTGTATCTCGCAATGAGTTTATTAAGTCATTGTCAGAAGTTTTAGTAAGCTCTTTTGCTAGTCGATCATTCTGTTACTTCTTTTATTTTATAATATTAGGTGGCTTCAGATACAAATTGGCATCTAGACTGGAGTGCCCCTACCGGGATGACAGTTCTAAACAAAAATGAAGTTGTGCAGCTGCATTTTTGGTCCAGAAATTTGAATTACTATTTTTGATACTTGTGGGGATTGTCTCCCAAGACCTGGAAACGATCCCTTGAATAAGGGACAAAGATAGTTGTCTATAGTGCAAATGACAAACTTTACTAGTAGCCCTCCTTATTTTAGACATAAAATGCTTTCATCTTGTTGGGAACATCTTAAGCTACACGAACCCAAGCAATGAGCTAGGACACCAAGAACAAAATTAGATATGGTACAAAAACAAATAAACAAAAAAAGCAAAGTATTTTTGATAGGTTAGGTAGGGAGGGAAACAGGGAACAACCTTGGAGGAAGTAGTCACATGAGCCTCAGCAGGAATGTTTTGATGAAGCCATTCATCTTGTCCATGAAGGATTTTCTCCTCCTTCCTGCTTTTGCCAGTGTTCCCACAGACCTCTCTTATGGCAGTGTGTCCACAATACTGCAATTTTTGTAGGTGTGGTTTTTGTTGCCAGAGTTTCCAGATGCACCCATAATTTTTCATAGCTTGGTTGCTATCTCTGTTGAGAACAGAGTGAGTCTTTGGAGCTAGCCAGATGCAGTCATGGTCCTGCATTTGTCTGAAATAATCTTATGCTTTCTCCTTAGCCATTTCCATGATATCTCTGACTGACTTCCCTCAAGCTGATGAGATTTAAAATAACCTGTTGTACAATGAGGTACCATCTCACACCACAGAGACTGGCACACATCACAAAGAACAAGAACAATCAGTGCTGGTGGGGATGTGGAGAGAAAACAACTCTTTTTTTTGGGGGGGGGGTGGAACACGAATATTCTTTTTTTTTTTTAATTTTTTTATTTAAACAACTTTATTACATACATGATTGTTTGGGTTTCAGTCATGTAAAGAACACCACCCATCACCAGTGCAACATTCCCATCACCAGTGTCCCAAATCTCCCTCCTCCCCACCCAACCCCCGCCTGTACTCTGGACAGGCTTTCTATTTCCCTCGTACATTCTCATTATTAGGATAGTTCAAAATGTAGTTATCTCTAACTAAACTCATCCATGTTTGTGGTGAGCTTCATGAGATGAGCTGTAACTTCCAACTCTTTTCTCTTTTGGAACACGAATATTCTTGCAGTCTTCTAACTAGTACCTCCATCATGCTGCCTGCCAGAACTGTTTTTTTTTTTTTTTTGATCATAGTGGCTTACATATTGTTGACAATGATATTTTAGGTACATATTTACATAAAATCAGGGGAATTCCCATCACCAAATTGTCCTCCCTACACCTCCGTTTTTGTCCTACCACCCATATCCTCTTCCCTCCCCCCCAGGGTAGCTAGGATGTGTGGTCTCCTCTGTATCTAGCCTACTGCATAGTAGTCTTGCACCTATTTGGTCCTGGTGTCTCCCTTGTTTCCCCCTCTAATTGGGGGGGCAGGACTAGCTAGTTCAAGTTACGTGGTTTTGTTTAAAGGAGAGAAAAGTAATAAACTGGGGTAAAAGTCTAATATGCCGAAAATAAGTGGAATTCTTCCAGAGGCTCTCAACATCGGTTTGAGAAATGAAGGAGAGAAAAAAGGTGAAACATTCCACCAGTACAAAAAGAAGTGTCAAATATCCCGTGAGGACTCCAACAATAAGCACAAGCACCAAAAACAAAACAAAACAAAACAAAACAAAACAAAACAAAAAAAAAATAAAAACCCACCAAAACAAACACAAAACAAAACAAAACTAGCAAACAAACAAAAAAATGTCATGGTCTTGATATAGGAAACATGGCATAGCATACAAAGGAAGAACAGAAAGGAAGAGAAAGAATAAGTATAACTGGGGACAACTTCAATTATCACACCCAAACAGAGAAATTGACCAAATATAGGTGGGTAAATAAAAATAATAATAATAAATGAAAATAAAATAATATATATAAAAAATAATGATTTGTGCTTTTTTTTTTTTTTTCCCTCCTGCCCAGGCACAGTAAATATTGGGGTCATTCGAAAAGGAATTCACTTGGCCTAAGAGATATGGGGTTTCTCCGCCCTTGGAGTGTATTGTCATGGGATCAACTATAGACTCTGTTCAGGATCATTTACTCTCCTGGTGGTGCTTTTGTGGTGTTTGTAAGACCTCTGCTCTGTCCTGGTTGATACTATCAGGCCTCTGTGACTAGGGATCTCAGTATCTGCACAGATCCTGCGGTGGGAGTTATGATGAAGTCAGTCTTTGTGGTTCTAGAAGTTCTGTTCCATCATTGTCATTTTAATTCATCTTCTGTGGTTGGTGATCTTGGTCTTTGCACTGAAGCTAGGATGGCACCTAGGACAGTGTCTTTCTTTGTGCTTCCAGAAGCCCCATTCCGTTACAATGGTCTCTGCCAGACCTTTGAAACTGGGGATCATGTTCATTGTGCAGATCGTAGTTCAAACCCTAGGTTAGGGCTTTTTTTATTGGTCCCAGGCTGTATACAGTCTGGTCATGGTTCTAGCAGCAGTCATCTGTAACTCGAAATGTTGGCTTTTGGGCCTTCCAAAGGGTGACAAGTCTTCTGATTTTGTCTTGTCGTTAGCTAGAAAGGTAGGATAACCTTCACTTAGGTCAAGTTGTTCCCATTTTTTCCGTTGTCAGGATGTCATATTAGAGCTGGCATTTGTTGGTGACCTCGCAGTATTGCGGCTGTCCCGGGTGATTTTTGTTTCCTGTAGCAGTTGTGAAGAACTGTGCCGTTCCTGTGTCTGGGATCCAGGGTTCAAGGCTGGATTGATGGTATCTAAACACCTGAGGTCTAAGTTAATTCCACATGACATATTTTCAAGGTAGGAGATATCCCTCTATTGTAAACAACTATGAGTTCCTATCTCTAATAGATAAGAGCTCTCTTTTTTTTAATATATATATATATATATATATATATATATCTTTATGTAAGAATTCCCCATTATTTTAGTGTGCCTTTGCAGGGGGAAATGGTGCTACCTTATATTGTTGGTGCATTTGGGGGTGGTCAAAAGGGGAAAACAGAAACAGGTTACATACCCAAAAAAAGATGAAAAAACAATAAATAGAAAAAAAATAGGTATCAAAAATGTATGTGCTTACATATGTATATGTAGGCCAGATTTTTTTTTAAATGAGGTAGCAAAGTGTTTAAAGGGCCAAAGTGATGCATATGACTATCTTACATTTGGGGAAAAGCAGGTAAAGAGGTGGTGTGATACAGTTCTTATGCTTATGTTGGAAATACAGGTTTTCCCATTGTCTTTTGGGTTTTTCTTGTGGTGTGTGGGTCCCCAGGCATCTTTCCATCCCATCCCCAGATCTTCTTCAGAGTGGCAAAAGATTTGTGGCAGGGAGGTCCTGGAAGGGTTCTTGCATTGAGGATACTTTTAGACCTAAGTCCGGTTTCAGGTAACAGTCCACGTTAGGGGGAGTTGGTGGGGAGGGCCGCGCAGCATGGATCCGCAGGGGAGTTGGCTGCCTTTTCTTGCAGGAGACGAGGTGTGGGTTTGACTGGGTGTCCTCTCGACTGGGTGCTGGGTAATGGTTCGTTGGGGTAGGAGGTCAATCTTGATGCCTAATAGATTAAGGACTGAGGGTAGAGAGTTTTAATATGGCGGGAGGTCTGTATGGGATTGAGGGGTGAAGGGATAGTTGGATTTCCAAAGGGGGAAAAGGGGAAGGTATATGGAAGGGGTAGGAAGGGAGAAAAGAGAAAATACTTTAGAAGGAAAGGGAGAAGAGAAAAGGAAAAAAGTAAAGAGAAGAGTAGGAGAAAACAACTCTTATACATTGCTGGTGGGAATGCTGTCTAGTCCAGTCTTTATGGAAAACAATATGGAGATTCCTCAAAAGAATGGAAATTGAGCTTCTGTATGATTCAGGTATACTACTTCTAGGAATATAAACTAGGAACACAAAAATACAATACAAAAATGCCTTCCTCACACCTATATTCATTGCAACATTATTTACAATAGTCAGACTCTGGAAACAACCAAGAAGCTCTTCAACAGATGAATGGCTAAAGAAACTGTGGTACATATACACAATGGAATATTATGCAGCTGTCAGGAGAGAGGAAGTCAAGAAATTTTCCTATACGTGGATGTACATGGACTCTATTATGCTGAGTAAAGAAGTCAAACAAAGAGAGATAGACACAGAATAGTCTCATCTATGGTTTTTAAGAAAAATTAAAGTCATTATTTTAATAATGCCCAGCAACAATAGAGATGAGGGCCAGAAGGATTGGCTAACAATATGAAGCTCATCACAAGAATTGTGAGTGCAGTTAGGAAATAACTACACTAACAGCTATTATGACAACATTAATGAGTGAGAAAAGTAGAATGCCTGCCTCAAATACAGGCAGGGGTAGGGAAGGGGTGCATTGGTGGTGGGAATATTGCACTGGTAAAGGGAGGGTGTTCTGTTCATGACTGAAACCCAACTACAATCATGCTTGTAATCATAGTGCTAAAATAAAGATTTTATAGAAATTTAAAAAAATATTGTCTCAGGAAAAGTTCTGTTCAGTCGCGGTTATCAGTCATTCTTCTGTAACTAGAGATCTTTGTTTTTGCACAAATCTTAGGATGGATCTTCTGATTTCATCTCACCTTTAGGTGGTGAGGTAAGCCAGCCCTTAGATCGAGTTGTTTTTTTCTCATAGCCAGGGTGTCATATGAAACTACAGTGGAACAAGTTAGTGCCAGAGCTGTATTAGGGCTTCCCACAGAGGGAGTTTGATTCCTGGTGCTGTGCAGGAAACTGTGTCAGTCCTAACAGTGGGGTATGGTGTTTGGGGTGAATGGTCGATGTTAGATTGATTGAAGCCTAAATCAAGTCCCCATGACAAAGGTTCAGGGTAGAAGGTGCCCCTGCACTCTAAAATTTGATTCTTATTTATATTAGGTAAGTACTTCTTTCTATACATAAAATTTCCCCATTTTAGTGTGCCTATGCAAAAAAGAACAATGCCAGATTATATTACTGGTACAGTTGGGGTTAAAAGTAACAAGCTATGGGGCCAGAGAGATAGCATGGAGGTAGAGTGTTTGCCTTACATGTAGAAGGACAGTGGTTAGAATTCCAGCATCCCATATGGTCCCCCGAGCCTGCAAGGAGCGATTTCTGATCATAGAGCCAAGAGTAACCCCTGAGTACTGCCAGGTGTGACCCCCCAAAAAATAGTATACATATTGTCTCTATGCTATATAGCAGGGGTCCTCAAAGTTTTTAAACAGGAGGCCAGTTCACTGTCCCTCGAATTCTTATGCACACTGCATATATCTTATTTTGCAATGAAGAAACAAAACAGATACAAATACAATATGTGGCCCGCGGGCCATAGTTTGAGGACCACTGCATATAGTCTCTAAGCTATATATATGTATATATATACATATATATATATATAGCTTATAGCTTAGAGACTATATATATATATATATATATATAAATGACAAAGGCATGCTGAAATAATTCAATTATATAATGTGTCAGTTTTTAAATTATTATAGTGAAATCATTGCATTTTCCCCTAAAAGACATCTTTAATATCATCTAAAAGTGAAGGCTTCAATTCAAAATTTATTTATTAGTGAGTACAATCATGGATCCCTTAGCTCTACTGCCATTAATTCCCCAATGTCGAATTAAGGGGGGAAAGTACAGAAGATATAATGACATCTTCATAAAATTAATTTCAAGTAATAAAATACTGTCATGTATATAAATGCTATTAGAACACAGGACAATTTACCTCATGGCCAGGTAATAAGGGAGGAGTAATCATTAAAAGGTAGATGAGGAGGCTGGAGTGATAGCATGGTGGTAGGACATTTGCCTTGAACACAGCTGACCCATGACAAACCTGGGTTCGATCTCCAAAGTCCCATATGGTCCCCCAAGCCGGTAGCAATTTCTGAGTGCATAGCTAGGAGCATTACAGGGTGTGGCCCAAAAACAAAACAACAACAAAAAAAAAAGGTAGATGAGGAAAAGACTTAAGAGACAGAATTGTGGTTGCATTAAAGTTTGAGATAGTACAGCCATAGAATGCTTGCCAGGCATGCAGCTGAAATGGGTTAAATGCCAGGAACCCCCTGTAATCCCCAAGCACTACCCAAAGAGACCCCTGACTGCAAAGTCAAAAACTAAACTCTGAGCACTGCTGAGTATGGCCAAACCACCCCCACTCAAAACAAACTGATTGCTTCAGGTTAAGGAACCTGACATATAGAAGCCTTGAGGTAGAGGTACTTCATGCATAAAGGGTATATAAAAAGGCTCATGCTAAGGGCTGAGAGTGAAATGGACCAGAGATAGGAAGGGCTGCTGATTACTGCCCACAAGTCTGGATTATGATGCTGGAAAGACACTGGCAGTCTGCAATCTTTGAATGAAAAGATATCATCTTGGCTTCTCTGAACATGGTTGGGGCTGGAGAGACAGAACAGGAGTTATGGCATTTGGTTTTTAAATACATTTATTAAAATAAAATGCAATCTTAATTGACATAACTTATCATAATACATTTGTTGGACATTTGGTTTTGATTGATTGAACTTCTTTTTGATCCCAAGCACTGCTGGGAAAGAACTCTGAGCAGAGTTAGAGTATCTAAGTAACTCACTCAACAAAAATAAAATGGATTGAAGAAAATAAAATAATACACCAAAAAAATAAAACACCAAAACCATTTACTAATATCTCCTAGCTAGTGTATAACAGGTGTACAGATTTTTAAATGAAATAAATGCCCCAATAATAATTCTGAAGAGTCTGTGAAATCATATATTTAACAATGAATCTTATAAATCTCTCTTGGTTGCATGAGTAATGCATCTCTCTGGGGATTTGCAAGAGTTATTTGAACATAGCCAGTTAATACTCATATGGAGGGGGGGATCTACCAAAGAAAAAGATAAAGGAAAGATAAAGGAGTGACACAAACATACCATGAATTCAAGAGTTCTATAAATCAGAGATAGTAGCATGTGAATTTTTTATTGACCATTACACATCTATGAAATTATATATCTGCTATATATGTGTCCTTGAGGATAATGAAACTTGTTAATGATTAAAATAAAACCAATATTTTACCTCATTAAAATGTATTTAACAAACCATCATTCAGTTGCTATTTTTCATGGAATTGTAAAAAGATGAGAAAGAATTCCCATGGTATGTAGAGGAGGATAGTGCCATCTTCAGACCTAGACACTGGGGGACATTTTCAAATTTAGTGACTGTGTCTTTTGTGAACATTGAAACGCCAAGAACTCTCCCCTCACCATACCCAGCTGGTTTGGTCTTAGCAGAATAGAAGAAAAGATGAAATCATGTAGTTTTCTATAACCTGGATGGAACTGGAAGGTATCATGTTAGGTCAAGGGAGTCAGAAAAAGAAGAGCAAATAAGGGCACACAGATGTGTGTATGTCTACATAAGAAACCAATCAAAGATTAGATGGCCATCAATGGAATAACCCTGACTACACTGCCAAGAAAATTGTGAACTGAGGCTGTAAATTCAAGGAGAAGGGGTCTGGGGACAGTAGTTAAGGTCTTGGCATGCTGCGTGGAGGTGAAGGAATACTGGAAGCTAAAAAATACTATACAGAGATTACTTTGTTTCTTGGTTTTGTTGGCCGGTCTTTGGTTTTTGGGCCACACAAGGCATCACTCAGTTTAAAATCATAAACTTATATGCCCTCCATAAGCAAGGAATCCCCTCCCCTACCCTGTGACCTGTTGTAACTTCAGTGGCCAGTGATGTCACTGATGCCTATATAAGCAGGGCTTTCAGTTCCACTCTCATTTGCCGTCAGGCTAGCAACTCGCTCGCTACCTGGCAAATACGGATTTGCGATATCCCTCACTTTCTCCCTATGAACCCTTAAAACCCCAAGGTTGGAGTTTCTGTGTTGATCTCGGATTAGCCCTCCTTTGCTGCAATGCCTTCTTATTTTTCATCGCAGTGTATGAGATCATAAAAGTATATCACTGTTGCCAGGTAAGGAGGCAGAATGGCTTCCTGGGGACTTCATGGCTGGACAGTGTCTCAGGAGGAGACAATTCAGACACACACTGAGATTGGGATGTCTGAAGCCAGGAGAGAATATCAATCCTCTAGCAGACCAGAGAGCCAAGAGTAGAGGTTCAGGGGGGCTTCTGAGCTCAAGTTCAGAGACTCTTTGGGTTCTGTGTCCGAGGTTAAGTCCCACTTGCAGGGCTGTTGGAAAACTGGAGTCTCAGCTCTGCAGAACACAGTCATAGGCCCATGTGGGGGACCACTCACACAGGGGTTCCCCTTTGAGGTTGCTCAAGACAGTGGAGATGATTTTCTAAGGGGACTAGGGTTCTCCTTGAGCCAGTCCATGGATCAGGGGCCTTATTCTAGGAGTTTCCTTGGCAAGGCTAGCTGGTACCATGTGTGTGAGCCTGTTGTAGCATCTGTGTCCATAATCCAGGGAGAAAGCTTCCCCTGGGCTCATCCCAGTCTGTCCTTGCTGCTCAGCTGAGGCTTCTCTGAGTTGCCCAGAGTTGCCCACCTCTCTCTTTTCTTCTCAGCGAAGGTGGTCAGCGAGGAGAGCCCTCTTGGTCAGAGGTAAGTAAGGAGCCAACTTTTCCAGCTTTCTCTGTCCTCAAGTCGCAGGCCCTGGACTCTGAGGATGTCAGTGGAGACACTGTCTCTCAGAGAACCCAGGCATGGGATGAGGGGTGCTGGGCACTTGTGTCTCAGGGCTTGGTGTCTGTCATTCTCTGAGTGCTTGGGCGATGGGTTCTCTTGGGGCTACCGGGTGGTTGGTTTTGAGACCCCAAGAGGGTTAGATTGGCCTTTGCCCAGAAGCAGGCGCCAATGGGAGTGATTGTGTAGGTTGGGCAGATCCAGGGGCTCAAGACAGAGCAGGCTGGGGTCACCCTGGGCCCCAGACTAGCAGCTCTGAAGCTTCCCCTGACGAGCACCCCTTTCCTTGCAGCTTCCAGGATCTAGTCGGGTGGAGGAGGTGAGGTGGTACCCTTATGGAGACCTATAATAAAGTGACTTTTGCCCTCCTCTTCCATCAATTCAGGGCAGGGGGTAGCGAGCCTTGGACAAGGCCTAGGAGACATGGGGCAGTTGGAAAATACTGTGACATCATGGACCCGAGGAGGAAATGGGGATCCAGAGCCCCCATGGCCTGCCAGGTCCCGGTTTCTTCCCTCTCCCTCCTGCTACATCCTGTGCTCTGTGTCTCTGCAGAGATGTCCTCCTGGAAATTCAATTTAGAGAACTGATGCAGAGGATCTCTTTGCCCTTGGGTCCACCTGTGCTAGGGCACCCCCAGAGGGGCCATCTCCACCGGGCTGCCCTCCTCCGCCTTTGGGCACTGAGATCTCGGCTACCCATAGTCTGGATTCTGCCCCCTGGGGCAGGACCCCCTCTGCATCCAGACCGGCTCCTCTTCCACCCATGGACACCACTGAGGGGACCCCAGGCCTGCCTCCACCCGAAGGAGCACCTACTGGCACCCCAGGCCTGCCTCCACTCGAGGGAGCATCTACTGGGATCCCAGGCCTGCCTCCTCCTGGGGGGACGTCTGAGGGGACTCCCCCTTTGGCCTCAGGCCCGGGCAGCCCCCTGGGCGACTTCCTCTGGCTCGCCCACCTGCCTACCCTGGTGGAGGAGAACCCAGGCCTGGAAGCCAGATGGGTCCGGGCCCAGGTCCGAGAGATCCTCTGGGCCCAGCTCCGGTCGCCCCAGTCCAGGACCCCCCAAGGCCGAGCCCTCCTGGACCAACTGCTGGGGGTGGCCACTGCCATCGGACTAGATCCCCGGGAGTTTGCCATGAGGCCGAGTCCTAGCAGCACCCACTCTGCTGCAGCCAACCTGCACCAGAGGGCCCGGAGGGTGTCACGCTGGTTGGCCAACAGGGCATCAAATGCGGCCAGGGTATTTCGGAATGCTGCTATCGCAGTCCAAAGATCCTTCAGGTGCTGCTGCCTGTCTGCTAATAGGGAGTAAAAAACATGTATGCTCATAACATCCTATACAGCACATATCGCATAACACATCCACATATACATCTACATACACATATCACATCACATATCACATTATACCATCATGATATAACATTTTTAGACACCAAAAAATAAAGGAATATTCTTGGTGACTGCTGCTTTTCCTGACTCTGGGTTTGGATTTGAGCCTTAAGACCATATTCTTATTGTTTTAGGCCACGATATTGCCCCATGTTCTCTCTCCTCTTCTGGTAGGCCAGTTGCCTCTCGTTCTTCTACTTGCTGTCCCACCGCAGGAGCACTTGATGCATAATACCCTCAAACAGCTCCTTCATGTTGTGTTGCAGGGCTGCAGAGGTCTCTATGAATTTGCAGTCGAGCACCACAATGCACACTCTTCCTTCTGACAGGGAAAGAAAGGGAGGAGCAAGTCAGAGGAGCCACAGAGCAAGAGTCTACACGGTTTGCAGCAGGCCAGAGAGTCCTGATTTTAGACAGGTTTCAAAGTCACTCGGAAAGGCATCATGGTTTCACTGGGTTCACATGAATTCACATGGTCCACATGGGTTGACATGGTTAGGCAATGGGATGTCTGTCTTCCCAGGAACAAAAGGAGTGAGGATTTAAAGGAAGATTACTTTTCATCCCATTCAACATGACTGACTCACTGTGTGAAGGCCAAGTTTCACCCATTATAGTAGTACTGATTATAACAGAAAAGGCCATAACTTGGTAATTGCACCTACTATATGGTAGGCACTATATTATATAAGGTGTTCAAATAAAATACTCTTAGAGGGGTGGAAGCAATAGTAAAGAGCATTTGCCTTACATACAGCCAATCCAGTTCTTGGATCCCTGGCACCTCATATAGTCCCCCCCCCCAGGAGTGATCTCTGAATGTGGACCCAGGAGTCATCCCTGAACACTTCTGGGTATGGCCCCCAAAACCAAAATAAAAATAAAATACTCTTCAAATTGATTACACTATTTTATGCTGCAGTCTTTGCCATCTTGATACAAAAACATTATGAGAAGTATAAGCAACCAAGGAATTTACTCCCAAGAATTCCTGAATATGAGCTATTTCCACAATTAAAAAATGGTTTGATCTTTAACAAAGATCAGCTTCAAATCAGTCTTCTGGAAAGTGACTATGGGTTTCACTGATGCTGTTTTGACAGTGGTGATAGAAATTAAATGCACAGCTTTCACAATTACAATACTTAAAATATCTCACTACTATGAGGCCAGACCAAGAGCATAGTGAATAGGGCACTTTCCTGCCAGAAATAGTTTCTGAGTTCAGAGCCAGGAATAACCCCTGTGCCACCGGGTGTGGCCCAAACATCAACAACATAAACAAACATAAACAAAATAAACCACCTCACTACTTTTGACTTTATACTATGATTCTGCTTTCTATGAAACATTGTCATACCAGAAAAAGTATGTAGTGGGTTGACAGTCATAAAAATACAGTCAAAGTTCCATCCAGCAGTGTATTATTCCCAGAGTTTTTTTGTTTGTTTGTTTGTTTGTTTGTGGTTTTTGGGTCACACCCCACAGTGTTCAGGGGTTATTCCTGGCTCCAGGCTCAGAAATTGCTCCTGGCAGGCACGGGGGACCATATAGGACGCTGGGATTTGAACCGATGACCTCCTGCATGAAAGGCAAACGCCTTACCTTCATGCTATCTCTCTGGCCCCATTCCCAGAGTTTAAGGCCTAGGTATGGAGTCACTATCTTTATCTACACTTAGAAGGTAGAAAGCAGAGGCCAGAGAGAGAGTACAGTGGTAGGGCATTTGCCTTGCACTCTGCCAACCCAGGATGGATCCGGGTTCAATCCCCGGCATCCCATATGATATATGATCCCCTGAGCCTGCCAGGAGTGATTTCTGAGTGCAGAGGCAGGAGTAACCCCTGAGCACCACTGGGTGTGGGCCCCAAAACAAAACAAAACAAAAAGGTAGAATGCTGAGCCCTTCACGAGGTGTAACATTAAATGCTGACTAATACTGAGTGTTGATTCTATTTTTATTTCTAGTCATACTATTTCTGCTTCTACCACTATCTGCTTTCTACTATTATCTGACTAACTTCCTTACATTCTAAAGACATTTCTCATATCATTGTATTTAATCTGTATAGGGCCAGAGAGATAATAGAGGAATGAAGGCACCTGCCTTCTATGTAGACAACCTGAGTTTGAATTACTTAGCTCCACATATCTCATAGTCCCCCCATAAAGGATCACTCATGAGAATAGAGCCTTGGCAACCCCTGAGCACCACTGGATGTGGTCCCAAACCCCTGAACAATACAAAAACTCCTCTGCTATGGGGACAAAAATTATTATCCCCAATTTACTAATGAGGAGTCAGGGTCTAAGAGTGAAGGTTGTCTAGGTCACACTGTTAACAATAGGGGTCCATGGCTGAATTGAAATTCCTAGCATCTTCCTCCTACATAAATTCTACTTCACTGTCGGAAAGTGTTTTTGTGCTGAACCAAAATGTGCTTGCTTGGAATTTTCCCCTACAGTGAAAATCACTGTTCCTCTACCAAGAAAAACTTCATGAACATTTCTGTTCTAGTTTCTTTTTTCATTTGTTTGATTTTTGGGCCACACCTAGCAATGCTTAGAGGTTACTTATGGCTCTGCACTCAAGAATTGCTCCTGGCAGTGCTCCGAGGAACATACAAAATGCCAGGAATTGAGCCTGGGACCAGACAAATGCAGGTCAAATGCTCTTCTTTTTGTGCTCGCTCCCACCCATATAGCTCCTTTTATTTTGATATAAACTTTTTTGGGGGGATGTTTGGGCCACACCTGGCGGTGCTCAGGGGTTACTCCTGGCTGTCTGCTCAGAAATAGCTCCTGGCAGGCACGGGGGACCATATGGGACACCGGGATTCGAACCAACCACCTTTTGGTCCTGGATCGGCTGCTTGCAAGGCAAACACTACTGTGCTATCTCTCTGGGCACTGATATAAACTTTTATGAGATAAATAATACATCAGGAAAGTCACAAGTTCAAATAGAAATCAGCAAGTATATATTATGTACCTATCTATGGTTATCTCTTAGAGAAAAAAACAAAAGCAACTGGTTTTATTCTCTTATATGAAATATCTAGTTATGTAAATTCTTTCATAAATATCTAAATAAGTCATCAAAGGTTTATAGTTTGACTTCATAATATCTTGATTTCACCCTACCATGGCCAGAAGTTTAGTTCAGTGATAGAGTATGTGCTTCGATGTATAAGGTCCTGAGTTTTATATCTGCCACAAAAGAAGGGAAGAAGAAAAAAATGGAAAAAAAATTGATGTATTGGGGCTGAAGAAATAGCACAGCAGGATGGCATTTTGCCTTGCACGGGGCCAATGCTGGACTGACCCGGATTTTACCCCCAACATCCCATATGATCCCCTAAGCCTGCCAGGAGCGATTTCTGATTTCAGAGTGCAGAACCAGGAGTAACTCCTGAGAGCTGCCCATTGTGGCCCCAAAGTCAAAAACAACAACAACAACAAAATATTGATGTCTTGTTGTAACTTCTAGAATTGGGGGGTCTCTGAGAAGTTGGGTACAGGGGTCAGCAGTTAAATATAGGCCACATAACTTGAATACTGGGTTCAGATTTCCTTTAGTTAATGGATCACATCTGTAGCAGGATGAAGCAAACACAGGATACAAGATAATACAGAAAAGTAAGTTCTTGTGGACAAATGCTTTGAAAAGAACATGAATTCTTATTGCAGTACATATTTTCCAGAGTCATGTCCCAGATGAATGGGCCTAAATCAGGGGTGCCATGGGGATTAAAAAAAAAACAGACATGATAGAGAAAAGCATGGACTTATGGGGTGCCCAGACTCATGTATTGAGAACCCCAACTCTCCTCCACACAGGACATTTATTGTTCAGGAATAATCAATCACAGGAAGAAGGTGAAATAACAAATAAAGACCTAGCAAATGCTAACGAAGCCTTAAGGCGGTTTTATATTTCGCAAGGGAATGTGTGTGGGAAGAGGAACCATAGGTAAAGTTTCTGAAGAAAAACAGGACCTAGCTCCGGAATAAATGAAGTTAGGGAGAAGCTCAGCATGAACAAGAAGACTTAGGGGTGCCCTGCGTCAAGGCAATATATTATAAGGCAAGGTAAGGTATTATAACTAGAGTTCTCTGGTCAGGTGGTTTGGGAATAGCGTCACAGAGATATCTAACACATATGCTTAAGGATTTTAGCCTATACAGGTGAGTTTGCATAACAGGAATAAATTTCTCAGAGTTTGTGACTCTAATATGTCAGATAGGTTATATCCATGAGTGTGCTTCCATATCTTTTCTGTGCACTTATATTAGGTATACAGCTTCTCTTTCAATTCTTAGGATAATAGTATTGAAATCAGAGAGGTAGTAACTAAATTGACAACATCAAAAATACAATAACTAATCAAGAGATAACATGATTTTCTCCTATCAATAGAGTAAAGAAAGTTTAACCTCTACTCCAAATTTTGTCTCAAATTTATACCTTCCAAACATAACGCCAAGAAATTAAACACCCAAGTTAATTATTGAAGGCACACTGAATACCTGAATTTAAAAAAAAAATTAAAAATTCACTGAACAAAGTCCATCAAGATGGGATGATATGTCCCATTATGGATGTCCCAAATGGAAATATAAAAGAGGAAGAAAGCTTGATTATAGTCATGAGGGAATAGTCAAAAGTAAAAAAGGGAAAGGTGTAGGTTACAGAGTTGTATAAAAGCCAATTACACTAATGAAGGCTTGTTGCCAACTGCTTCTATGATGCACCATTACTCCCTGGCCTGTAAAGTCTTGCAGGGGAAACCAGATGAACAAGTGGAAAGGAAGGTGTATATGGCTAAAGAAATGAGCATCAAATAGGGGAAGGAAGGGTTATACTTGTGTAACACAGTGAGTCAGCCCCAAAAGCTTGTAGCCTTTTTTCTATGAGTTCCAGGCCTGCATGGCCTCTGGCAAGCTTTGACTGTGCCATCCCATGTACCTAAAGGCAGCAATTAGGCAGACTTGGCTCAACACGGTCATCTCATTCATCTCACGCCACATTTCTGGTAATTAAGCTTTTATTGCAAGTCACAACTTCCTAGTGTCCATTTTAACTGAGCTGAAAAAACAGTACAGTGTCAAGTGAAGTACAATGGATGAGATGCTTTCCTTGCAGGCTGCCAACCTGAGTTTGTCCCAGACACCAATTATGGTTCTCCGAGGAGTGATTTGTGATTTGTGCTGGAGAGATTTGTGAGTCAGGAGTCAAGAGTAAGTCCTAGGAACCACCAGGTGTGGTCTTAAAGCCAAAATAAATAAAGTAATATAATTTAAAGTAAAATAATATCAAAATGGCTTTGTTCTATGTGTGTCAGGATCATTGAATTTTCTTAGTGCTTGAGTCTGCTCAGTAAATATTTTAGTTTTTGTGAATCTTTGCTCATCAAACAGGATCCTAATTCTGAGAATAAGTAAGTACATGTCATTTTTCTGCCAAAGTAGATTTATTAATCTTACTAAATGTCAGATTATAAAGTAAATTATAATTCACCTTATAATTGTGCATCAATTTGAATTTCTTGTAGCTTCTATTTTTGGTTATATTTTGGGCCACACTCAGGGTGACTTCTAGCTTCACACTCAGAAATGACTCTTGGCAGGCTGGGGATCTTCTGGGAGGCCAAGGATCAAACAGGTCAGCCACATGCAAGGCAGATGCTCTACCTGCTGTACTATTACTCTGGCCCCTCTTTTATTTTTTTTTATTTAGGGGGTTCATACTCTGCAGTGCTTGGAAGGATGGTGCAGTGCAGGAAACTGAACAAAGGGCCTGAGCACATTATAGGCCTCTGTCTTAACACCTGCTCTACTTCCCTGATCCCTGTACTTTCATTTTCAAAGTACTTACTTGTTTCTCTGACTAGAAAGAAAATAATTCTTGTACTCTACTCTGGAAATGGATATTCAGAAAGTGGGGCTGGAGCAATAGCACAGTGTATAGGGCATTTGCCTTGCATGTGGCTATCCCGTTTGATTCCCAATTTCCCAAATGGTCCCCAGAGATTGCCAGGAGTTATTCCTGAGTGCAGAATCAAGAGTTACCTCCATGTACAGTCATGTATGACCTCCCTGCCCCAAACCCCCCCCCAAGAAACCCCAGAAACTATATATTGTTAGATAAAATCAATGAAAAGTTCTTATTCTTTGTTTTATTTTTGTTGTTTTTTATTTTGTTTTTCGGGCCACACCCATTTGATCCTCAGGGGTTACTCCTGGCTAAGCGCTCAGAAATTGCCCCTGGCTTGGGGGGACCATATGGGACACCCGGGGATCGAACTGCAGTCCTGATCTCTCCTTGGCTAGCGCTTGCAAGGCAGACACCTTACCTCTAGCGCCACCTCGCCGGCCCTGAAAAGTTCTTATTCTTATAATCATGATTTAAGTTATAAAATAAGTAATAAGCACAACAAAACTCCTAAGTAGCAACAAAAGAGTGAAAGATGAGGAGAGTTGTGTATGATTAAGTAATGATTAGATTGTAGCCTCACACATCAGAATTAGTTGGTACTGGAAAAATCCTTTTGTGTCAACATAAATATGTGGATCAAATATAGCAATGGAAACTTTCAAGTTAGGACTGGACCAGAAAGGGCCAGAAAGTATATAGCAGTTAAGGCTATATATGTAAGGCTATACCTTACACATGGCCAACACAAATTAGATCTCTGGCACCACACATGGTTTCCCTGAGCACTGTCAGGAATGAACCCTGGGTTTTGCCCCCCCCCCCAAAATGAACATTTCTAGACTATAAGAATAAGTAGAAATTTGAGGTCAATAATTAGTAACAGAAGCCCAAATAGTTTATATGTTAGGCCTTAGGATTATCATAGAGGACTCTAGTTTGCTAACAATGGACTTTCTTGTAGCTGCTATTTCAGAGTAATAATGTCTCCTTACAATTTTCTATTTCCTGATATAGATGTTATAAGAACTTCCCAGCTAGTGGATGTGTTGAAACAAGATACCATTATTAACAGTGTAGTCTAAATTTGAATCAAGGAATATACATAATAGGTACTAACCAAAAGATCTAACTATAAACATCCTGCGACCAACCACAAGGCATAAGTAATCAACCTTTCCATGAAACGAAAAAACATCAGCCACAGACCCTGCTTCGGAAACTACATAGAAGCCTCAGAAGTCAGCCACAGACAGCTTGTACTGCATTTATGCACACGTGTGCTTTGTTCCAATGATCCTGAACTAAAATGCTTTCATTACAACTTACTTGGCTATGGCAAAATCTATCAAGACAAGGCAAATATGAAGCAGGGCTGTAGTACTGACTCTACATATGAGTACAAAGCAGAAGACTCCAAAGTAACCATTCCGGAAATGAGTTTACAACTAGAGATTATAATTTGTTTAAGAAAATGTATTAACAGATGTAACCAATTTGCGCTCCAAAAGGTAGAAAAAAGAATGTATTTATCCTGATACTTAAATATGTTCATGGGTGAAGGTTGGTGGACATTGTAAGACAGGAACTTAATCATGAATGACTTTGAAATAACAGTGTTTAAATAAAAGAAGAAAATAGTGGCTTAAATGATTCATAGAGGTCACCCTCTCCTGTGGCTCAAGGGCCACCTGAACCAATCCAGACATTCTACTGGACTAAAATCCTACTCAGGGCCAGGGATCGAGGCATGTGCTCCTCTCGTGGAGCTCTCTCCTTAGCCTGCCAAGGAGCTTTTATGTAAAAACAGTATGAGTATCTTTGTGAATTATAATTCAGCCATATGTTAAAATGGAAGTTTTGGGGACTTTTTGTTTGTTTGTTTTTGGGGCCACTCCCAGCAGCACGCAGGGTTTACTCCTGCTCTGTGCTCAGAAATCTCTCCTGGCAGACACGGGGGAATGGAAGTTTTATGAAGGAATGTAGTAGAAAGGTTTCTTTCAAGAAATAACTACTAAAAATGATTATATAATACAGTAGGTAGGGCACTTGCCTTGCATACAACTGAGCCAGATTCAATCCCTGGCACCACTTATGGCTTCTTGAGCACAGCCAAGCTTGATTCCTGAACACAGCACCAGAAGTAAACCCTTAGTATAGCTGGGGGTAAGACTCCACACCATTAAAAAAGACATTTGACATTTTAGATATAGAAAATGAACTGAAGGTGAGTAATGTGTATTTTAAGATGTGGCTGGATAGGTTTTGGGCACAAACATTCTTTTAATCGACAACTACATGACTCTTAACCACTAAATCTTTGCAAATACAATCAATTAACTGAATAAATTAAATTATTCTCACACTTAATATCAACAGCCTGAACAATGAATAATCAGCAATGCTTATGATCATACTTACATCATTCTGAGATATTAGAAAGCTTAATTCCATTAATGAAGTTAAAATTGTATGGTTTCCATTGGTTTAAGAAATAAAAGAGGACACAAGGAAATGGAGGCATATACCCTGCTCATGGATTTGGAGGATTAACATTATTAAATGGCAATTCTCCCCCAAAGCATTGTACAGGCTTAATACAATCAATCCCTGTAAGGCTACCCATGACATTCTTCAAACAAGTGGATCAAACACTCCTGAAATACATTTGAAACAATAAACATCCACAAATAGCTAAAGCAACCCTTAGGAAAAAGAAGATGGAAGGGATTACTTTCCCCAACTTTAAATTGTATTACAAAACTAAAGTCATAAAACAACACGGAATTGGAATAAAGATAGACCCTCAGATCAATGGAATAAACTTGAGTATTCAGAAAATGACCCCCAGACATACAATCAGTTACTCTTTGCTAAAGGGCTAGAAAACACACACACACACACACACACACACACACACACACACACACACACACATACACACACACAACAGAGCAAGGAAAGTCTCTTCAAAAAATGATATTGAAAAAAACAAAAACAAAACGATATTGGGACAACTGGTCATCCACATGCAAAAAAGCAAACTCAGACCTCTATCTTACACCAGGCACAAAAGTCAAATCCAAATGTACTAACAACCTTGATATTAGACCTGAAACTATAAGGTATATAGAAAAAACATAGGCAAAACACTCCATGACATTGAGACTACAGACATCTTCAAGGAGAAAACTCCATTGTCCAAACAATTGTAAGCAGAGATAAATGAATGGGACTACATTAAACTGAGAAGCTTCTGCACTTCAAAGTAAACAATGATTAGGATACAAAGGCCACCCACTGAAGAGGAGAAACTATTCACCCAAAACCCATCTGAAAGAGACTAATGTCCAAGATATTCAAGGTACTAATAGAACTTAACAAGAAAAAAATATCTAACACTATCAAAAAATGGGAGAAGAAATGAACAGACATTTCCTCAAAAAAGAAATGCAGATGTCCTAAAGGTACATAAAAAATGCTCCACATCACTAATCATTAGGGAGATGCAAATCAAAATAGCATTGAGGTACCATCTCATGGCACAGAGATTGGCACACATCACAAAGAACAAGAACAACCAGTTCTGGGAATGCAGAAAGAAAAAAACTAAAATTCACTGCTGGTAGGAATGCCATCTAGTCTAATCTTTCTGGAAAACAATGTAGATATTCCACAAAAGACTGGAATTGAGCTTTCATATGATCCAGGAATACCACTCTGAGGAACACAAAAAACACAATACAAAAATGCCCTCTGCATGTCTATGTTCACTGCAGCTCTATTTACAATACTCAGAATCTGGAAACAATCCAGATGCCTGACAACATCAGTGGCTAAAGAAACTGTGGTACATCCACACAATGGACTACTATGCAGATATTAGGAAAAATGAGGTCATAAGATTTTTCTATATGTGGATGGACATGGACTCCTATGTAGATATTAGGGAAAATCAAGTCATAAAATTTGCCTATATGTGCATGGACATGGAAACTATTATGTTGAGTGAAATGATCTAGAGAGAGAGGGATAGACAAAGAATATCATCTGTGAGATATAATAAAAGACATATGGCAATAATATCCAGAGACAACAGAGCTTTATGCCAGGAGGGCCAGTTCATGACATGAAGCTTGCCATAAAGAGCACTAACCACAATGACAATTATTATGACAATGATAGGGAGAGGCAGTATGCCTGAGAGACAGGTAGGGATTTGGGGTGGGAGAGGAAAGAGATATAAGGGGACATTGCTGGTGGGAAGATCTCACCTTCTGGTGAAGGGTGGTGTACATTCTATAACTGAAACCCTATTATGAAAATTTTTATAAACATGGTGATAAATTTACAAAAATTACGTTTTCTTATGATACCGACTGAAGATAGAAACAGATTAGGATCAGACCATGCATAAAAAATAGATGTTGACCAAAATCTGTAGGAATTCGTTAAGAAAGCCAACTCTTTTATCTACAGTATAACAACAGAAAATAGACTGCTGCTAGACTTGCAGGAAGTTAAATCACTATCTATGGTGACAATCTAGGTCATGAGACAGTAAATTCCGCAACAAGTGGTCACTTGACTGTATCAGACAGAGCACAGAAGAAACCATTCTCTGAAACCCTCTGGGTTCTTCAGAGATTGGACAAATAAAAAAGCATGCAGGAAGACTGATACAAAAAGAAAAGTAAGAGAATTTTATTTGCAGCATGTATATGGGAACAACCCAGCGAAGATCAGGTAAAACTGGTATCGATAGCTAAGCAGAGGATTTGGGCTGAAGAAAGATGAGATCAGGTGGGAAGATAATTCCAAAAGGCGCAGTCAACAATTTAATGAAGCCTTTGAGAATGATGCTCATGGACCACATAGATAGTACATGAATAGGGTGCTTGCCTGGCATGTGGTCCATCCAGATTTGATTCCCCAGCACCACATGTGGGTGGTACCACAGCACCTTTAGGAGTGATCCCTAAGCACAGAACCATCATCATTGCTGAGCATGACCTGGTTTGCCCCCCCCCCCCCGCCCCAATCAACAAAGAAAACAACAAAGAAAAAGCAAGAATTAAAGACATTAAAACTAGGGCCTGGAGAGATAGCGCAGCGGTGTTTGCCTTGCAAGCAGCCGATCCAGGACCTAAGGTGGTTGGTTCGAATCCCGATGTCCCACATGGTCCCCCGTGCCTGCCAGGAGCTATTTCTGAGCAGACAGCCAGGAGTAACCCCTGAGCACTGCCGGGTGTGGCCCCCCCCCAAAAAAAACCACAACAAAACACAAACAAACCCAAAAAAACTAGAGCGATGGTACAGAAGTTAAGGCACTCGCTTTGTATGCTGCCAATATTGCTTCATTCAATCCCTGGAGCCTCATATGACTGTACAAGTACTGCCAGGAGTGTTGTGAGTACAGAGCAAGGAGTAAGCAGTGAGTACTGCCTGGTTTTCTCCTCAAACTGGAATGAACAAAAAAAAGTTCGTTTTCTATTCTTCCTTCAAGATCCTACTTATGTCATAAAATTCACTTTTTCTAGAATAACTTGGGGAGGGGTGTATTTTTACTTCCCTACCATTGGTTTCCTAAGTTATGACCCTGTCTCTGGTTTAGTAAACCAAGCAGAAAAAGTCAAATGTGCACCAACATGCATGCCTTGTTTCTAATTATCCCACCAATACTGTTCCTCTTTGAACATAACCAGGAGTGACACTTGAGAAAAAGGTTGAGAAAGTAACCCCCCAAAACCATCAGATATGGCCCTTTTAGATTTAAGGTACGTGTACTTTAGCTGAAACTAAACTCTATTTAGGTAAGAGATGTACTAACATGTGTAAAATAACAAACTGTATGGTGGCAACTCACAGTGGCAAAATGAATCAAATCTCTGTGGTCCTAAGAAAAGCAACCTGAGTCCATGGAAATGGGGGGGGGGGCACATTTTGAGTTAAATATCTGCTGAGGCCAATAGAGAATCTGTGTGCTGTTGTTCTCTTTGAACACTTGTTTAAAGTGTTAACTTGTTAACACTTTTTAAAAGTAAGTAAAGAACCATGCCTTGGCTGAGACCCCATGTTTAATTCCCAGTAATACATAAACACACACACACACACACACACACACACACACACACACACACACACACACACACGCGCGCGCGCGCGCGCGTGAATAAATAAAATTTCAGGTTGTTTTCTTTTTTTGATTTGTTTTTTTTTTTTTGAGCACACCTGGTGATGCTCCAGGGTTACTCCTGGTTATGCGCTCAGAAATTGCTCCTGGCTGGGCGGACCATATAGGATGCTGAGGATCAAACTGCAGTCTGTTCTAGGCTAGCACGGGCAAGGCAGATGCCCTACCACTTGTGCTACCACTCTGGCCCATTTTCTTAAAACTATTGGATGGTCTTTCAAGCCCACTATGATCCTGAGCACAGAACCAGTAGGGACTGGAGTGATAGCACAGTGGGTAGGACATTTGCTTTGTAGGTGGCTGACCCAGGACAGACCTAAGTTCAATCCCTGGCATCTGATATGGTCCCCCAGCTTGCCAGGAGCGATTTCTTGAGCGCAAAGCAGGAATAACTCCAGTTCACTGCCGGGTGTGGCCAACACCCCCCCCCAAAAAAAAAAAAAACCAAAATAAACAAAAACAAAAAAAAAACAAGCTAGGAGTAAAACCACACTGCCATATGTGTCTCTCAAAACACACAAATAAAACAAAAATTTTATTGGATCAAAAGCTACAAGAAGTAAGGTACTTTGTCTTACAAACTGCCTTCCTTGATTTGATGCTCAGAACCACATATGGTCCTGAGCATAGAGCCAGTGAAATTACTCAAATGAGAAATAAAAAATATTCTAAAATACATCTTTTTTTTTTTTTTTGGCTTTTTGGGTCACATCTGGCCGCTTTCAGGGGTTACTCCTGGCTTTACACTCAGAAATCTCTCCTGGCAGGCTCAGGGGCCATATGGGATGCCGGGATTCGAACTACCATCCTTCTGCATGAAAGGCAAATGCCTTACCTCCATGCTATCTCTCCGGCCCCAATATTCTAGAATACTTTTATATTGATTATAGTGTGCTGACATGGATGTAGTATATAGAACACTATATGCCTAAAACTATTATAAACAACATTGTAAATCATAGCACTGAGTAGGAAGGAAGAAACGAAGGAAGGAATGAAAGGAAGGAATGAAAGGATGGAAGGAAGGATGGAAGGATGAAAAGAAGGAAGGAAAAGAAGGGAGGGAGGGGAAGAAGAAAGGAGGGAGAGAGAGAGGAAGAGAGGGAGGGAAGGAAGAGGGAGAGAAAGAGAAAGAGAGGGAGGGAAGGAAGAGGAACAGAGGGAGGGAGAAAGGGAGGAAGGGAGGAAGGAAGGAAGGAAGGAAGGAAGGAAGGAAGGAAGGAAGGAAGGAAGGAAGGAAGGAAGGAAGGAAGGGAGGGAGGGAGGGAGGGAGGGAGGGAGGAAGGGAGAAAGGAAGGAAGGTAGGAAAGTAGGAAGGTACGAAAGTAAGAAGGAAGAGAGGGAGGGAGGGAGGGAGGGAGGGAGGAAGGAAGGAAGGAAGGAAGGAAGGAAGGAAGGAAGGAAGGAAGGAAGGAAGGAAGGAAGGAGGAAGGAAGGAGGAAGGAAGGGAGGAAGGAAGGAGGAAGAGAGGAAGGAAGAGAGGAAGGAAGGAAGGAAGGAAGGAAGGAAGGAAGGAAGAAAGGAAGGAAGGAAGGAAGGAAGGAAGGAAGGAAGGAAGGAAGGAAGGAAGGAAGGAAGGAAGGAAGAGATTTAGTCATGTGCCTGAGGTTCCTTCAACAGATATTTTTTGGGGGTTTTTTGGTGGAAGAGGAATCACACCCAGCAGAAGCGCTCAGGGGTTACTTCTGGTTCTAGGTCAGAAATCGCTCCTGGAAGGCTCAGAGCACCATATGGGATGCTGGGATTGGAACCTTCTGCATGCAAGGCAAATGCCCTATCTCCATGCTATCTCTCCGGCCCTCAACAGATGTTTTAAGAAAAATCTATAGTTGAGGACAAGAAGGGAAGCATTTGTGTCTGAGTATAAGGTTTCTTAAATTGCTTCCAGAGGTGACCATCAATATAACAGGTAGTCATTGCTGAGAAGTACCACACTGACAAAAACGGCTTTGCTCATTCCTACTTGAAATCCCCAAACCACAAATGCTTTCCATAAAAACCCTGGGATGTCTCCTGACCACCCAGCTGGAAGCATAGGTAAGATAGAGTGAGTTCCTCCTGCTGCCCCAAAGTATAGTGTGCAGGATTCTGCACACCATCAAGAAATTGGACTGGATCTGGGTGCTAGATGACTGAGTCTGTGTTAGAAGGATGGGGCAGGCACAGCACTATAATCACCAAAGCAATAGCTCTTACATTTTTAAGAACAAGACTATTTCCTTTCAGTCTCAAAGCTTGGATTTGCTTAGCAGGAAGAGATCTCTCCCCAAATCTTTCACTTCTGAGTGTATAGCATATTTGGAGCACACATACCAAATATATTTTTATTATGTGAATGGGTGAATGAATTCATGTGGGCTGAACACAAAGAGCAGCAAGTCTCAACCTCTCCTTTCCCAATCTCTCCAATCTCATTTCCAGAGACACTGGAATTTTACCTCATTGTTAACCCCTAATTAAGATGCTTTTATTGCTTATTATGAATGTTTCTGAGTGAGATCTTCTATACTCTCTGCCAAATTAAATGTGGACTTTTGGGGGTGGGGGAGAAGGCACACTTGGCAGTGCTCAGGGCTTACTAAGTAACCAGAACTCAGATATTATTTCTGGCAGTGCTTAGAATTTTTCAAATTAATTTCCCCAGTTTTTTCTTCTCAGGTTTCTTTTTATCTCTCCCAGTTTTACCTTCCCCAAATTTATCACAATTTTTAGTTTCTCCATTGACTGAACTTGTGATGTTAAGTAATATCCTTAAAGTCATATTCTCTATTTTAGTTACATGTCATTCAACTATTTTATCTATTTATTGAGCTTTCTTCATAATTTAAACATAGCTATGGCATTCCTTGCTTCATAGACAAGTAGACTATTCATTTGGAAGATCAAAATATTCAAACAATATTTTTCTAGAATAAGCATTGTTCACTGTTCAGACATATGTATTCTATGGCTACACTTGTCTATACCTTTGATCATACATCCCTTCACTTACTAGACTTCTTATAGCCCTGCAGTCTTCTTTCACTTTCAGGTTGAGTCCAGAGATTTGCGTTCATAGTTTTTATTTGATTGTTCATTAACAAGTTCTAATTTATCTGATCATATTTTAGCTAACATTTGTGTGTGAGAGATATTGGAAGAGGGGGGAGGGAGAGAAGAGGAGATGAGAGAGTAGAGAAGAGGAGAGGACAGGAGAGGAGAGAGGAGAGAGAAGAAGACAGGAGAGAGAGGACAGGTGAGGAGAGAGAAGAGAGGACAGGAGAGGAGAGAGAAGAGAGTAGAGAGAAGAGAAGAGGAGAGGAAGGGAGGGGAGGGGAGGAGAGGAGAGGAGGGGAGAAGGGAGGGAGGGAGGGAGGGAGAGGGGGGGGGAATTGAGCATATATCTGGCTCCACATTTTGTCCTTGGTACAGAGTCCAAGTTCCAAGTCCTTTTTCTGATAAGGAATATTCAGGGTATTGCTTGTCTTAGAAAATCCACTCCTGCTGATGGACAGCAACTTGCCAGCCTGCGTCTTAGTATTGAAGGAAAGACCTGAATTTTCAATTTGTTCTTTAGAAGCCTTTAGTGTCTTCTTTTATTTTCCTCTCACTATCCTTAACTTTTATGATCGCCACATATAGGCTTTTCCTCACTTCTTTTTCCTAACTAATAGGCCTTTTACAATTGCAGATTCATATTTTTCCTTTATTGCTGAGATTTTTTTTTAAGTATGGGTAGGGAACATACCTGGCAAGTCTTAGGGCTAAATCCTGGCTCTGCACTCAAGAAGTAATTATTCCTGGAGATGCCAAGGGGACCATATGGATGCTGAGGATTGAACCCAGTCGATCACGTGCAAGGCAAGTGCCCTACCTCTATCTATATATACTATATCTATAGCTATACTTTCTATACTATACTATACTATCTATACTATCTCTCCAGCCCCAACTTCTTGTCCTTGCAAATTTTCTCTGCTCTCACTTTCTGGAATTTGAATATTAAAAATCTTGATTAATTCTGTATGAATTATCTTCTCTGTTATTCTTCTCAGACTATAATTATCCATTTTTCTCCTCCTTACTAATCTTGTTACATCATAGTAGATAAGTGACATCAAAATAGTTAAGTGAGATTATCTTGTATTTGTCTCATTTACCTATTACTGTTTTAGGAAGAATAACAACTCAGCAAGAAATCAAGGTTGGTGGGGAGGAAAAAGATGAGAAAGGGAAGTAGTGACAGGTCTAGGCTTCCTTGGTACTGGTGATGTCAAGAATGCTCTAGCTATATACCAAAGCACAGACTCAAGAAAACTGAAAACATGAGATCTGAGCTGTAAACACTGAACTTTGTAAAGTGCCTGTCAAAGTGACAGGTAGGTTTTGGGGCAGGGGAGGTGGGAATAGAATAGTGAAACACTGGTGGAGTGAAGCTGACACTGGTGGTGAGACTAGTGTTGAAATATTAGGTACCTGTAGCTCAACAATCAATAACTTCAATAACAATCACAGTTCTTTAATTATATAAAAACTTAATTTGAAATAAAACCTGTCATAGAACCTACAAATTGACCTTACAGGAGAAATGAGTTTCTTGTGCCTTTGTTTCTCCTACTTAATAAAAGGCTATGCATTGTCGCCCATATTGGCTCACTGAGTAATAATGCTGAGAACTGTTCTCCGTGCTGGTAATATACAAGTCAACAGAGGAACAAGTTCCTGACCTCTTACTCTGAACTTTATAGTTATAGCAAATAAAAAAAAGAAAGAGTTGGATATCAGAGAGAACTCTGGAATTACTATATTTTGACCTTTCTAGATTGTAAGGGGTGGTTTCACCCCTTTCCTACAAATATTCTAGGAGTCAGGTTGGAAGTTAACTCAAGCTTGCTCTCATGACACTATGTCGTAGCTTAGATAGTCTTGCAGTAAAGTTCTAACCTTGACCTGCAATGGGTGTAACTCTCTCCACATTCTGAGTCAGACACGTGGCCTGACCCTGCAGTGAGACTGCATGTTTCTCTGAGTTACACCTGCATCATTTTTTTCTGGCCTCCTATGACTTTTTGAAAGACATAAGGAACCCTACTCATCCCTAATTCAACAAGAGAGTGAAGTGAGTTACTCTCTGCATCTGAATGGACTGCTATAATATTTACACAAATTAAGTATGCTATCAGCAAGCAGCTTCCTAGCTCTTTTTCTGTCCTGGGGTCAAACTCAAAGAGCTAACTTCACCCTTCTAGTGTACATCATTTTTATTTTTTGATTTTGGGGGCCACACCTAGTGGTGCTCAGGGGGCACTCCTGGCTCTGTGTTCACTGTCATGCTAACAACCTACATGTTGTTCTATATATATGGGATGCTGGGGATCAAAGCTGGGCTGACCACATGCAAAGCAGCGCCCTACCACTGTGCTATCACTCGACCCTCAACATCACTTTTTATTTGAATTTTCTATGAGTCAAGAGAAAAGGCCCTATTATTTGCTATCTAGAGAGATGACTCAACAGTTGAGAATTCCAAGCTGACCTTTCAGAGGTATTCACTGTATTAGAAAGTACTGCTTAGTTTGAAGATAAGAAATTTCAAAGGTATGTGAGCTTATTTTCCATAATGGTTTCTAGAACCTTCTACAATTTATGGTCCACTGAGAGTCCATTGATAGACTTGCCCAATTTCTAAAACGGGCTTTTTTTTTTATTATTGGTTTGGTTTTGATGTCACACCCAGTGATATTCAAGTGCCCTCCCTCTGTACGCAGGAATCACTTCTGGGCTCAGGGAATCAAGCATATGAGGTGCTGGAGTTAGAACCTGGGTTAGTTGCATTGAAGGAAAATAAATGCCTTGCATTTATTTACCCACTTACCCACTTTACTATCACTCTGGCTTCCATTTTTAAGACTTTCAAAGGGTTTATATTTATATTATTTTGGAAAACCTAGAGGACTAGTGCAGTGGCTTGGTGCTTGCCTTCCAACATGTGGTCACTAAATGTAATCAATCCCTCCTGAATCCCAGGTGAAGCTTGCTCTGGCTGACATCATGGGGTCAATTCTAAAATTTTGCTTATTTTGGGGTCACATACGGTGGCATTCAGGGGTTCACTCCTGGTTCTGCACTCAGAAATTGCTCCTGGCAGGCTTGGGAGACCATTATGGGATGCCAAGAGGGATCGAACCTAGGTTATCGTGTGCGAGGCAAATGCCCTACTGCTTGCGCCATCCATCGCTCCAGGCTCACCTTGAGGTTATTTTCAAAGTTCCATTACTCTGGTCCTCTTGCAGAAAGGTGACCCTTGAACGGGAGAGGTTTCTGTTTGTTTTGGGGTCACACCCGAAGTTCCTCTTGGCTCCGCACTCAGAAATCGCTCTTGGCAGGCTTGGGGGACCCTATGGGACGCGGGGGGAGATCGAACCCAGGTCCATCCTAGGGTAGTGTGTGCAAGGCAGATGTCCTACAGCTTGCGCCATTGCTCCAGACCCACCTTGGGGAAGTGTTCGAGGTCCCCCTGCAGAAAGGTGACCTTTGAGTCAGCAAGGTATTCATTTATTTTGGGGTCACATCAGGAGTCCCTCTTGGCTCTGCGCTCAGAAATCGCTCCTGGCAGGCTTGGGGGACCATATGGGACGCCAGAGAATCTAGAATCGAGGTCCGTCCTAGGTTAGCATGTGCAAGGCAGATGCCCTGCAGCTTGGACTATGGCTCCAGGCCCATCTTGGGGAGCTTTTCAAAGTCCCCCTACTCAGGTCCTCTTGCAGAAAGGTGACCCTTGAGCCGGAGAGGTTGTTGTTTGTTTGTATGTTTTGGGGTCACACCCAACAGACACACCAGGGGTTCCTCTTGCCTCTGTGCTCAGAAATGGCTCCTGGCAGGCTTGGGGGACCATATGAGATGCCACAGGGCTCGAACCCAGGTCCGTCCTGAGTTAAGATCGTGCAAGGCAGACGCCCTACAGCTTGGACTATGGCTCCAGGGCCATCTTGGGGAGCTTTCCAAGGTCCCTCCTACACGGGTCGGCTTGCAGAAAGGTGACCCTTGAGCCAGAGAGGCTTTTGTTTGTCTTGGGGTCACATCCGGTGTCCCTCCTGGCAGGCTTGGGGGACCATAGGCTTGGGACGCCAGAGGGCTCGAACCCAGGTCCGTCCTGAGTCAAGAGCGTGCAAGGCAGACGCCCGACCGCTTGTGCCCTGGCTCCAGGCCACTCGGGCAGGTCTTCAAAGTCTCCCTGCTGGCGTCCTCTTGCAGGAACGGGACCCGTCGAGCTTTAAGACGTTCCGCTTCCAGGAGCTTCGACTTCACACAGCGCCGCCCGTCGCCCGTTGTCTGAAGCTCCGCCTCGGTCTGCGCAGGCGCAGCTCCGCCTCCTTTTAAACCCCAACCTCCACCAATCACGAGCGCTCCCACTCGGCTCCACCAATCGCGAGCGGCGGATGCCTCCGTTGTGCCCGCCCCTTGCGCGGCTCCACCAATCATGGGTTTGCCTGCCGACGTCACCGCCCCCCCATGAGCCGCTCAACAGCCGCCGGCCTCGCTCTCACCAACCGCCTCCTCGAGGTTCCACCAATCAGAGATTTGGCCGCCGTTGACCCCGCCCCTCCACGCGGCTCCACCAATCACGGGCTTCTCCCGCTCCCCATGCGCCGCTCAACCGCCGCCCGCCTAGCTCCCCCCTCCCCCGCGATTCCACCAATTGCGAGCTTCTACCACCGCCAACCCGCTTCCCCCACTCCATCCCAAGCTTCCACCAATCACGAGCTTGCCCACCGCCACCCCCGCCCCTCTGCGAGCTTCCACCAATCACAAGCTTTAGCCGCCGTCGTTCCCGCCCCTCAGCTCAGCTCCACCAATCGCGAGCTTTCCTGGCTCCCCGCGGCTCTACCAATCACGGGCTTGGACCGCCGCTTTCCCCGCCCCTTCGCGCGGCTCCGCCAATCACAAGCGTCGGCACCTGCGTGCCGGCCGCGCTCCGCCTTTGCGGCCGCGCCGGGGAGCTTGTCCGTCGGCCGCCGGCGTCGGGCCGGCGCGGAGTGTCTCGAGAGCCGCTTCCGGGCGGGCGGGCGGACCGGACCGGGCGCAGGCAGGCGACTCGGAGCGGCCGTGGCGGGCGGGCGCGGCGCCCCATGCCCGTGTGGTGCTGCCGCTGCTCCCTGGCCGGGCCTTTCGGGTGAGTGTCGCTGAGGGGAGCCGGGCCGACCCGACCCGAACCGAACGGAACCGAGGCCGGGCTCCAGGGCGATCGCCAGCCCGAGCCGCCCCGGAGGGTCCCGGCGCCTTCTCTGCGTCCTCCCCCGCTTCTGCTTCTGCTTCTGGGCAGGTCCGTCCCGGTCCAGTCCAGCTCGGTCCAGCCCGTGCTGGTTCCGGCCAGCCGAGACTGCTTGGAGCTTGCAAAGTTTGCAAGGGCAGCGCGTGCGAGCTGCAGCCTCCGGGGAATCGGTTGATTTTGGCAAGAAACCAACCAACCCACCCACATGCATTGCATACATTCAGACACACACATGTATATCCTATGCACATTACGTGTGCATTAATATATATGGTTCATATAGACGTGAATACATGTATGCTATATACATAGGTGTGTAGATACTTGGAGTGCATATGTGTATATAGTTTGTATGCATTTTGTATGTATATAATGTATATGGCCAGCGTCCCATGGTAGGGTTGGCACAGCCAAATACAGGATGTTTTGTAGCTCACAAGCAAGCCGGAGAGTTTCCTTAGCCAAAGCACTCCTTGCTGGTCACAGGCTTTCTTAGGAAAGGCTGCAGGGCTTGGCTTTCAGCCTCAGAACTCTAACTCCTGATCGGTTTAATGAGTAGTCTTTAGGTTAGTTTTATTTTAACTGGGGTTTTGGGGTGCATTTATAAATGATCATGTGATATCTGATGAGATGACAGTGGTTGCTAAAGGGAGAAGGGTCTGTACTCTGGAGCTTGCCAGCATCTAGCTTGCAGACAGGTCCTGATTTGGGAGGTCAGATTCCTTTGCGAATGTGGTTGTGGACGCTTGAGAGTTGGGATTGGGATTTCTTGAACCGTGTGATGGCAAGATAGTTTTTTTTTAATTATTTTAGGAGTAGCTAATAATAATAAATGCGTTTGTAAAGAAATGTGACTAGGGGGGCTCTAGAACTAGTACTGGGTCAGCACTTCTGTCATTGAAGCATCCAAGGCAGTCATAGCTGATTTTTTTTCTTAAACAGTTTAACAACTGGAAAATGATTGAACTTCGAAAAAACTTGAAGAAAGCTAGCCTCACTTTCATAGAAATGAATCACAGTGCCAGCATTCTGATCTGTACAATTGGGTTTGACAACACGTAAAACTGGGATCAGCAACTCTTCCACGGCGGGCGTACTTAGAATTTATTGTTGCTTGTGAATTGGAAGTGTTCAGAGAAGTACAAAGGTATTTTTAGGGAATCTTAGCAGGATCTCGTGTTTTCTTCCATTTGGAATAGACGTGACAAATGACAATAATGTTTTATTTTTTTTATTATGTCACCAATAAATGTCATAAATATTTCATATCATATATACGTGTTGTAGATATCTGGAAGGCTTAATATGTAAACTTCTTTTAAAAGTTATTTTTTATTACAATAGGTAGCACCTGTGTTTAATAGCAGACGCTTGTATAATAGTATGTTTTATTGGCTTTGTTATAAGTTCCATATTCTTTATGCACTTAATAGAATTTGGAAAGATCTGGCCAAATTCCCAAAGGGATGTAAGAGAGAATTCAGAACTCCAGGTGATAGAAAAGAATAACAATCCAGGTGTGCCCCACACCTGAGGCTGTAGTAATCTGAACTCTGGGGTGGGGTGGGGTGGGTTGTTTTGTTTTATGCTATCTGGATTGCCTTTAGTAATTTGAAAGATTAGATAAACTTTGGAGAGTTGTGGAAAACATATTTCCTTACTTGATAAAACAACAGCAAACCCCCCTGCCACCAAAGAAAAACAAAACTAGAAGATCCTAAGAACATCTAATGTCTCAGAAAACTACTGCCAAATGTCCTTTTTTTTTTTTTTACAACTTTTGATTCATCAGGAGATTCAGTTCCTACCCATTCAACAACCTTAGATGTTGACTACCATATGTTTACTTACTTCTTGACCAAGAATTGGAGGAAAGGCTAAAATAAAAAGTTTGCTATTTAAACATTAACTAGAATAAAGTATGGATCTAATTGGCTTTATTATCGGCCGGGATCCCACAGTAGGGTTTGCACAAAATAGAGGATATTTTGTCATTCAAGAGAAAGTGGAACAGTTTCATTAGCCAAAGCAGTTATTTCTGGTAACATGCTTTTGTAGGAAAGGCTGCAGGTAGGGGCTGTCATATAAAGGACACTATTTGGGATCTTTGTTGGTTTTTTTTGTTTGTTTGTTTGTTTTTGTTTTTGTTTTTGAGTCACATCCGACAGCTCTCAGGAGTTACTCCTGGCTTTATGCTCAGAAATCACCCCCGGCAGGCACGGGGGACCAAATGGGATACCCAACCACTGTCCTTCTGTTGGAAGGCAAATGCCTTACCTCCAGGCTATCTCGCCGGCCCCTTTCACCCTCCCCCCCTTTTAAATCTCCAGCATTTAGTACCACCTCCTTCCTTCCCCTACTGGTAATAACCACAGAGTGTTGTGTATATTGTTTTGTCTGTTCCACTTCCTTCCTCAAATAACAGATGGAGGTGAAGTCATTTAGTATTTTGTCTTTCTCCAACTCAATTATTTCTGCTTTGCATAATCCCATAAAATTAATCCATGTGGAAAAAAAAAAAAGAGAATCCATGTAGGGCCAGAGTGATAGTCCTGTGGCTGAGGTATTTGCAACCTGGGCTGGATCCTACACACCCCATGTGGACCCTCGATCCTGCCAGAAGTGAACCTTGAATGCACAGCCAGTTTAGGGGACCATATCCTGATCACCACTGGATGTACCCTTCCTAACAATACAAAACAAATCAGTGTTGCTGCAAATGGCAGATTTTAACTTCTACCAATAACTAACTGACTCATTTCATGTGTGTATGCACATCATATTTATCCAATCATCAAGGCAATCAGGTGGGTTTTCTTTAGTAGCCATGGTAAATAGGTATGTAGTAAACATTAGGTTGCTTATAGCTCTTGGATTAATGATTTCTTGTCCAATAAACACCTCAAAGTGTGGTTATTGGAGCATACTGGTAGTTCTAGTTTTAGTTTTCTGAGCATACTCTACTGAGTAATTTCCAAAATGGTGACGTCAATTTACATTCCAGTATAGAAAGATCCCTTTCTTCCATACCCTTGTTCACACTCATTGCTAGTCTTTTTGGTGTAAGCCACTCTCACCATGTGAGATGTTTGTGACAGGAATTCCCCTAGAAATTCTGTTTTTGATCAGATTCACAGCCTGAGAGGTATTTTATCCCATTTCCCCAGGTTATCTTTTCCCAGGTCACCCACCTGTTTTGACAGGCCATTTAGATCCTAGCTGCTTAAACTATATGAACAAGGTGTATAACCGAAACAATATTTTCACGATAAATTTGATTTTTTTGTAAATGTTTGATTTATGTACCTAGTTAATATACCATTATTCTTGGGGTGATTACAAATTTCTCGGGCAAAAGAGGATTCCTGAGTAGAAATGTTTAAGCCAAAGCTTTGATCTAGGACAGGATTTAGTCCTACCTTGTTTGAGAGAGGAGTTGGGGCCATACCCAGCAGTGCTCAGGCCTTCTCACTCTGCTCAGGGGTCTCATCTGGTTGTACTTAGAGCCCCATCTGTGGTGCTGGGTGTTGAACCCAGGTTGGCTGCTAGCAAGGCCAGTCTGTACTAGCAGTACTATCGACAGCCCCCTCCCCCCAGCCTGTGCTTTTTAAGCTGGTTCACCTTGCTCTTTCTCTGGTGGTCTAGTCTTAGGGAGACTACTAATATGAATTCACAGCTTTTGAGAGACATATGGTGGAGGAATATATTATAAGGCTATTTTCTAAAGTGTGGGGGTATGCTTCAGAGCCAGGGTCTCAAAACACAAACCAGGCAAAGGACCTGGCTTAAAGGCCTGTCCCCTAGACCAAATGGCTTCCTCAGTGATCTTAAGCCTCAGAGTGTAATACAGGTAAGGTTATGGTGCAAGTTATAACAGACTCTAAGAAAACTTAGAACTTGAGCCACAGAGTCAGGATTGTGTTGGCAGCTAACTAAGTAGGTACACCATTTTACTTTCTAACCAGTGAAATTAAAGTTTTAGTTTCACCGTAACCTAAGGCTTTGACAACCTGGCTGAATATGGACTGGAACCTCTGCCTGCAGTTCTGATTGGTACTTTCTCAGAAGTTGTTAAAATACAGCTTTTTATGTGCCATACAGCTTTTCCTGTGCTTACTGGCTATCCATATCCCACCTCAGAAGAATGATTCCTTAGCCCATTTTTAAATCGGGCAATTAGTTAAGTTTTTATAAAAATATTTTTTTTGGGCCACACCCTGTGACGCTCAGGGGTTACACCTGGCTATGCGCTCAGAAGTTGCTCCTGGCTTCTTGGGGGACCATATGGGACGCTGGGGGATCGAACCGCGGTCCGTAGGCTAGTGCAGGCAAGGCAGGCACCTTACCTCCAGCGCCACCGCCCGGCCCCAATATAAAAATATTTTTATATACCTGCTACATCATGGGATTTTGCACATATTTTCTCCGCCAATAGGTGGTCTTTGCAATTGTAAAATTTTAGACTTTGATTATCTTTTTGGTTCTTGTTTCCATGTTTTTGCTTGTATTATTTTTTTCTAAAATCTCCTCTTTATACCTTTGTCACTACTAGCTGTTCTTCATGAATTCACTAGGCAATTGCTAAGAAACCTTCAAAAGGATTTCCTTCTCTTCTTGGTTGGGTTTGGACCTGAGTGATGATAATACTGCAGGTAAGGTGCTTGCCTTGCACACCACCAACTCAGGTTCTATTCCTGGCATTCTATGTGTTCCCCTGAGCACTGCCACGAATGCTTATCACTTGAGCATGTGGCCCCATACAGACAAAAAAACAAAAAGGAATCGGAGAAATAGTACAGCAGGTAGACCGCCTGCCTGCCTTGCATGCATCCAAACTGGTTCCATCCCTGGCATTCCATATGCTCCTCCTGAACACCACCAGGAGTGTTTCCCGGGTGCAGAGCCAGTATTCACATTGCCAGAGGGTGATCAAAGAATTATAATGGTACTACTTTTTTTCCAGTTTCTTAGATTATTTAATAACAAACAAAAATTGAGTTTTTGCATTAAAGCAAAATGATTTGGCTTTTGTGTAAGCTGATACATCTTTTGTTTTTATTTTTTTAAGAGAAAAGCAGTTGTAGCACATAATGACCCTTCTTCAGTTACCAAGACGCAGACTTCTACTCCTTAATGTCAGCTTTTCTGCTAAGAATTTGGCATTTTGGATGATGGGTCATGTTGGGAGTTTCCCCTTCCCCAGAAAATTTTAGGAGCACCATCTCAAAGCACATCTGTGATAGGAGCCACTCCAGTCTTGTTTTTGGCAGTGTTCCCTCGTGTCAGATCCCTGACCAAGGTCCACAGTTTGCTAAAAGTCTTGATTCCTCTGTACGTGATAACGCCTTACCTCCACTATTCCCAAGTAACCTGGGTGACACTTGTTGAAGTTATTCCTGTGATGATGTATGCCACCTATAGTACCCCCACTTCCTTCCTGGGTGTCTGGCACATGGTCTCAAAATTTTTGGGCCTTTCTAAATCTGGACAGCATGTTGGCTGGTAAGATGAAAGAGAGTAGACTCCCCATGTTTTGTTCTTAAGTATTTTCAGTATTAATTATTCATTTTTTAAAGTGGAGTTTTTAGCCTCAAAAACGTATTATTTTTGTTGTTTTGTTTGTTGTTTTTGTTTTGGAGCCATACCCAGTGATACTCAGGAGTTATTCTTGGCTCTACATCAGGAATCACTACTGGTGGGCTCAGGGGACCCTAGGAGATGCCAGTGTCAAACCATGTTGGCCATATGCAAGTCAAGCACCCTACCTCAGGGCAGTGGCTCTACCTCTGACCGGGGAATTCTGATCATTGAATTTTATTTATGCTTCTATCATATTTTATTGTATAAAATCTAATATGACACTGCTTGCTAAAATACCTTTCTTGAGTGTTTCAAAGGGGCTTTAGTTTATTTTAGGATGTACAGAATCAGGTAGTATTTAAAGTAACCTGGTTTTCTACATAAACATATATTACATGTACACACACAAGGTGATTCTCAACACATAATCACCCTTTTTAAATTTTTATATGTTTATGGCTTGAAGGATGAAACCGCTTTTTAGTTATCAAGAACTTAAAAAGAGATGGTCATTTTTATGATTTTTAGATGCGTGTGTAAGTGTGTGTGTATGTGTGTGTGTAAAAACAAAAGTGAAAGGCATGTCGTAGACAAAGCTGACGCCTGTATTTTCTGAAAAGAATCCAGATACTGGGGGCCAGAGAGATAGTGCAGGAAGTGGGTAAGGCACTACCCTGCGTGCCACACTGGCAGCATCTTAGGATCTAATCTCCAGCACCATATTTTCTTCCAAATATTGCCAGGGGTCATTCCTGAGCACTGTTGATTCTGGCCCAAATTTCTAAAACCACGTGGTTTTTAATAATACTTTCTGTGATATTAATCAGCCCAAGAGTCTAGGTGTTCAAATGAACTTGGATCAGAAGCATTTGAAGGAAGCCAGGGAACCTGGCTGTAGCAGGAACAGGCCTAAATGTAATATATTCACGTTGAATGTTGTCAGGAACCAGAGCAGGCAAGTCAGGGGTACACTTGGATCTAAACAAAGATGGTAGGAGTGATCTGCAAAGGAATGGTTTGAGCAGGAAGCATGTGGGTGGAAGTCTTTTATCCATCAGTGGCTTTGTCTTGAAGAAAATTGATCTGGTGTGGATAGTTTCTACCTCCTTTTAGTTCAGTATGTTAAGTGTCTGTGGAACTGTCCTGTGGCAGAGGAAACAGAGAGGATTGTAAGGAAGCAGAAATTCAATCTCTGCTGAATTGGTTTTTTTGTTTGTTTGTTTGATTTTTGGGTCAGGGGGACCATATGGGATGCCGGGATTCGCACCACTGTCCTTCTGCATGCCAGGCAAATGCCCTACCTCCATGCTATCTCTCTGTCCCCTGAATTGATTTGTTTTATCCATCATCTCTGGGATCTGTGAGTTCTCTGAAATACTGGTCATCGTCTTGGGAATATTTACCAGCACACTGGTACTCAATATTCCAGGCGTTGTCCTGTTGCTAAGTATATCAAAATGAAAGATAAGTCAAAAAGTCTATTCTGATATAAGTTCTGTTATTACACAACAAATAGGTTGCTTACAAAATTTGCCCACTTATTGCATGAGCATGTCCAGAAGCTAAAATGAGTTTTTATAGGCAATTGGAAAAATTAACATTAAGTTGTTTGATAAGGTATTTGCATGAGGTATTTCCATATTACAGTATCTTTGAATTTATCAAGATATGTATATATAGTAAGATATATAGTAAAATTAGAACTCTATCTAAGGCCAAAATGCACAAATTGTAACTTAGTATCATAACGTTGCCTTGAAATACTCCGTGATTATATAGGGAAAAACTAGCTAGGAGAATTACAATAAATAAAGTGCCCTCTCTGTCATCAGGAGAGCTTATTTAGGGTTGTGTGTTAGATGAATTTTTGCCTACAAGACAGTAAAACACTTAACAGCTGTTGGGGATTTATAGCCATCAGAATAGTAGAAAATGAGAGTATAGCTAAACAGCTATTATAAAAAAGCATTAATTGCATGAGCTTTATTTTTCCTTTATGAGTACTGACTTATACCCTGAGTAAACTCTAAGGTATTTGAAAATTATTGTGAGGGGGACATTTTTATAATAACTATATTGACTAGCTCTTGTTTTTTGTCTTGTTTTTAAGAAACTATAGTGACACAGAAACTGAAGGAGAAATTTTTGATTCCTTAGTACAATATTTTGGTGCTAATTTGGGGCAGAAAGTTAAAGCGATGCCATTAGTTGAAGAAACTTCTTTGCTTGAAGATTCTTCTGTGACTTTGCCTGTGGTAATAATTGGTAAGTTTTAACCTTTATTATTTAAGTTATAGTTATGATCCTACTTTGAATAATCTGTAGTTACCTAGCACTGAGTCTTAAGGATTCTCTTTTTTTTTTTTTTTTTGTGGTTTTTTTGGGTCACACCCGGCAGTGCTCAGGGGTTATTCCTGGCTCCAGGCTCAGAAATTGCTCCTGGCAGGCACGGGGGACCATATGGGATGCCGGGATTCGAACCGATGACCTCCTGCATGAAAGGCAAACGCTTTACCCCCATGCTATCTCTCCGGCCCCTTAAGGATTCTCTTGATAAGTATGACGTAACTAAATCTCTGGAGAGTGTTTATTTAACTACTATGAGGTTGTATGAGAACTGACATCTTTTCCTTGTCTATTATTTTCATATAATCTATAATGGTTGTGTTAATTGTCTGACAGTATTTTATTATTTTTCCACAGGAAATGGACCCTCAGGAATATGCCTGTCTTACATGTTGTCAGGTTACAGACCGTACTTGTCATCCGAAGTCATACATCCAAATGCAATCTTACATGGTAAACTAGAAGAAGCAAGGCATCTTTCCATTGTTGACCAGGTATTGTTTCTTACATGGCAGTCTTAGGTAGGCTTGTCTTTTATTTATGTAAGCATATGTTAGTTGAACATTCTTTCTTCTCAGTAGTACTTGGTATCATTTTTTAATTTATCATTTTACTATTTTGCCTTGTTTTTTTTGGGGGGTCACATGTGGCCATCTTCATGGATCATTCTGGCTCTGGCTCTTGGTGGGCTCAGGGGATCATGTATTGAACTTGGGTCGGCCACATGTAAGGCAAGTACTTTACCCACTGTATTATTACTCTGGCCCCTCATTTTTATTTAAAATTTTTAAGTATATGGTATAGTATGTTGAGTTCTGTTTATTTTTCTGAATTGATCAGAGTAGAACTTCTTAGATTATTTTCTTTTAGAGTTTTAATATGTGCTGTATGTTCAAATAAGTGTGGAGAGCTCTGTTTTGTATTGGAGCCATTTTTTAGACATTAGCAAATTCAAGGCGTGGTCCAAGTTTTACAATGAAAGGACTCTGATTCGCATTGCTGGCATGCTGTGGATGGACGACTTGTGTCCCTAAGCAAAACCTTAGTGGGTCAGATAATCCTCACTGGGAATAAGTGGGTACACAAGGCAGACAGATATGAAATATGAAAATGAAATAAATGAGACCACACAAAATGCTTTGTATGGGGACCCACGTCCATGAGATGAGAGACAAATTTACTGTTCAGCGGACACCATTTTTAAGCACAAACTGGTATGCAAGGTGTCTTCAGGGAAAACAAAGAGCAGAGAATCTTCCCAATGAGATCAGGCCCTAGAATTTACATATCAAATAACTATTTGATGTAGGTGAGAAAGAGCCCTGCTAGAGGGCTGTGAAACAAGAGCTAGAGATTTGGTTTAGCAAAAAGCAGGTTTTTCAAGAAACTAGGAGAGAGACATAGATATTTATGATGTTTATGTAGTTGCTGGAAAATAGATTTTTTTGGGGGACGGAAATAATAGTTTACCATCATAGAGCTAGACTCAGAAAAAACAAGCTGCTGGCGCCAGGTTATACTAGAAGAGTCACAAATAGACTAGCCAGCGGGGAGCTTTTGGCGGGCTTTGGTACCGAAATCCCTTTGTGAGTGTAGAAAGGCTAAGGCCAAATTTCTATAGTAGAAAAGGAGACAAAATCAAATAAATAAAAGTAAAGAGATATATAATCACACAGCCATGTCAGATATATAGCCAGTAATCCACGCAAGGATCAATGACTTCTCCAACGGGCCTTCTGGTAGATATTTCTTGGGAGGAAAAGTTAGGCACTGCACCAGGAAAGCCAAAAGCCACGTCTGGTGCGTGCTTCCTTTTGCGGGTAGTGACACTGGCATCCTACCCCCCTGTAATTATTATATGGGAGAATCTATTTCTGAAGGATACATGAGGATTTTATAGCACAAAATATGAGGCATGTTGGATTAAAGTTATGACCTTCACTTTCTCAGGGGTTTCTTTTTAAGTACTTGCTTTTTCTTTTCTTTGGAAAAAAAAAAAAAAATTCAGGACTTAGAATACTTGTCTGAAGGCCTTGAGGGTCGATCATCCAACCCAGTTGCAGTACTTTTCGACACACTTCTTCATCCAGATGCTGACTTTGGGTATGATTATCCATCTGTTCTGCATTGGAAATTAGAACAACAACATTACATTCCTCATGTAGTTCTTGGTAAAGGCCCACCGGGTGGAGCTTGGCATGTGAGTATGATTTTCTGTGTATTTTGTATATGTGAGCTAACATTGTCTTGCAAAGACCTTTTCAGTTCTTAAAATATTTTAATATTGTCCAGTTAAATATTGCTTAATTGCCAGTAGAAGATTAGCTAAATTTGATACTGATAGTCAGAATGAAGCATTTCTATGTACTGTCCTAAAATTATACGGAAAATGTTTGGAGGAGGTTTTCCATGGTAAAGTATTTTTTAATTTAATTCATGTAGAGTTGATTTAATTCATGAGTTTTTCTTACACCAGCATCTTGGCATTCATACCTTTGTGTGTGTGTGTGTGTGTGTGTGTGTGTGTGTGTGTGTGTGTTAGAAAATTAATTTTGTATTGAATGTTAAAATAGTGATTTGTTACTCTAACAGTACTTGCTCTGAGTTTTGTCATATTACAGACTGGGGCTTTCTACGTGTAATGTTAAATGTGTGAAAGGCATATTGATAATATCAGAGGAGGAAAATATTTGAATTTTATAGTTTTTGTAAGTTGGAATAGGTTTGCTGAAAGATTCATTGCATGTTATTGTTCACATGTATATTTGATGATGTATTTTTTTATTAGAATATGGAAGGTTCCATGTTGACAATCAGTTTTGGAAATTGGATGGAGCTACCTGGACTTAAATTTAAAGATTGGGTGTCTAGCAAACGAAGGTAAAGAACAAAATATTAAGATTCTATATTGTGGGGCCGGGCGGTGGCGCTCGAGGTAAGGTGCCTGCCTTACCTGCGCTAGCCTAGGAGACGGACCGCGGTTCAATCCCCCGGCGTCCCATATGGTCCCCCAAGCCAGGAGCGACTTCTGAGCGCATAGCCAGGAGTAACCCCTGAGCGTCACCGGGTGTGGCCCAAAAAAACCAAAAAAAAAAAAAAAAGATTCTATATTGTATAGTGGGAGAGCCTATGGGAAGATTTCAAAATATCTGTGATCCTGAGATGAAGAATATGAACTATTATTTCCAAATACAAAAGTGATCATTATATCAGCAATGATTATAATGTGGTTCCTTTTAAAGATATTAGAACCTGACTGTAAAGGACTTGTCTATAAATTGGATTTTATGACTTTTTTTTTTTTTTTTTTGGTTTTTGGGCCACACCCGGCATTGCTCAGGGGTTACTCCTGGCTGTCTGCTCAGAAATAGCTCCTGGCAGGCACGGGGGACCATATGGGACACCGGGATTCAAACCAACCACCATTGGTCCTGGATCGGCTGCTTGCAAGGCAAACGCCGCTGTGCTGTCTCTCCGTGCCCGGATTTTATGACTTCTTTATCCATGTGTCCTTTTCATACTTACCCACTTATTTTCATGAGTGGCTGTATAATTTAAGCCTGTCTATGACTTTGTATTTTAAATATTTTTACCCTTAGGGTAAAAGTGAGTAATTTAAGAGATGGAGTAAATTAGAATCTGACATTTTTTTAAGTGAAATAAGATCAGTTTTATTGCATGAAACTTAATAAAGTCATGAGGAGAGAGAAAGAGAACACAGACTTCTCCAGAGCGGAAAAAGCTTAGCAAAGAAGCCTGGAGACAAGCAAGTGTTGAACGAGGAATCTGAGCTTGAGAAGCAAGGAGCATCTGGCTACTTTCAGAGATTGCAAAAGTAGGAGGAACTGAGAAGTTCGGCTTGGAAGAGTCCACCTTTTATTTTGATATGAATACAATTGCAAAAGTAGCATGGGAGTTCGGGGAGTGGTATGATGGTACAGTGAGTAGGGCACTTGCCTTACATGCAGCTGATCAGGGCTCTATCCTCAGTACCTCATGGTTCCTGAGCCAATGTGCATGATCACTGAGCACAGAATCAGGAGTAAACCCTGAACACCACCTGGTGTTGCTCAAAACGAACAGCAACGAAAAAAATTTTTAATGGAATCTTACATGCTTGAGATGTAAAGTTACGAAATCAGGCATAGTGGTTCATTCTCGATTTCATAAGTAAGCAAGTACAGTTGCTCAGAGTTTATTTCTCAGTTTCATGGGCAAGAAAAGGAAACCTTTATGATACATGTTCCAAACATCTGTTAGAGTTTACTATATAAATGATATATAAAATGAACAGTGTGTTAAATATTAGCTTCATTCTGCCTTTGTATGATTGTGATTGTTTTTTGTTGTTGCTATTTTTTTTTGACCTGTTGGTGCTCAGGGGTTATTCCTAACCCTGCAGTTGGATATACTCTTGGAAGTACTCTAGGTATTGTTTTTTTTTTTTTTTTTTTTTTTTTTTTATTTTGGTGGTTCTGGGCTCAGGGATCACTTGTTGCAGTCTTGAAAGATATTACGGGATGCTAGGACCCAGCTAAGCATGTTCAAGGCAAACACCCTATCTCTCAGGCCCCAACCTTTACCTAGTATTAGAAGCACTCAAATCTCTTAAGATTGGAAAAATTGAATTTTGAGTATAATTGTAATGTTGTAATCCTGGTTAAATAAGTTAAACTCAGCTGCCAGTTTCTTTGCTTATAAAATGGAGGCAGGAATAGTAGAAAATACTTCTTAAGATTTCTATAAATATTAAATCTTAATTTCAAGTTTTAGGAACTTCCAGTTACAAGTTATAATAAACTATAGTTAAATAGGAATTTTAAATTATTATTTACCCTAATTGGGGCACAGTGGCCCTTTGTTTTCAAATTTAAGTGGATAAAATCAGTTCTTAGTCTATTTAATTTATAAGTAATAGTTTGTAGAGCATATGATTGAGAAAATAAAAATTTTTATTTAGTTAGACATAAAATAATTTAACTCAGTCAGATGGGAACTAAATTATTTTGGGTCTTTGTGAAACAAAAAGCAATTTAAATAGCCTGTCAAAGTGTATGTAATCTTTTTTTTTTTTTTTTCATGTTTAGGCCACACCTGGCAATGTTCAGGGGTCTCTCCCAGCTCTCCAGTGCTAGAGATAAAATAATCCTTAGCTTCTTGCCCACTAAGAATGTGCTCAGAACATTTGAATATCTCTCTTACCCGAATATCTATCATTTTTAATGATGTATTACAGTCAGACCTATATATAATATATGGTGACTATAACCTAAACAACTCAGTTTATACACGTATACAAAGTAAAATTTAGTATTATGTATGGAAATTGAGTATTACTGTTATAGATTGATTTAGATTTTACTTGTGACATAGATTTTAGAATAGTTCAGTTATCAGCAACATTTTAATTGCTTTATTTATTTAATGAAATTGGTACACGGCAGCTAATTAGGGTTTTTTTGGGGATTGGTTTGATTTTTGTTGTTTACTAGGATTCTCTGGAAGCTAATCTGAATAGTTACTGTGCATAGCACTGGGGAAACAGATTGGTTACATAGTCTTAATCTTCATGGGCCTTCTGATAAACTAATTCCTTAGCAGCTTTAACTTAAAAAATGAGAGAAAGGCTTTATTTCTTTGTAAAATTACTACAAAACACTTTGTAGAAGTGTTCCTTACCTAAATTATAGGTAAGAAAGCCTAGAGGAATTAAAATACATAATAGCATACTAGATGGAGACATAATAAACATGGAAATTAAAACATGTTTCTTCATGTTGTTTTTCCTTTTACATTTATAGGAGCCTGAAAGGAGATCGAGTCATGCCAGATGAAATAGCTCGCTACTATAAGCATTACGTGAAAGTCATGGGCCTTCAGAAAAATTTCCGAGAGAATACCTACATAACCTCGGTGTCCAGACTTTACAGAGATCAAGAAGATGGCGAGGGTCCGGCCCGAGAGATTCCAACGCAGCATGTCCAGAGGGAGAAGGCCAAGCTTGCCAAGAGGAACTGGGAGGTGAGGGGTTACCAGAGGATGGGCAATGGCTCCCACGTCCCTTTCTGCCTCTTTGCCGAGAACGTGGTTCTGGCCACGGGAACGCTAGATTCTCCTGCCCGTCTGGGCATCGAAGGGGAAGATTTTCCTTTCGTATTCCATTCAGTGTCTGAGTTTGGAGCTGCTGTCAACAAAAGGAAATTCCGTGGCCGAGTGGATCCAGTGCTCATCGTGGGCTCCGGGCTTAGCGCGGCGGACGCTGTTCTCTGTGCTTACAACAACAACATCCCTGTGCTTCATGTATTTCGCCGCCGAGTAACTGATCCCAGCTTAATCTTTAAACAGCTTCCCCAGAAGCTTTATCCAGAGTACCACAAAGTCTATCATCTCATGTGTACTCAGCCCTACTCTGGAGACTCCCATCTATCCTCTGATTATACCAGTTTTCCTGAGCACCATGTGCTTTCTTTTAAATCAGACATGAAATGCATCCTCCAGAGTGTCTCTGGACTGAAGAGAATATTGAAACTCTCTGCCGCCGTCATCTTGATCGGTTCTCATCCCAATCTGTCTTTTCTCCAGGAGCAAGGAGCCTACCTGGGCCATCAAGCCAGCCAGCCAATCACTTGCAAGGGGAATCCTGTGGAAATAGATGCTTACTCCTACGAGTGTGTTAAAGAAGCCGGCCTTTTTGCACTGGGTCCTTTGGTGGGGGACAATTTTGTCCGGTTTTTAAAGGGAGGGGCGCTGGGCGTGACACGCTGTTTGGCCACAAGACAGAAGAAAAAGCAGCATTTATTTGTTGAAAGAGGAGACGCAATATCTTAAAGCAAGTTTACAAACTATTTAATTGGACAGTTTACCTTTAAAAACTTCTTTTTATAGTGGCTTTGCTGTGTCCTGATGGAATCTTCTGGTCTGGAATTCACTGGAGGAAAACCTCATATACATGAACTTCATCTTTCAAAGTTTCAAAAACTTGCTATCCTAATTTACATTAGGATTACATGTAATGTCATGCATTGACGTCTCTGTCTGAAAAGCAAGAGGGGGGATTGCCAATTTGGTATAAGTCCTCACTTAACAAAGCCATCTTTTTTTCAAAAATTTTCTGTGATCATTTTTGACTTTCTCTCATTTGATTCCAAAATACTACAGCTTCAAATCCACACAGTCATTAGGCAAGAAAATTTTCGCCTTGGTACCACCAGGAAGGTAGTCCAGAGACCAGGCATGCCAGCTCTGTGTGCAGCTTGCTCGCATTGTGCTTTGAGACTTACCCACACTGTCAGAAATGGTTTTGGTGATACCATTAAGGAATACTCATGTTCATTAAGGTTTGTGGCACACAGGTCTAAAGAAAAAGAAGAATAAGATCTATTTGCTGTGGGTGGGATGGGTAAGAGGCATTTACAACTCAGGGTTTATTTATTTTAAAATGTTATCAACTGTAAATCTAATTTATTACAAAAGATGATGATCTTTAAAAAAATATATGTTGGAACCTTAACAGATAGTCTATATTGTCAGCTTCTAATAATGTAAACAGTCTTACGGTTATATTAATTTAAGCAGCCTAGTAATGTGGGTATACATTTAGACAATTCACAAACTTGCCAATGTATATCTTTAGAGATTTATTCTCTATTTAATCATGAGAACAATCAAATTTTTAGTTCAATATATTGTAAATAGAACTAGTTATCTCTGAACACTGAAAGAGATATTGGGCATACTTGTAATAATGAAATTATTATGTAATTTGGGCATAATATTTGGGTATGCCAGAATTATTAAAAGTTTACATCTTAAGTTTAGTAAAAACTTGTCTTTTTCCACTCCCAAAATAATATTTAACTGCAACATTTGTTCACTGGAGACTATGACATAGCTGCTCTTCTGTTGACTGAATGTATATGCTCTAATTTTAATTTATCTTTACTTAGGTATGCTATGTCTATTTTCATACATGCCCTATAATTTTTAGTGTATGATAGTCCTGATTTCCCCATGACAAACTGAATTGTTTTTAAACATTTCTTCTTCTGGATCATGTTCATTTGACAGCGGATTCTATTTTTTCTTAAAATAAAAAGAACTGAGAATAAAATGTCAGCATTCTGGTTATCTTTTGCAGTATCACGTGCCTTCAAAATTATTCTCTAAACTAAGATATTTGCTTCTGTAACTGACTTCTTCAGCTAGATGAACTGGGAGATCTTTTTAACTTTTTTTTTTTCCTTTCGGTTTTTGGGCCACACCCGGTGATGCGCAGGGGTTACTCCTGGCTGAGTGCTCAGAAATCCTGCCTGACTTGGGGGACCATATGGGATACCTGAGATCGAATCAGATCTGTCCTGGATCTGCTGCTTGCAAGGCAAAAACGCTGTACTGCTGTGCTATAGTTGGGGCCTCTATTTTAACTATTTTTTATTGTAATATTTTAATATTACAAATAGGTAAAATTTTACCAAATAGTCACAAAACCCATACATCATACACGATCTTTATTTCAGATGCTTTTTGTTTTGTATTTTTTGGGGCCACACCCACTGACACTCGGGTTAACTCTGGCTCTGTGCTCAGAAATTGCTCCTGGCTGGGGGACCATCTGAGACTCCAGGACAAACCAGGTCCATCCTGGATCAGCTGCGTGCAAGGCAAACACCACTGTGCTATCACTCCGGCCCCTATTTCAGATACTTTTTAATCAAAAAACAAAAATAACTTAAGTTAGGGCCAGAGAGGTGGCGCATGCAGGGGTCCTCAAACTTTTTAAACGGGGCCAGTTCACTGTCCCTCAGACCATTAGAGGGTCTGACTCTAGTAAAAACAAAACTTATGAACGAATTCTTATGCACACTGCATATATCTTTTTTTGCAATGAAGAAACAATACAAATACAATATGTGGCCCGCGGGCCATAGTTTGAGGACCACTGGAAGGCATATGCCTTGCGTGCTCTAGCCTAGAATGGACCATGGTTCAATCCCCCGGCGTCCCATATGGTTCCCCAAGCCAGGAGAGATTTCTGAGCGCATAGCCAGGAGTAACCCCTGAGCATCATTGGGTGTGGCCCAACCCCCCCCCTTCACCCAAAATAAAAGTCTACAAGGAGACTTAAATAAAGCATTTCATGTTTCACATTTTGAGCTTTACTATCCTTTAAAGGCCTTTAGAATAAAAACTACCGGTAATTCATTAGAAGAAAAAATAAATTGAAAACATAGGTAACATGGTTGTGTATTTCCCACAATCTTGTTGCTGTCACATCTCAGATGCTAGTTTTTTTTTTATTTGTGTTGGGGATGGGGGCACAACTAGGGGTACACAGGACTTACTTCTGGCTCAAGGCTGATTTTGGCAGTGTTTAGGGAACCATAGTGATGCCTGGGATTAAGGCAAATCATCTGATTGCAATGCAAGTGCCTTAACTCTGTACTATACATGGGCTTTGAGGAAAACTTTGATCACCTATTAAATAGCTACTAGCTATGCCATAAAAATACAATACTAGTAGTAGATGAAAATTTGTTTAATTCATATATAAAATAAAATACAGGACCAGAAAGCTTCATGGGCTGAAGATATACTTGACTGAAATTCCAGCTCAGTCCTAATACCATATGTCCTCACTCACTCTTGGAAGTCGCCCCTGGCACTGCCAGGCATTGACCCCAAACCAAAAAGAAAATAGAAAGTTTTTCCCCTTCAGTTTAAATAACTGAAAAGCTATGAAGTTGTGTTTTTCAAATTGCTCATTACTCTTAAGTATCTTCAATATATTATGCCAATTTCTTTGTAAAATGAAACCAACTTGCTTTAGGTGAGTTTCTAAGGAGAGGAAAAACAGTAATTTTCAAATTCAGCTTCCTTGATATTACTGAAAGTTTCAAGATTTGACATTTTTGTAGTATTCACTTCCAGGTGGGTTGTATGATTTGACTTGAGCAAAACATCTTTATTTTTATGGCCACACAGGTTTCTCAGAGTTTATTCCTGGCTCTGCAGTTGGATACCGCCTGGTGAGGTTTGGGGAACCATGGGATTACTGGGGGGTGCGGGGATTGAACCTGGGTGGGCCTCATGCAAGACCAGAGCCCCACCTGCTGTCTTACTACTCTGGCCCTGGCAGAAACTTCCTTGAATAGTTTCTGATGTGCCCATGTTGCATTTTGAGGTACATTGGAAAAATTTTAAATGATTCTATTCTTTTCACTGGTTCCCTGAAGAATCACTTTGCTGGTTCACTTCAGCTTCTTTGTTTCACCAATACCAGGGATCAAATCCAGGGTTCTCAAGTATTAACAGGGTTCTTAGAACTGCATCCCCTAGCCTGAGGGTTTGTAAGGATGAGCTTGATTTACAGCTGGTTAAGACAGAGTTGGAGCAATAGTACAGAGGTTAGGGCTTTTACCTTGCAAGCAGTTTGATCCCCGACATCCCATATGGTCCCTTAGCTCTCCATGAGATTCCTGAGTGCAGAGCCAGGTGTAACCCCAGAGCATTGTTGGGTATGCCCTCCCCCACTGGGTGCCCATGATGCTCAATGGGGTAAGAGCAATAGCACAGCAGGGTAGGGAGTTTACCTTGTACGCAGGCGACCCAGATTTGATCCCTGGCATCCCATATGGACTCTCGAACCTGCCAGGAATAACCCCTAAGTACCATGAGTGTGCCCCCCCACCCTAAAAAAAGTCCCAGCTAGTCAAGGACTTCGGCTATTTTTCTCTTCTTACCTAGGGACAGGGTTTCTATCTATGCTTTCCTGCTACAATAGTTTGAACTTCATCTTTAAAATTTGAAGGGTAGAGTTTTGGAATCTGAATTTGTTTTCCATAAATATTTAATGATTTTCTCCTGCTTCTCTTCCCCTCTCCCATCCCATTGCTGTGCCCTTTGATGAGAGAGATTCACACTTGACTATGACATTCTAATTAATGATAACCAAAAATTTTGTGTTTGGATCTGTGGGTTAAGTCATATTCCATGTAATAGACCTCAATGTATTTGGTTACATCAATTGGGTGACAACCAGTGTATTCGCTTAAAACCTTAAGATATATCCACTTATTTGGAAAAATCCTGTTTCTTGAAAGACACAGTTGTAGTTTCAACACATCTGCATAGATGAGGAAGTTTAGGCTATCTTGTGATTATGTGTGTTCCAGAGCCCAGATAGTCTCTGAATTCTTAGAACACTTGGAATCAGATACCAATCACATGGCTACCTTTACTTAAAGCAAGTATTTGGTTTTTGAATCAAAACTGAGCTGTATGTTCCACACACTGCATTTGGGCCAGCTGGTGGAGACCATAATCTGACGGCCTTCTAAGCATATCAAGAGCATGTTAGATTTCTATTGTGGGAGCTTGTCAACTACATGAAGTGTAATCAAAACCCTGCACTCTTCAGGCCAGCATGAAAGCAGTGGGTAGGGCGTTTGACTTACCTGTGATCCAAGTTTGATCCCTGGCATCCCGTATGGTCCCCCAAATCCACCAGGAGTGATTTCATGAGCACTCAAGATGCAACTAACCTTTGAGCACCTCCAGGAGTGGCCCAAAAATTAAATCAAGGGGCCAGAGTGGTGGTACAGAGGTGGGGTGTTTGCCTTGCACATGGCTGACCAAGTAGGAATCACGGTTTGATCCCCCCAGCGTCCCATATGGTCCCCCAAATCAGGAGCAATTTCTGAGTGCAGAGTCAGGAGTAACTCCTGAGTGTCACTGGGTGTGTCCCCAAAACAAAATCAAAAAACCAAACAAAAAACTTGCACTCATCCTGTTTGTCTCTCTGGCTGGACACACTGCAGAGGAAACCCTTGTCTGGAGTTCTGTGATGGGAATCTCAATCTTGTGATTAATTCCACTCGGAAGATGTTTTTTAATTGTTTAGGATCATCCTAGCCACAGTGATGACCTGCTAGCTGGCTTCTGAGCTGCTATATTTTCTGGAAGAGGCTTTATTTTATTGCCTGATGTTAAAATTCTAGTCACTAGGATTTACAACTTTACAATTTTATTTGTGATAGGGTTTCATGAATACAACATTCCAACACCACATCACTCACCAGTGATTGCATCATTGTCCTCTATTCCCTTGCACCTTCACCTATTCCCAAGGCCTGTTCTTAGATTCTGTTACTTTTGGTCATTTGTCATTCCCTTACCATGCTTCTTTGTATTCCACATTTGAGAGATCATTCTGTATGTTTCTCTCCTGGCTGTCTTCTTTCAGTAGAGTATCCTGAAGGGGTGCTGCTCTGCAGTGTAAGGAACTCCTCCACACAGGCCTTGCCTCACCTCGCCTGCCCTTGCACTCTCTCCCTCCTATTCCCCCTCCTCCTCTCCCTCTCCCTCTCTCTCCTTCCCTCTCCCTCCAGTACTGGAGATCTCCACAACTGCACCTTGTGGTGCTCTGGGACCAGGTTGTGCTAGGAATTAAACCTAGATTGGGCACATGCTATAAACTTAATTCCCTCACCACTATATTATCACTCTGACCACTTTTTCTGTTGGTTTTTGGTGCATGGGATTGAACCTAGGGCTTTAAACAAGTAAGGTATGTGTTTAACTGCTAAGCTTCATTCCCAGCCTCAAGCAATTCTACCGTTTTTCATTTCTAATTAGGTTTCTGATTCATAACGTCACCATTAAATTCCATTTCATTTGGGTTACTTTAGGTCTGGCTAGGAAAGCTAAAGGAATAATGAAAAGAGAAAATATTTTATAAGGAAACCCAACAATGCTCTAAAAGGTTTATGACTTTCTACATCAATTTGAAGAAAAAGTACAAGATGTAGAACAGTATATGTTATACTACCATTATACTGGAGATTCAAAAACTTTTTGAATAGTCCTTAAAATTGAAGAGTTAATTTAAAAACATAACAGAAGAGGGGTTAGGAAGATAGCTCATGCCTAACATCAGATCAAGCTCTTGCTCCACATAAAAATCTGAGAGTGTTATTTGTGGGCCTAGCATCCCCAGACCACAGGGTTGAATTCTGCCCACAGTACTACTGAGCCCAGTGCACTTCTTGATTTCGATCTGATTTTTAAAAAGGGAGAGAAGAAAAATCAACGACTCTATTTGAGTCATTATTTTTTGAGAAAGGGAATCAAATAGAAAATATTTTTGGGATCTCTCACGGCTTTGGGTACTGGGTGACTTAATACTTGGGGTGGGGACCATGTAGTGCCAGGGACTGAAATGAGGTTGGCCTCATGCAAGACAAGTGTTCTCTCTAGTTCCCAAAGGATGTTATAGTTATAAATTTCTGGCATTTTGAACAGCAACTTTAAAAATTTAAAATCTTTTAAACTGTAAATATCAATAAGTGGCATTTAAAAAAAGGACAAAAGGTTACAGTAAAAGTCAAGATGATAAAGACTGAAAGCAGAAATGCTACTTATCGTGCAAAATGCAACTTTGCTGCATTTTAATTAACAAATTTATACCATACAATATTCACAAATTCTTCTATACACTGTGTTGTATCTCAGAAGAAACCTGAAGTAAAAAACATTTTGTGGCTACTTGTAACATCTTCAGTTATCTTCTCCTTTTTATATTAGGATTGTATCTGCAAAGAAAAATGTAACTGAAATCAGATCAGTGATTACATTTCTCATATTTAATGTTAACGAGCTTTCAAGTACTGTCAAAAAAACAGAAGAATACAAATTTTTACTATTCTCTTTTTATGGGGGGGGGGGGGGAGTTCAGAACACACTTAGCAGTGGTGGAGGATATTCCCAGCTCTTGTTCAAGGGTTGCATCTGATAAAGCTCAGGCCTATATGTGGTTTGGCAGGTGGAGATGAGGTTTGCTGCATGCAAGGTAAGTACCCTAACAATAAAGATGAGGGCTGGAAGTATCAATCCATGATATGAAGTTTACCACAGAGAGTGGTAAGCACAGTTAGAAAAAATATATATACTGATAACATGAGACTGGTAGAGACAGAAATACAATGCCTGTCTTGAAGACAGGCAGGGGATGGGGAGGACAGTAATGGATGACATTGGTGGTTGCAAAGTTGCACTGGTAAAGGAAGGGCCTATGCATTTTATGCATCATCAGGTGTGATACAAAACAAAAAAATAAAACTACTTAAATTTGCTATAATACTTATCAAAAACATGCAGTACTCCTCGATTCTGCTTTTAAGTTTGAGAAAATCTACACTTCTCTAGCTCTTTTTCTACGAGTAATTCAGTTTTATGAATATAAAAAAGTCTGTTAGGCCAGTAGAAATTCCAAAAATGTTAAATAAAAATCAAATTGTAATCATTCGTTATAACTCCTTTCAATCTCTCTAAAATTCTAAGATGACTTGTTTTTTACAGGCATTTTATTTGTTTATTTATTTATTGGGAGGGGCACAGTGAGCAGTGCTCAGTTTTTACTCATGGCTCTGTGCTCACAAGTCACTTCTGGCAGGCTTAGAGGACCATATGGGATGTCAGGGAGTGAACCTGGGCCAGTCATATGCAAGGCAAACATTTACACATGTATTTTGTTTTCTTTTTGTGATTTTATTTTTTGGGGGAACATACCCAGTGGCGCTCAAGGATTACTCCTGGTTCTATGCTCAGAAGTCTCTCCTGGCAAGCTCAGGGGACCATATGGGATGCCAGGGATCAAACCGGGGTCCATCCCAGGTCGGCTGCTGCAAGGCAAACTCCTTACCACTGTTCTAACCCTCCAGCCCCTCCCACGTGTATTTATTAAATTTACAATGGTATGATAGTTTACTAGTCTACGTGCAGAACTCATTCATTTATGTTTCTATGCCCAGCTAAAAATCACGTTCAGTTCAGAAACCTTTGCCTGAATGCCCTATACAACTGAGTCAGCCCTGCACCGGGAAGCTCAATCCAGCAAACCAATTGAGAAGTATTCAAGTACTGGGAGGGAGAAAAAGTATTTCTGAAAATTCAGAGAAAACTGAAATTGAACTTTACCTAAAGAGATCATCAGCAAGGGACTCTTCTTTTGCTTGCCGATTTTGCTCCTGTGAAATGAACATAATTTTAGACATTTTTTTTAGAAATGAGCACTTCAGTTAGAGAGTGACTGCTATACTTGTTGATCATAGTCATTCCCAAGATCTTCACATCCAAGAGGTCATCCAGCCTGAGTTCTTACCTTCGTTAAATCTCTCAACAGATATTCTTTATTCTCATTTAATGCTAAAGATTACTACTCAAGACATCTAATCAAGCTGCTCTGTCCAGCCAATTGCCTCTCAAAGGCAACAATTGCACACTGCTGGCTTGAGTTTCCCAACTTTCTTTCCAGCAGAGCCCTTTTAATAAGTGAAATATCTGTGTCTGAATAGCTTAAGGCATAATCAAGGAGTTGAGAAGATTTTGGGCTGGAGCAGCTGGATATGTGAAGTGCCTTTCTTCTTCACAGCTCCAAATCAGGTCTCAGACGCTGCTGTTGAATCTCCAACCCAAGGATTTATTGTATTTAACTATTTACTTTTTACTCTGGAATTGGATGTTGAACCCACGGCCTCAGACATGTGAAGCAAAAGCTTTTACTGCCAAGCTAATATTTCCAATCACAAATTAAATTTGTTTGCTTTTTAATTCTGGGGCCACACTCATCAGTGCTCATGTCTTACTCCTGGCTCTGTGCTCAAGGATTATTTTTGGTGGGGCTTAGTGGATCATTTGGGGGTAGTGCGGATCAAACCTGGGTCAGTCACGTGTAAGGTAAGTACCTTACCCACTCTACTATCTCTCTGGCTCCCAAATTATATTCTTTTCTCTTCGTATCTTTCAAGGTACATTCACCTTCCTATTTGTAAATGAACTTACTCTTCACTCCTTGTTTGAAAGTTTTCTGGTCCTATTTTAAAGTAACATTTGCTATAAAACACATAAAACTTCATTTACCTCATTCCTAGATGCTAAAAAATTTTCATATAATAATAAATAAACATACTACTGAAAAAAAAAGTTCCTTGAGTACAGATGCTGTTTATTTTTACTGTTCCTATATAACTTGGCATAAGATCTAAAAAAAACAACAACTGGGTAAACTGGTTACCTGAGTAACAAACACTACTGACTACCCTGAACACTGTTTTGTAGTCTTTAGAAAAGCTTAGAAGAATGGCTTACAGGAATTTAAATTTATAGAAAGATTTCTCTATTAACACAGAGAAAAGTCAAAAGTAAATGGCATTAGTTTGTTTGACAGACGTAACAGGAAGACATGATTTCTATGAAGTCCTTGTCCAAACAGAAGTTGGCACCATGTTCTAAGTTTTCATAGAGGTTCCTGATAGGAGATGCATTTTCAAGTTAAGAAGTCAGTCAGAATACATCCATTTTATTTTGTATCTCTAAGTAAAAAAATACTACGCAAAAATATATTAGTAATGAAATCTGTATTAATGGTATTTCAAAATGGTCTGAAAGAACGACATACGTTTTTACAGCCTTTTCAAAATTCAAAACAGATGAAGTAGGACACAAAGAAGAAATTATTATGTTTGGCACACAGAATACAATATCCTCAATTCAAGGAAGCTTCAGGAACTGACAATGATTATAAAAGCCAAGACTGGTTTGTAGCAGAAGTAGAGAAGGATGGACTGAAAAACAAAAACAAAAACAAAAAGCAGGAAAACAGAAAGGTAGGTGGGGTAAGGTTAGAAAACAAGACTGTAACCAAAAAAAAAAAAAAAGAAAAGAAAATCCAGAGGGGCCAGTGAGATAGCATGGAGGTAAGACGTTTGCCTTCCATGCAGAACGGTAGCCATATGGTCCCCTGTGCCTGCCAGGGGCAATTTCTGAGTGTAGAGCTAGAAGTAACCCCTAGGCACTGCCGGGTGTGACCCAAAAACCCAAAACCAAAAAAAAAAATTAAAATAAAAAAAGAAAACAAGACTGTAGCAGGTTCATATACAGAAGATGTAAAAGTCAAGAAGCAAGTTAACTTCATTATCTTAGAAAGTCAAACCTTCTGAATAAACCCAAAAGACACTCCAATTAAGAGGGCTGGTCAAGCCCCCACCCTGCCAAAACCACACATGCTAATTCCATCAACCAGAATCAAAATTTCCCGATGGACCTATCTCATTACCCCTCTACAATTCCTAGCAGGGACTAATCAGTTTTGAGGCTGATATTATCAAGTCTTTGTGGAATGAGTGCGGGCACCCTCCTCATATCTTCCTTCTTTTGGGAAGCCTGGCAGCTGTAACCACATCCACTGATATAGTCAAATGTTCTGCCCAGGCCATCTCCACAGATTCACTCTTTTCTCAAAGGAGATGTAAAATAAGCCATGGAAGATCATAGGTACATTGGCCCATGCAGCAGAAAGTTGGCCATCTCAGGAGGAGAGGGCCGGCCAAGCATCCCCTCTCACCCAAGCCATCTCTGCTGCCTCCACCAGCCATAATCACCGTTTTTCCGATGCTCCTGCCTCATCACCTTTCTATGAGTCCCTTCAGGGACAACAATCTGACCAAACTTCAGGTATGCCAGTATTTGGGTTGATATCACCAAGGTTTTTTTCTAGAGAGTGCAGGCAACCCCGAACTCCTATATCTTTCTTTTCCCCAGAGGCCTGGCAGCTGACTACATGTCCCTAGAAGTTGCAATATCAGTACTAATGCATTGAATTACTGGACAACTTCATTTGTTTGATATTGTCGTTCCTATAAAAACACTCCAATTTAACAGAATGGACAGCTAACAACAAGAGCTGACTAAAACTTCTGCCACTGGATTAATGGCTTCATTGGAGATGTAATCCTTAAATTTGGACTCAATTGTTTCCCACATATAAAATTGAAAATAAAAAAGAAAGCACAAGTAGTTTACACTCAGAAACCAAAAAAAATCTAACTCAGAATCAAGGTATCACTATCAGAAAAAAACAGCTGAGAAAAGATTCAACAAACACTTTGTATTGGTAGCACAGACAAATTATACAAAAGAGGAACATGCCTGTATTAGCAGGGAACAAGATTTAAAAAAGAAGGAAACAAGACTTCCAGAAGTAAAATACTGTCAAGTTGAATTAAAACTCAACAGATGGACATAAAACAAAGCAGACAAAGCCCAAGAAAGGAGAAGGACCAGGGAATAGCTCAGTTGTGGCTTTACAATGCATCAGACAAGGAGGCTGAAGTTTGCTCTCCAGAACTGACTCATAACCTCGTGTAATCCCAGTAGCTCTGCTAATTGGGATCCCAGCTGTACAACTAAGTTAAGTATGCAATTTCTATAACTAAACATGGTTCTGCTTCATCTGTTCATGAGGAACCAACAACAAAGAGAAGGGAAGTGGGGAAAGAGGGAAGAAGGGGCCAGAAGCCATAGCACAGCAGATAGGTTGTTTGCCTCGCACATGACTGACCCAGGTTCACTCTCTGGCATACCTCAAGTCTGCCACGAGTAATTCCTGAATGCAGAGCCAGGAGTGAGCCCTGAAAAAAACAAACAAACATACAAGCAAACAAACAAAACCAAAACAAGGGGCCGGATAGCACAATGATAGGGCGTTTGCCTTGCAAGCACCTGATTCAGGATGGATGATGGTTCGAGACCCAGCATTCCATATCGTCCTCCGTGCCTGCCAGGAGTAATTTCTGAGCACAGAGTCAGGAGTAACCCTGAGCGCCACTGGGTGTGACCCCAAAACAAACAAACAAAACAAAACAAAAACAAAAAAGAAAAATTTAAATAATTTTTCAAAAATAATCATAAGAACCAAAGAAATGGGCCCGGAGAGATAGCACAGCGGCGTTTGCCTTGCAAACAGCCGATCCAGGACCGAAGGTGGTTGGTTCGAATCCCGGTGTCCCATATGGTCCCCCGTGCCTGCCAGGAGCTATTTCTGAGCAGACAGCCAGGAGTAACCCCTGAGCAATGCCGGGTGTGGTCCAAAAATCAAAAAAAAAAAGAACCAAAGAAATGAAATACATAGAAATAAGGTAAAGACAGAACTACTGAAAAAAAAAATGAGTCTAAACCCAGTCCTCAAAATATTCCATTATTTGGCTACTAAGCATGTGATATTGAAAAGGCAATAGTTTATACCTGTAATGGAAATCCTCATTGTTTACAAATCTGAGTTCAAGATGATATTAGAAAAAATTTTATATTGCAAAGAATAATAAGAAATTCTCAGAACTGCTAAAAGGCAAGCCCTAGATTTAGAAAGTCAGTCCATTCAGATACTATTATATTAATATATTTTGAATGTCCTATATTTGCCTATAGGACTATCCTTTCACTTGTTTAATTGTTTATTGGCCTATAGATTCTGTTTACATTTTTTGTGGGTTAAATACATTTCCCTTTTATATGAGGATATAAATGGAATTCATTTGTTTGGGTATCATTTATTTTACTATGGCTGATTTCTTCATGTGTGGGCGTGTGCTACCAATATTCAAACCCAGGGCTTCTTACATGGAAGGAGAAAACTCAATGGATGAGTGGCATCCCTAGCCTCCTTAAATTTCATTTTATGAAGAACCGTTCTCTAATGTGTGAAAGCTTTTTATGACTTTCTCCATCTCTCACAGGTCCCCTCTCTCACCTTCATTCAAAATTTAGGACTTTCTGTAGTTAAGAAAAGCTAAAAGAAACTGGCTTGAGGTTAGCCTACTTTGTTCTACTGACCCAAATTAGGTCAGGATCAAATGTGCATAGAAAAGGACCGAGCTGGGAGGCCAGAGAGATAGCATGGAGGTAAGGCATTTGCCTTGCATGCAAAAGGATGGCGGTTTGAATCCTGGCATTCCATATGGTCCCCCGAGCCTGCCAGAAGCGATTTGAGCTTAAAGCCAGGAGTAACTCCTGAGCACTGCCAGGTGTGACCCAAAAAACGGAAAAAAAAAAAAAAAAAGAAGGAAGGAAGGAAGGAAGGAAGGAAGGAAGGAAGGAAGGAAGGAAGGAAGGAAGGAAGGAAGGAAGGAAGGAAGGAAGGAAGGAAGGAAGGAAGGAAGGAAGGAAGGAAGGAAGAAAGAAAGAAAGAAAGAAAGAAAGAAAGAAAAGAAAGAAAGAAAGAAAGAAAGAAAGAAAGAAAGAAAGAAAGAAAGAAAGAAAGAAAAGGATCTGGCTGGGAGGCCAGAGAAATAGCATGGAGGTAGGGCATTTTCCTTGCATGCAGAAGGACAAGGACAGGTGGTTCGAATCCCGGTATCCCATATGGTCCCCCAAGCCTGCCAGAAGCGATTTCTGAGCTTAAAGCCAGGAGTAACACCTGAGCACTGCCAGGAGTAACCCAAAAACCAAAAAAAAAAAAAAAAGGACCTGGCTGGTCAGGTCAGTATAGTAAGTATCCTCACCCTCCAGTCCCTTTCCTTTCTAATGCCAGGCTAAAAGTCACTCCCCCAGTGGTATTTCTTCAGCATTTTCTGGATGGGCAAAATTGTACATTCCACAGTTGTGCAAACTGCCTGTACTCTTTCCTAAATATATGCATTTCACACTCTGTACTCCGAGGGTGGATACCCTTCTCAGCTTGAGTTGTTTTAATGCCAAGAAAACCCCACTTTCCTATTTGGCTGTTCCTATGCTTTTTTGGTTGTGAAAACCAGAAGGGACTGAGACACAAATACAACCCTTCACTGGCCTGACTGCCTACTTACCTCCATTTCCTGCTGGAGCCACTCTTCTAGTTCTGCATTCTTCCGAGCATGATGAGCTATGAGATCTGATCCTCCAATGATGTGGGGAAGTTTTCCCGCTCCAGGAAAAGCTACCTGTTAAACAGTAAAGGCAAGAATGTTTAAGGCGGAGCCAGAGTAATACTGCAGCAGTAGGGCTTTTGTCTTGCACGCAAACCCAGGAGCCAGGAGCGATTTTTGAGCGTAGAGCCAGGATGTGGTCAAAAACCAAAAAAGAAGGTTTAAGGCATGAACAAACTATGTTTTCAAAATCTTTTAAAAAAAGCTCTTAAAAAGAGGTCAAAGTTGAGTCTAGAATGGGGATGTGTCAGAGCTCCTGTGTTACAGGTCTTAAGACAGCTGAATCCCATTGGCATTGGCTCACATCACCAACTATGATCCTCACAGCAACAAGTATGCGAAATAGAATTTAGGCAGAGAATGTCTCAGATACTTCTTAAGAAAAGATAGAGGAAATCTTTTGACTCTAAAAGGCCTCTGACAACCGTACCATCTATATTACTGGATCCTTACAAAGGAGCATTCAGTAAAACAAGCTCAACATAGCAATTGAACTTTATACTGAATAGCAATTGAATCTAATGTAATGTATGAATCATTCATCATTCATTACCTTTTGAACTGTATTTCCTCACACCTATAAAACTCCCTGTCTAAGACCTCTAAGTGCATTTTTGGAGGTTTCTTTTTGTTCACATAATGTGGCGAATTGCAATGGGAATGCCAAAGGACAAAGGCTTTTTGTCTTTTTTACGGGGTGTCAACTTCTTCCTCGGGCAGGTCTGAACTTTAAACTCTGGGAAATTAAAGTTCTATTTCCATCGATGCAGAAACAATTTGTTTTCTCTAACATGTGCAATTCCTTACAAGCAGTGCACTCAAGTGTAAAATCACTGGATATTGCAATAACAAAAACCACCATGAGGCCAGAGTGATAGTACAGCAGGTAGGGAATTTGTCTTGCATGTAGTTTACCTGGGTTCAATCCCCAGCATGACAAATGGTCCCCCAAGCACTGCCAGTAGTTCCTAAGTACAGAGTCAGGAGTAACCCTCTGCATTTCTGGATGTGCACCCCCCCCCCAATTAAAAGTAATTTAAAATTCAACAATTATGAGTTGCAGGGAGCAAAGACAAAACCTGCAAAGATGCAGTACATTAATTAACAAAGATATTTATATCTAATAAATCCATCTTTGTGAGAGATGAACTCTGTGCTAGTGAAACCAGCCCAAAGATTTAGAGGTATCAGATTCAAAGACTAGAATCATAGAGTCATAAAGGCAGGGGCTACTGAGTATTCTACAGTACAACTGGAAAAGATGTGGGAGCACTACAGCTCGGTGTGTGGATTATATTTTGTTCTAAGAACATTAATCATTAACGCCCATCTGGTACCTTCATGAAAATTATAAGTCTTTCCAGTTTACAGATTCCTAGGAAGAGATTTTTGATATAGGAATAATTCATTCTTTTTTGTTTATTTATTTGTTTATTTTTTGGGCCACACCTGGTGATGCTCAGGAGTTACTTCTGGCTCTGCACTCAGAAATCACTCCTGGCTTAGGGGACTATATGGGATGCTGGGGAATTGAACCATGGTCCGTCCTAGGCTAGCGCCAGCAAGGCAGACACCTTACTGCTCCACGCCACTGCTCTGGCCCCAGGAATAGTTTATTCTTGTTATGGGAATTTTAACTGCTTACAAATTAAAGACACACTGCAAAAAAGTATACACCATGTAAAAAGACAAATCAAGTTGATGGATAAATTACTATTTATGAAGCAAGTAATAAAGACTTAATATTTATTAGCTATATTATTAAAATTTTAATGTTATGAGATGAAAACAGAACTTTTACTTAGTGATCTTTCTGAGCATTCCTAACAGTGCTCAACACCAGAAGGACCACTCCCACAGTCACAGACTGTAGGGATCAAACTCACAGCCTTGAATATCCAAGGCAAAAGCTCTCCAAGCTGAGCCATCTCTCTGGTCTTAGATATATGTTTAAGCAACATTTTAGTTTGAACTGTTATAAACATGTTAATCCTATTTTTGCTATTATGAGGCCTGGGGTCAGGCACACTTATTGGCAGTATTTATACACTTGATATTGGAGTTTACACAAGTGCCAGTGAGTGGTTAAAACTCTTTGGCGTCAGTGCTTGCATATATTTGGATTTGTGGTGCACTGAAAATGAGAAATTCTGTTGTCCTATGAAGCCTAGAGCATTGTCAAAAGCAATGCTAAGTTTCCATTTAAGGACTAAGTTTCTATCCCAACAATAATGACGCAGACCCCAAGGCCTTAGAAACCACAATAGACCACCCTAGACATCTAGCCATAAAAGGACAAGCCTAGATAACAGCCAATCAACTTAAAGGTCAAGACTTCCTGCTTCTAGCCCTATATAACCTAGCTTGTGACCTCAGAAGTCTTCTCGCTTGTGACCTCAGAAGTCTTCTGAGGGAGGTGGCCCTGATAGGTCAGTTTGTAGCTTGTTGGTTGACAGAATAAAGCTTTGCTTTGCTTTATTTCAATGGTGTGATCTCACCATTCTACTCCAGACTTTAACAGCCCCTTCTATGTTGAGTGCCATGACTTGGTATCTACCAAGCTTCCCACATACAAAGGAGGCCCTAAGCTATTCTACAGCTTAATTACTAACTGGATCTAGGAAAAAAAAATCTCTCATTCTTCTTTGGCTGAGCAAGTAATCAAAATAGGTTATTAATACATAAACTTGGTAATATATATATACATACATATATATAAAACATATAACAGCAAATTCTAAAGAAAAACAGGGTGGATCGGTAATTATCCTGGATAATGGGATCTGTTCAATTGTTCATCACCTTACGTTGAAAGCAAAGATTCTCATCTAGAGCACTGTTTGTTCACTGAAAAACTGACCCTAGTTTGATCTCCAGCCACACCTAAGGTTCTCTAAGCCTGCCAAGAATGAGCTCTAAGTGCAGAGCCAGAAAGAAGCTTTCAATCTCGCCAGGTGTGGTTCTCAAACAAACAATAAACAAAACTGAAACTGTATGGCTTTTGAATTTTGATTTACAATACAATTTTAAAACACAATTTCATATGAAATAACCATGAAGTAAAAATGATTTGTATTATTCAAACATTGTTTGTGAGGGTAAGAAAGACTAAGTGGGTACCATGTGTTTAGGACATTGTATTCCTTGTATCTGTAAAATTTCAATCCTTAGCAGACTGTCACAAAAAACAAAACTCATTGAAAAAAATGCTACAAGTGTAAGTTTATGTTAGAATGAAAATATTGTGACATCTAAGTCACAGCGTAATTCATACAGAACATGTTCTAGAGAATTTTGTTTTCTTGAGCCACACCTGGCAGTGCTAAGGGGTTCCTCTTGGCACTGGGCTCAGAAATCGCTCCTGGCAGGCTTGGGGCATCATATAGGATGCCTTGAATTGTACCACCAGGAACTGAACCACCAGGAATCGAGCCACAGTTTGTCCTGGGTCAGCCACTTGCAAGGCAAATGCCCTACCACTGTGCTATCACTTCAGCCCCAGATTTAATTTTTGGAGGGTGGGAAGTATCTGGGCCATATATGAGGATTATCAGGGCTTACTTTTGGCTTTGTTCTAAGAGATCACTCGTGGAGCAGCTTGGGGGACCATTAATGAGCTGGGGACCAAAAGAGGGTGGGCTGTTTGCCAGGTGATGCTCCATCTGGTGTACTATTTCTCGGTCCCTTGTCTGTTTGGGCAAACAGTAAGCTCAGGGCTTACTCCTGACCCAGTACTATCCAGTCCTGATGATGCTCTCCACTCTTTGACCTACCTCTACATCCCAACTTTTAAATGTTTAAAAGCAGAGAAAATAGTATGTTTTTGAAAGCACCAATAGTTATTCAAAAATGTTCCAACTGCCCTCTTGTGACATTTGAGTTAAATGAATACCTACCTTTTTGAATTTCTTGAAATTCTGTGCTTGACCATAATCCTTAGTTACACTAACTGCCATCTTGGAGTTAAAATTAACTACCAGAGACCTGAATTCAGTCAGTAACAACTTTGTTGGCAGCGTCTCATCGGCCTCTTGAAGTCTGTCATCATTCTTACATGAGGTTGAGTTAAGGAGGAAGAAATAAGAAGAAAAGAAAATGTACTTAATTTAGAGGTTTACAATGTTCAAATACCTGGAAAAAACAGTAAAACGGTCTAATTTTGGTACTTGTGCTAAGAATCAATCAGATCTACATCAAAATAAGACTAACTAGAAATTCTCAAGCCTGATAAACATTATAATACATTAATTCATGAAAGATAAAAAGGAATAGTATTTTAATGTGCTTATTTAATATAAAAAAATCTCTGAAAGTAGTCTTATCTTCTTGTGCATGTTTTCTTGGCATGGTATCTCAGCTCTGCCTTCTTTTTTTCATTGAAACTACACAGGGAGGGTTATTATATTCTCAACCAATACATTTTAATTTATTTTGTATAAATTTTTAGTTGTTCACAGTGATTCTTTCTTGAGATCCTATTTCTTCTCAATTTCATTTTCTTGCTAAAACAAAACAAAACTCAAAACAGTCTTAGGAATTATAAAATAATAGCTTTCCAAAGCAGAGCTAAAGAGGTCCTACTATAAAAACTACTTTGCAAACAACGCAGGGCTCATGCTATATCTTAGAGATTGGTCCACATTTCAAAAAGATGTAGCTTTTCCACTTCTGGAGAAGTCTGTGTTCTCTCTAACCAGTGGTCCTCAAACTATGGCCCATGGGCCACATATTGTATTTGTTACTGTTTTGTTTCTTCACTTCAAAATAAGATAATATGCAGTATGCATAGGAATTTGTTCACAATTTTTATTTTCACTACAGTCTTTCTCCATACACACACACACACACACACACACACACACACACACACACACACACACACACACACACATAGACACACCCATCCATCTATCCATCCATCCCTTTATTTCCATGGCTCTGGCCATTGTTCTTAAACAACAGAATAAGTTTGAAAATTATATTGTAAAACCAGAACCAGAGTGAAACTAATTAATTATGTTAATAGCATTCCTTAGTATCTTGATATAGTATATAAAAAACTATTCCTCATCTCCCACAATTCCAGAATCAAACCCAGGGTCTTCTTATACGTGGCCTCCAATAATTGGTGACCAAATCTTATCTCTACCAAAGTGGACCCTAAGGCCACATTTCCGGGGTGATATTTGTTCTGAGAGTTTATGCAGTCAAAGCTAGAGGACCAAAGAATTATGCAACGGGGGAGCTGGAGCAATAGCACAGCGGTAAAGGCATTTGCCTTGCACCCAGCTGACATGGGACGGAGCTGGTTTGATCCCTGGCACCCCATATGGTTCCCTGAGCCTGCCAGGAATGATTTCTGAGTACAGAACCAGGTGTGACCCCTGAGCGCTGCTGGGTGTGACCCAACCCCCCAAAAATAGAAAAGAAAAAAGAATTATACAACTAGAATTACAAGTTATTTCCCAACAGACCTGTGGCCACTATGAGTCAGGGTCAATCTGATACTCAGGTTTAAGAAAAAAGAACTAACAGAGAAGGTAAAGAATATACTTGGACAAAAAGTTTTAGAAAGTGAAAACATTAGAGAAATAAATATAGGAAGAAAAATATACCACAATGGAAATGCATTTCCACAGATGTGGTCAAAACAATCTAAATTGGACCTAACTTGCCCTAAGACTCTATACAGAAATCAGAGACCAAGTAGACTAAAGGCAGATTACAGAACAATTTGGAGTTAAAATGAGTATGTAAATTCATAATGCAAACAAAATAAACATGTTGATTTAAAAAGCAAACATCTTAGTAAATGTATAGATTTATTTAAGATTGGAAAATCCTCTGGAGTTCAACATTAAACTGATTATTTCTGCCTCCTCTATGGAAGGAAACTGCCATGAAAATAACTGTTCAATTTATATATTACTAGGACTCATTAACCTCATTCGTAAAATGAGAGAATCTTAAAATCTCTGGTAATAAAGAACTTTTCTATCTGAGTTCTGAGTCTGACTACCAAGTGGAATTGGATCTCTTAGTATTGATTCTTTCTTACAGCAATATGTCAGGTTGAAAACATTTCCCAGATTCTGATCAACCAGAGTGGCACAAACTATCCCTAAGTACCAGATACTCCAAATTAACAAATGGGTTCTGAGAGAGCTTCAGGCAGTGGGAGGAGCCCACATGGAAAGGCTGAATTCTATGCCCTCAGCACTCTGTCCTTCCTCATTAGAATCTCACAATAAGGCTGCAGGTACTGAGCAGGAAGACAGCTGGCTAGAAAATAAAGCCTGGGAATTGTCAAGGGACTTCCATTACTTTATTCTGGGCTTCATTCACTGGGGAAAACTAAGTTAAACTAAACCATTTCTAAAGAGAACAAAAGAATATTAAAGGATGATATAAGGAAGGAACCAGGATCACTGGGTGGGACTCTGGCCTGGGAATCTGTATTTATAAAAAAGCTCAGATTGACCCAAACTCCAAGTATGCCAGTATTTGGGTTAACATCACCAGGACTTTTTTTTTTTTTGAGTGTAGGCATCCCTCTCCTCTCTCCCCACCCCTCACTTTCTCATACTTCCTGAAGACCTGGCAGCCAAACATATGGCCCACAAAACCTACCGCATCAGCTTGGAATTACGTTTGGAATTCCTAGACCACCTGACAACTCCATTTTTGTTTAATATTGTCATCCCATTAGGAACATACTTATTTACATGCTAACTTGTACCTGAAGCCACCTCATGTTCATAAACAAATTAAGTAACAGAGCTGCTAGCAACAAGAGCTTACTAAACCTTCTGATCTTATTGAAGATAAAATAATTTTCAAAAATGTGCTGCTTGTTGTTGGACTTTCCCCTTCCCTTTCTTCTTTTATCTTTCTTTTCTTTCTTTAATAATCTCGCTCCATTTATGCAGGAACAAATGCATTAGTATTAACTATGCAATACATGCACTTTAAATAAAGTAAATAAAAGTAAATAAAGTAAATGTAAAAAAGGTGCAGCGTATATTGCATATAAACACCCCAAAATAAAATTATCTTTCATACAAAAGAGGAGAGGGGTGGGTAGGGTGCTTTCCTTATACTTGGCCAACCCCAAGTTATATCTATGGCATTCCAGATGGTCCCCCATGCACCTCCAGGAGTAATTCTTGAGTATAAAGCCAGGAGGGTGAGACCCAAAACAAATAAACAAGTTTTAATACTTCACACCACTGTTGAAATTATTTTTCCCTTGTCAAGGAGACAATAGATGCATATATAATCAATATAAATCTTTTTAATGTTCAAAATTTCTATTTCAAAAAAATCAAAATTCCTATTTCAAATTATAATTTAAAATGTTACTTACAGACACTTTCTTGCTTTCTCGTCTCGCTTCATTAGAAATTTCATTTGTTTCTATATCCAATTTTGGCCTTTTCCTATTATTTTTAATGCTGTCTTCTTGTTTTTGAACATTCACTTCAACTTCACATTCTGACTTTATGTCCTGGAGTAGCTCTTCCAATACTTCATTTTCTATGGCAATATCATTCATTTCTTTTCTTTTTCCCAATTGGTGTAGCTTTTCTGTAGAAAGAGATTTACTAGCAGAATTTTTTACAGATCTTAAATCTGTGACAAGATTATCTGAATTTTTGTCCATAGAGTCATTCGGAGTTAGATTTTGCTCCTTATTTTTCCACAGTAAGGGTAAAATGGGTTCTGTTTGTTCTGAAAGAGAACAAGACATTTCGATTCTTGCAGATTTAGATGAAGACATTTCTTCATTTTCTTCGTCCCTTTCCCTTTGATTTCAAAAGGGAAAAAAAAAGGTAAAAAAGAAAAGAGAGAGAGAAAAAAAATCAACACGTGATTTTTCAGTTGGCAATATTCATTCCTCCCACTTGATAAAAAATACTGATTTTATTAATATAAGTGGAAAAAAAAACATCTAAAAGTAATGACAATCCACATAAACTTTATAATTTTGATCAAAGTGATCATCCTTGGAGCAGAAATAATACGGGCATCTTGATCTGCTGAAGTAGCAGTAGATGATAAAACATTGAGGAAAAGGTAGAAATATATAAAAAAAAAATGTAGTCAGGCAATAATGACCTACTTAATGAATGCTGAACATGTGTGAGATGGGAAAAATTACCCAAGAAATGTAAAAGCTGAATACAAGGAGATAAATGAATGAGCTGCATTCAAGTTAGGTCAATTGATAGAACTGATAAATACATATTATCACACAGATTATATACTGAAAGTGTAATATGACCAAGAGTTTTATTTTGCGGGCTAAAGGAGAGGAGGAGTACACAGGGACCGTTTCTCCTGAATGTTTAGGAGCTGACCACTTCTGGTGCTAGTGATTAAACCTATAGCTTTAACATGCCAAGCATTCAATACAGGGCATTGAACCAGTTCCTAAGTGTTTTCTATATAGTTCATTTTGGGGGAGTGGTGTTTGGCCACATCTGGTGGCACTTAAGGGTTACTCCTGGCTCTGCTCTCAGAAGTCACTCCTGGCAGGTTTGGAGGACCATATGGAATGTTGGGGATCGAACTCAAGTCAATACCAGGTCAGCTGCGTGCAAGGCAAACACCTCACCACTGTACTATCACTCTGGACCTCTATATAGTTCTGTATCATTCTTTTGATAAGTAAAAATTACTTTATGCTCTTAAATCAATCTATCTATCTATCTATCTATCATCTACCTATCTATCTACTATCTATATCTATCCATCAATATATCAATCATCTATCTATCGTCTATCAATTTATATATCTACCTACCTATTTATCATCTACCTATCTACCTACCTACCTATCATCCATCTATCTATCTATCTATCTATCTATCTATCTATCTATCTATCTATCTATCTATCTATCTATCTATCTATCTATTATCCATATATCCAGAGACAATACAAAACTGGGAGAAACTAATGACCTACTGACAATAAACATTTCTGAAAAGAAACGAGAGCAAGAACAACATTTCTTAGAAGCGTGATTAAGCAGATCAAATATCCTTCATAATCATATAACAAGTTCTATTATTTTTCAGATATGCAAAGAAAAAAATCTTAAAACTATACCTTTTTTTGGTAGAAGTCTGAAAGTAGTTTTTGATGGTGTTAGTCTGCTGCTGTGAAGCCTGCTCTCTACTTTTATTTACACCCCAAACTTTAGTTGGTGAAAGCTGATAGTCTGGAATTTTTATTTTATTCTGAATTTTTGAGATCATATTATTATTGGGGTTTATTTGTGAGGGCTCCTTTAAAACAGAGGCTTCTTGTGAAGAGTTTCTAAAATTTTGTTCCATTCTGGAGAGTTTGACATTGTTTGGCCTTTCACTCAAATCCTTACTGTAGCGAGAGAAGAATACAGAGTGATCAATTAAGTTTATGACAATTTTACCCAGAAACAAAGTCATTTTAAAAAGCACTAACATGGGCGAAAGAATTTGGCTTTTGGAGTGTGATCCGGGAACGTGGCACATTCAGCTCTCAAGTCTGAGGTCACCAGTGCAATCCTGAATGGCCCCAAGAATGAAACAAGTATGGCGGATGCAAACCTGCTAAGTACATCAGCTATCAAACTTGGCTCAATGGAACAGTGCCATGGCTGATCCCTTAAATTATTTTTATGCAAAAATAAAAAAACCCTAAAATATGAAAAAGCAGGAAAGGAATAATCACATTAATTTAGCGTCATATAAAAAGAGCTTTTTAGTTTAATTTAAACTAATTTGCATACTTTTATTCCACTCAGGTGGCAGTCTCTATAAGCAAACAATGAGAGGGGCCAGAGCCATGGCGCAGTGGTAGGACGATTGCCTTGCACGCGGCTGCCCCAGGACAAACTGCGGTTTGATACCCTGGTATACCATATGGTTCCCCAAGCCAGAAGTGATTTCTTAGCGCATAGCCAGGAGTAACCCCTGAGCATCACCGGGTGTGGCCCAAAATAATTAAAAAAAAAGAATGATAAAAAGATTTTCTTGATCTTGTTTTGGGGTCACAATTGGCAGTGCTGAGGGCTACCCCATGGCAAGGTGTTTGGGAGTGCCATGTGGTACAGTGATTGAAATTTGGGCTCCTACTCATGTGTTCTTCCTGTTAGCCCTATACTTAGCACATCAGAAAACAATTTTAAACACAGGTATACATGCCCTGGAGAGAGAGTCCAAAGGTTTTAGGCACTTGCATAGTAAGAGACTATCACTACAATGCAGATTTAAAACCTTAAACGGCATAATGTCTCCTGAACACCAAGAGGCATGGCCCTTGACCCTCCCATCCTGCCTAAGAACAACCCTTCCCCACCCAAAAGGAACTCCACATGTGCAAACAGGTCAAAGTAAAATACATATTAGCCATTTATTATTCTCATATGCCACACATATAAACCAAAGTTTTGTTTTTTTAATTTAGTTTTAAATTTTTGGTTTTTGAGCCACATCCAGCTGCGCTCAGGTTACTCCTGGATCTGAACTCAGAAATCACTCCTGGGGGTCGGAGAAATAGCATGGAGGTAAGGCATTTGCCTTTCATGCAGAAAGGATGGCGGGTCAAATCCCGGCATCCCCTGTGCCTGCCAGGGGCGACTTCTGAGCATACAGCCAGAGTAACCTCTGAGCATTGCCAGGTGTGACCCAAAAACCAAAAACCAAAAAAAAAAAAAAAAAAAGAAATCAGTCCTGCAGGTGCGGGGGAATCATACGTGATGCCAGGAATCGAACCGCTGTCTGTCCTGGATCGGCTGTGTGCAAGGCAAACGCCTTTCGCTGTGCTATCTCTCCAGCTCCATGACCTGCCATTTTCTTGGAAATTCAGTTTTACTGGGACACGACCACATTAATTCACTTCTATAGCATCTGTGGCAGTTTTAATGTTTTAACAATAGAAATGAGTACCTTTGGCAGAGATCAATGCGCATGCACCAAAGTTATTTGCTTTCTGAGATAGCTAATGGTTTAAGTGTATACTGCATGCAGGAGGCCTCGGTGCAGTCCTGAACACAGCCAGAATTCCCTGACGAACAGGAATGGCTCCCAAATGAAATAAAAAAAAAAAAAAATGTATGTCTTCTTTCTTTGCTGATCCTTGTCCAAAAATATTGTTATCCCCGGAAACTTACTCTTCGAGCTTCTATTTTTTAAAAGATGATCTGCTAAAGGCACTGTGAGGCTCTCCTTCTAAAACACATGGCTGTATTACTGATAGAAGAGTAACAATATTGGTACATGGTAAAATCTTACCATGTCCGCTCTGATTCTGAGTCAGCCTGGCTTGTCGTGCTCACGGAGGTTCTTGGCATTAAACTTTCACTGGCTGAGAAGCTTTGGGAAAGGCTTGGTTCTGAAGCTGTCTTCAGCCCTGTAAATCACACAGAGAAATAAAGAATCAGGACTGCTAGACCAAAGGTGGGCATTTGATTGGCAAAACTGTTAAGACTGCCATGCTGAATAAAGCAACCTAGTTACACAGCATACTCTTCTTTTTTTTAAATATCTTTATTTAAATACTTTGCTTACAAATATGATTGTAGTTTGGTTTCAGCCATATAAAGAACACCCCCTTTCACCACTGCAACATTCCTATCACCAATATCCCAAATTTCTCCCTTTCCCACCCTTCCCCCACCTGTATTTTAGACAGGCTTTCCACTTCCCTCATTCATTCACATTGTTATGATAGTTGTCAGTGTAGTTGTTTCTCTTTGTGGTGGGCTTCATGTTTTGAGCTGGACCTTCCAGCCCTCCTCTCTTTGTCTCTGAGAATTATTGCAAAAATGTCTTTCATTTTTCTTGAAACCCACAGATGAGTGAGACTATTCTGCATCTATCTCCCTCCCTCTGACTTATTTCATTCAGCATAATAGATTTCATGTATAGGAAAATTTCCACGTATAGGAAAATGTCATGACTTCATCTCTTCTGACGGCTGCATAATATTCCATTGTGTATATGTACCAAAGTTTCTTTAGCCACTCATCTGTTGAAGGGCATCTTGGTTGTTTCCAGAGTCTTGCTATGGTAAATAGCGCTGCAATAAATATAGGTGTGAGGAAGGGATTTTTAAATTGTATTTTTGTGTTTCTAGGATATATCCCTAGGAGACACAGCACACTTTAATGCAATAGCCTCTAAGCAGCCTTCTGGTGTCTGATACCGGCTTACCAAAATGAAATCGTTTTTCTTATTTTGAGGTCCCACCCAGCAGCGCACAGGGGTTACTCCTGGCTCTGTGCTTAGAAAAGTTCCTGGCCATATGGGAGGCCGGGATTCAAACCACTTTTCACCCTGGATCAGCTGCATGCAAGGCAAACACCCTACCGCTGTGCTATCTCTCTGGCACCCGAATAAAATAATTTTAAAGCTAGAACAAATCATTGAGGAGACTTTTACAAAGCCTGTGTGACGTTCTATTCAAGCAAAAGCAACATAAAAATAAAGCAACTTCAGTTATAGTTCAAGTTATACATTGACAGAGAAAAAAATTTCATTTTCAACAGAACCTCCCTCCCGCGCGCGCGCACGCACACACACACACACACACACACACACACACACACCCCTTTTGGAGGAGGGGGCCATACCCAGTGATGCCTAGGGCTTACTCTTAGTTCTGTGCTCAGGAATCATCCCCGGTGGGGCTAGAGAATCATATATGGTATAAGGGATTGAAACTGAGTCTTACACATGCAAGACAAGCTTCTAATCCACTGTACCACCATACCACTCACTACTGGATGCTAAGACAATCTATTCCAGCAAAAAAATTCAGTATGCCCTTACTTCTGAATGTCCAAATACGCAAATATTGATACCTCTGAGAAAACAAGCCCTGTGGTTAGCGCTGCCATATAATTTCAAACTACTAAGAGTTTGTAATCTAATCAGTTGCTGAAAGAAGTATACAAAACCACTGATTATACTTTCCAGTCTTTTTTCTTTTTTTTTCTTTCAATATTTTGGTGAGGGCAATACCCAACTATGCTCAAAGTTACTTCTATCTCTGTTGCTTGGGGACCACTCAGGAGGGACTGAGGACAGAGCTAGGGTCAGTCATGTACAAGGCAAATGCCTTAACTCTCTGGCTCACAACTGCTTATATGTATATTTTGGGCCACACCTGTTGACACTCAAGGGTTACTCTGGGCTATGAACTCAGCGATTGCTCCTGGCTTTGGGGGACCATATGGGACCCCATATGGGATCGAACCACGGTCCACCCTAGATTAGTGCTTGCAAGGCAGACGTCTTACCTATGGCCCCCACAACTGCTTTTATTTTAAAGTTAGAAAGAAACTAACTGGAATGCAAAAGAAAATAGAAGCAGAGCATATCAAACAATAATTCTGACACAAAGAAGAGTTCTGGAAGAGGAAGAAAACTTAAAAAAATTTCACAATTTGTGTGTGTATTAGGGGGTTGGGCCCCACCTGCTATGTGCTTTGAATTTCCTACTGGCAGTATTCAGGGGACTGAATCTTCTATATGTGCTCTGGCCTATTGAACTGCCTCTGCAGTCCCTGAGTCAGAGTTTAAAGACAATATTGGCATTCTACAGACAGGCACCAGAATAGGCAAAGAGGGTGGAGAACTGTGTACTATGGAACATGAATTCTGTAGGTAGAAGTACAAAGGAAAGGATAAGGGTGTTAGGAGCTACTACAGCTAAATTATTAAGAACTGAAAAGGCTAGAAAAGGATTTACTTTCATTTACTTTACTTACGGATTTACTTTCATTTAAATAATGACTTTCAGTAAGTTTCTGAGAAAAGGAAGTGATCCTAGTGGCAATGTCAAATACAAAATGCAGGTAAGTATGCAGACAAGAACATTACTGGGAGAAATTCTAGCATTCCCTAGGATAAGGATTTCAAATAGGTCAGAGACTGTAGACCTTCTGAGCCAAAGCAATAGCAGAGGAATTTGAGATTTTGTTGACAAAATAAATAATTAAAATGTCTGAACTTGATTATTTTAATGCCTCTTCCATTTACATATAAGAAGGTATCACTCAAGTTCAGTCTCTTCCAAGATTTCTATAAAAAACATGTTAAGAGGAATTTTATAAGAAACCTGAGCTTAGAATAAGCCAAAGTGAAGCTGCTCCTCCCTATCTCTAACTGAGATAGGATTTGGCTCTGTCTTAGGATATTCAGAATAATGGAAAAAACCAAACTGCAACTAAAAATGGAGAACTAGATTAATAAGAGGAGAAATGAAGGAGAGTTGTCCCAAATGGAGGAAGGGATGTGGAAGTAGCTTAGTGGAAGAATGCATATTGGATTCAAGCACCAAATTTTAAACAGAAAAAAAATGGGACAAGAATAACTCACTGCCTAAGACTCAATTTGTCTTTATGTTGTGTTATTAAAATCTTGCAAATGGGGCTTTTTGTTCCACATACAGAAATCTATTGTCAATCAAATACTATTTACAAGAGTTCATTTGCACAGAAATGCAGATTTTTAATGGACTACTTCTCCAGCAAATCAGCTTTCTTTTGTTCCTTTGGTGTCTAGATCAAAAAATCAACTTGAAGCATCTGACTTTGAATAAATTATAGAAAAATTAGTCATAAATAAGAAGAAATATTCATCATATCACAATTTAACCAAGACTGAAAATTTCACGAGAACTGAAAGTACTTGTATATTCTTAAAATGGGAGTGTGATCGCAGTAAGTGTTGCTGAGGTAGAATAATGGAAGAATGAATGTACTGCCTCTAAAAGTGCTTGTATTTGAAGCACTTCAAAAAAATAAAAATACACAGCTGGGGAGGAGTGACAACACAGCAGCGAGGGTATTTGCCTTGCAAGAAAGAATCCAGGTTTGATACCTGGTATCTTTTGTGGCTCCCCCAAATTAGTCAGGAATAATTTCTGAGAGCCACTGAGTGTGGGCCAAAAACAAAACACATAAATAAAAGAAAGAAAAATACAGTCAGTGTGGGAGGACAAAGGCAGAAACATCAAGAGAATAAGCATTCTTCTATTTTTATTCTTATGCTACTCCTGCCTCAGAGCTCATTGTGTGTGGGGAAGGTTTGCTTTGGGTAGTGCTGGGGGACCACACAGTGTCCTGAGCCTCCAGCATGCAAAGGATGGACTCCAGTCTTTTGAATTCTAGTTTCAGGCTTGAACCAACATTCTTATCCAAACCATAAAATACTAGCCTCCTAAAACTGATCCTCTGCTTATATTCTCATATTCATTCCCAGACATGCCCACATATATCACTTCTCAAACTTTTACACAGTTTTATGCCATCTACACTCTTGCATAATTGGGTCACTATAGCATGACTTTAAACGTCTAAATTAAAACTTTAAAAGTTTGGTTAATTTCTTACCTTCTCTGTGTAGTCATTACATGAGTATAAAATGCAGTTTCTAAAGTTTATTTTTAAAATAGTTATTTATAATTAAAAAAATTTTTTTTGGGGGGGAGCACACACAGTTACTCTCAGGAGTTGCTCCTGGCTATATGCTCAGAAATTGCTCCTGGTTTGGGGAGCCATATGAGACACCAGGGGATCGAACCTCGGTCCATCCTAGGCTAGCGCATGCAAGGCAGACGTCTTACTGCTTGGTCCACCACTCCGGCCCCAATTAAAAAAATTTTTTCTTTTGGTTTTAGACTACATCCGGGGATTCTTCAGGACTAACTGGCTCTGTACACAATGACCACTCCTGTCATATAGCTTGAGGGACAATAAGCAGTGCCAAGTATGCAAACTGGTCAGTGGAGGCACACAAGTGCATTACATTTCGATGATGCAAAATACTTAACTTCAGTCTCTGCCAACTCAGAGGCAGTAATTAATTGAAGCTCTGTCTTCAGACCCAATTCCCTTAAATCTCTTAACAGGTTTCCAGTCAGTATTGAAAGGAGTTTTCTGACCTGCCTTAAAAACTCATAGCACAACTCACCAGTGCAAATCAAGGACTTCATGCCAACAAGGTGTTTTCAAACACATATTCTGACCATTGGTTAAGAAAAAAAAAGCAGCTAAGTAAAAATAAATACAGAAATCTTTAAGGAAGAAAGGCAAGAAAGAAAATTAAGAGTCACCTAGATGAAAACAGCAGCTATTTTTTTTTGAATTTGGGAAAGATTTTTTTGTTTTTGTTTTTGGGCCACATCCAGTGACACTCAGGGGTTACTCATGGCTTTGCGCTCAGAAATCACTCCTGGCTTGGGGGACCATATGGGACACTGGGGGATGGAACCATGGTCCATCCTGGGTCAGCAGCATGCAAGGCAAATGCCCTACCGCCTGTGTCACAGCTCCAGCCCCAGGAAAAGGGGTTTTAAATAACAAAGGAATGGTAGGACTACCTATGATGAGCATGATGGCTCTTGTGAAAGCCAATATGATAGGGGGGGCTGTACTGAGACCCTTTATCCATCTAGTCATTCATACCAAACAACTAGGAGTTATATCCAGTTCTACATCTTGATCCTCTACAAGTCACCACCCCCAAATCCACCCATTTGCTTTCTTTGTACCTTTCCACTTCCACCCCGGATGCCCAGTGCCCATTCTCCTCACAAATGCTACTTTAGCATATTGATTCTTGTTGAAATTCTCTGCTACCTAGATTCTCCCATAGGATGTGAGACCCAAAGGCTCCATCTTCAGTGAGTTCTTCTCTGACCATCTATCTTAAAAGGCCCAATCCCAGACACTCAACAATCTTTGTACTTAACCCTAACTGAATTGATCAAATGTATTAATTCTTTAATGGATCTCATTGAGATTTTTAGACCATACAGTTTTCAGTAGCAGATATCCTGTTAATCTATTTACCACTCCATCTTTAGCATTTCAGTATATGTCACAAATGTTTCTCAAAGAAATAATGAATAATAGAGTAGATGAGTTATAAAAAGGGATAAAGATGATCACCTCTAACCATGCACAGAATGATGCGTAGTCCAACATCAATTTATAAAATAAAGTGCTAAAAACAATAAAATAATACTGTACCTGCACTGGGTTGTCTCTTAGGATTACAGTAATTCTCTGTTGTCATAAAAATAACTGCCAATCCGATTTCTGCTTCGGGAATGGGTCTAAGACCTTGCCTATTAGAAAAAGAATTTTAGTATTACAAAGTATAAAAGCCAGTAACTTTCATTAAGACGCTATGAAGTTGAGTCTTGCCTCCACACAGAAGTAGTTACGGTAACAGCATGGACTCTGGACTGCCTGGCTTCACATCCTTGCTCCCCTGCTCACTTCACATGTGTGAAGATTTGATGTCTTATACATATAGAACTCTTAGAACAATGTTTGTAACCCAAAACTACGTAAGTGTAGCTACTATTACTGTTACTCTGACTGGCTTTTTTGAAAACTGGTCAGAGTAAAGTATTTTTGAAAAGAGGCCTTCTCTATTTAGAGTAGTCCTAGGTCCTGCTGTTTGGGTTCCTTTGTAAACATTTGTCATTATTTTTTTCTTCTTCTTCTTCTTAATATCCCCTAAACAGTATGTTTTGATAGTATTAGAACTTCACCATTCTGTTTACTGTTAAAGTTACAGTACCTAAAATATAACAGAATCACTACCACATTTTATTTTGGAGATAAAATATATTTCAGCTCCAGACAATTTCAGAGGAAACACACACACATATTATATTTGATTTTAACATTCTCAAGTGTCACATATCTTCAAGAAAAATATACAGCTAATATATAAAACTTCCTCACTTTATTATTTTTTTTTCCTAGTAAAAATAATTCTGTACCTTTGGAGCATATCCATAATGGAAAGAATCCATTCTTTCTGTGAGTCAGGAATTAATGTCTGTGCATTTGTTATTCCAATATCAACGATGCAAGTTCCAGGAGCAGAAAAAAAATCTTCACCTTCTTCACTTTCTTCCGTCAGCAACCTAACTTTTCCTCCTCCAAAAACAACTGCTGAACTTAACTTTTTATGCTAAAAGTGGAAAGAATGAAAATTAAAAGTCATGACAAATTTTACTCGGTTAGGAAAAAAAAAATCACAATTTTTTTTGGGGGGGGGTCACACCCGACAGTACTCAGGGGTTCCTACTGTCTCTACACTCAGAAATCACTCCTGGCAGGCTTGAGGGACCACATGAGATGCCGGGATTCGAGCCACTGTCCTTCTGCATGCAAGGCAAATGCCTTACCTCCATGCCCAACAATTAATTTCTTATGGGGGTTACTCCTGGTCAGGCTAGGGATCACGAGCTATACCTGGAGGCTCATTGGTGCTACAGCAGCATTGGTAGTGCTCTGAAAACCTTGCAACATGGGGGACTATCCTCAGAAGGTGGCATGTGTCTGGCATGAGCTCAACCACTTGAGTGATTACCTGAGTCCCTGAAACACATAAGCTAGTATAACTAATAGAATCAAGCAAGTATAACTAAGATTCTTACTGGAGAAATAAAATCAAAATAGGGTTTAACTGATTCTGCATCTTGAGAGCAATCTGAGCTTCCAGTCTGAGAGAATTACTAGTTTAGTGGCTGCTTCTGAAGCCCTGAAAGGAAGCTGTTCAGTTATTCTCCACCCAGAGTCCACAGTACTCTGGCTGCAGAATTGTTCCATCTGTCACAGAGGTTTCCATGATGATTTGGTTGACTGACCCCTTCAAATCAAAACTTTCTCTCCATATCCTCTTCTCACTTATATCCTCACATAAATTTAATATGTTAATTAACAAATAATAGGTGTGAGGAAAGGATTTTTGAATTGGATTTTTGTGTTCCTAGGGTATATCCCTAGGAGTGGGATAGCTGGATCATATGGGAGCTCAATTTCCAGTTTTTGGAGGAATCTCCATATTGTTTTCCATAAGGACCAGACTAGAAGGCATTCCCACCAGCAGTGAATGAGAGTTCCTTTCTCCCCATATCCCCACCAGCAGTGACTGTTCTTGTTCTTTGTGATGTGTGCCAGTCTCTGTGGTCTGAGATGGTACCATGGTACCGCATTGCTGTTTCGATTTGCATTTCTCTGATGATAAGTGATGTGGAGCATTTTTTCATGTGCCTTTTGGCCATTTGTGCTTCTTCTTTGGGAAAGTGTTCATTCATTTCTTCTCATCATTTTTTGATAGGGTTAGATTTTTTTGTTGTTAAGTTCTGTCAGTACCTTGTAAATTTTCGATATTAGTCCCTTATCTGATGGGTATTGGGTGAATAGTTTCTCCATTCTGTGGGTGGCCTTTGTATCTTAGGCACTATTTCCTTTGAGGTGCAGAAACTTCTCAGTTTAATATATTCCCATTTGTTTATCTCTGCTTCCACTTGTTTGGAGAGTGTTATTTCCTCCTTGAAGACGCCTTTAGTCTCAATGTCATAAAGTGTTTTAGCTACGTGTTGTTCTATATACCTATATTCATTGCAGTGCTATTTACAATAGCCAGACTGGAAACAACCAAGATGCCCTTCAGCAGATGAATGGCTTAAGAAACTGTGGTACATATACACAATGGGATATTATACTGAGATGAGTCATGAAATTTTCCTATATGTGGATGAGTGAAAAAAGTCAGAGAGAGAGATAGAAACAAAATGGTCTCACTCATCTATGGGTTTTAAGAAAAATGGAAGACATTATTGTAATGATGCCCCGAGACTCACAATATGAAGCTCACCACAAAAAGTGAGTGCAGTTAGGGAAATAACTACAGTAGCAACTATCATGACTATCTTAATGAGGGAGAGAAGTAAAATGCTTGTCTCGAATACAGGCAGGGGGTGGGAGGGGAGGGAGATGGGGGCATTGGTGGTGAGAATGTTGCACTAGTGAAGGGGGATGTTCTGCTTATGACTGAAACCCAACTACAATCATGCTTGTAAGTATGATGCTTAAATAAATATCGTATATAAAAAACTAAAAATAAATATAACCCAACTATTAAAAAAAAAACAAAAACAAATAACAACAGATATCATAACCATGGATGCTGAGAATGTTTCAGAACTGGGCAGATTTTTTTTTAACTACATAGTTTCTCTAAACAAAAATTTCAGGAAACATACTAACAAGTATTGATAATAGCAATCATTTGACTTAGTTGTAATGTTTTTTAGTTTTGAAGACACAGAGTAAAAATGTCTTTACCAAGGAGTCTGAGCCTATGTTCTAATTTTATAAATACTGCAAAAGCAACTATGAAAATGCAGCCAAAGATCAGAAGGGAAGACTTTTTTAGTAGCACTGTAAAACTCTACCTTCCCAACTTACCCACTCTTACTCACCTATTCCTGCAAATGCAAAAACAAAAACTGTTTTGCTGTCCTCAGAATATGAAAGTGAATCACTGAGTCTGGAAGAATAGTATAGCTGGTAGGGAGTTTGCTTTGCATGCAGCTAACCTGGGTTCAATAATTAACATCACATATGGTCTCCTGAGTTCTACCAGTGTGATCCCTAAGCACAGAGTGAGTAATAAGCCCTGAATATAGCCCCCTACCAACCTCAAAAAAAAAAATCATATTAAGAAAAAAGGGAAGAAAAATGTTTTCCAAAAAGGAAGTCAGAAATCATACCCATTAGAAAGCATAAGACATTAGTTTGGTTATATATGAGCAGATACTAAAGAGAAAGATATTTCAAAATAGCACAGGATTAGCCAGCATGTAATGTTTTCTTTAGGAATTTCAGCATACAGCATTACCTGCTTGGCATTTAGAAATATAAATGTTTTTCCTCTGAAGAGGTGTTTTCTTTCCTGTCGTCCTGAGAGATCAAATTTTTTACTTCCAATAGTTGGTTCATCAATAGGTGGATAAAAACTGTAAAAAATTTCAAGTATATCCTATTTATATAAACTCTACATGTATACCACTATATCTTTAAATGACATAGGCTTGATTTCCAAAAATCATTATTATATTTTTCAGCTAAGAGTTTTATATGAATAATATTTATTTTATGAACTCTGACAAACACTGTCTCTAAGGTTTAAAAAAATCCACACAGCCAATAAAACATTGAAGAAGATGAACAAAGAGCATGATTCAAACTCAAGACGTAAATAAAGCCATCCAAATTAAGTAAAAAACAAAATATAACAACAATAAAAAAAAAATCAAATAGATCAATGTAAGAAAAGAGAGCTCAGAAAGGTCACGCTAAATATAATCTTTTTTTTTTTTGTCTGTTTTGGCTCACACGCAACAGTGCTGAGGTCTTACTCTGGCTCTCAAGAATCACTCCTGAAGATGCTCAGAAGACCATCTGGGGTGCTGGGAAGTGAACCTGGGTTGGCCATATACAAAGAAATGACCCTATCCACTGTACTATCTCAATGGCCCATGGCCTTTTAAAAGAGAAACAACACAGTACCATGGGATCAAGATAAGCTTTCAAATGATAATAAGCTAGACAAAAACTAGAAAAAATCCAAAGATGCCACACCCAGCAGTTACCAGGAATGATTCCTGGCTCTGCATTCAAGAATGAATCCTATCGGTGCTCGGGGGGCCATATGGGACGCTGGAGATCAAACCCGGGTGGATGTGTGCAAGGCAAGCGCGCTAGCCACTGTACTATCACTCTGGCCCCATCACGACACTTCAAGTACATAATATACCTTTCGATTTGTGGAGGTTCTTTCCTGGACTGAACGGCTTTCACAAACTCAGTGAAATATTCTGGCTTCACAATGGGACATCCACAAGTGAGTGCACAGATGGTCTACAATGAAGAAAACATAAAGAATGCATACATTTTAGATGTTATTTTCAAATATATATATGCTATTTTTAAAGGAAACGTTCAAGTCATAGACTACAAAAGAAAAAAAGAAGGGCCGGAAAGATAGCATGTACATAGGGCATTTGCTTTGCATGCAGAAGGACCATGGTTCAAATTCCGGCATCCCATATACTCCCCTGAGCCTGCCAGGAGCGATTTCTGAGCATTGAGCCAGGAGTTGGCAGCCTGAGCGCTGCCAGGTGTGACTGACCGCCCCCCACCCAAAAAAAAAGGGCTCTTTCTTTTAAGGACTATTTCTCTACCTTTATAAGAGTCACAATCTATAAAATAGAAGTTAGTATATGGTCACTGCTTAGTTTTAGCATACAAATCCTGCTATAACCACTCTATACAAAACCACCCTTTCTATATTAATTAGAAACCTACTTGAGAAATGACATAACCTAAAATTTAAGCCAATAAAAATAATGTTCCAGTTGGGATGAATATTCCAGATAATTCATCAAGCATGAATCCTGAGTCCAGAGGCAAGAATAAGCCAGGTATGTCCTCCCTTCTCAAAACAAACAAACAAACAAACAAAACCACCCTCAAATTTAGAAAATATTACAATGTTAAAAATGTATCTTAGGGGCTGGAGAAATAGTGTAGTTAGTAGGATACTAGCCTTCCACTTGGCTGATACAGGTTCACTCCTAGGCATCCTATATGGTCCCCCAAGCACTGCCAGGAACCCCACGCACTGCCAAGAGTAATTCATAAATACGGATACAGGAGTAACCGCTAAGCATTGCTGGTCATAGAGTCTCCTAGAATTGAGGATACACTATCTTCCTTTAGAGATAAACATAGACACGAAGTTTCTTCAATTTATCTACTTTTTTTTATTTTTGGTTTTGGGGGCACACCCGGCCACGCTCAGGGGTTACTCCTGGCTCTGTGCTCAGAAATCGCTCCTGACAGGCATGGGGACCACATGGGAAGCCGAGATTCGAACCACCATCCCTCCTGGATTGGCTGTTTGCAAGGCAAACGTCCTACCATTGTGCTATCTCTCTGGCCCCCAGTTCATCTACCTTTTAAAAAGTAATCCATGATAGATAATAATAAATAAATAGATGCTAGAGAATAAAATCTTTTACATTCTTAAAAATGTATTCAAAGAATCTTTATATTAAGGCACCATGATTTACATTAGTTGAGTTTCAGGTGTACAATGCTACACCAATCCCAATGAAATGTAAGCTTCCCTCCAACAATGTACCCAGTTTCCTCTCCTTTTTTCCTTTCCTTTTCCAATGTTTCCTCTTCTACCGCAGCCTGCTTCCTTGACAGGCATTTTTTAATTTAAAAAAAAAAAAAAAAAAGGTCTTTTGTTTTGGGGCCATCCCCAGCAAAGTTCGGGGATTACTCCTGTCTCTGCACTCAGGGATCAGCCCTGCTGGGGTTCACCATATGGGGTGCCAGGATCGACTTCGAGTCAGTCAAGTTGCCAGGTAAGCTCCCAACCCACAGAACTATGGTTCCAGCTCCAACAGGCATAGTTTAAGCTTGTCTGTTGTGAGTTAGATTTTCCACTTTAACAACTGCTTGCTCTGTGGCGTGGATCTATAAATGTACCCACCTCTCCCCGAACACTGTACCCCAGGTCCTTGAGCCCTGCTTGCTGTTACCTCCTGTTTATCTTTTCTTTCTCCTCCCTTGATTTCCTGTCAAAGCAGATAGCTAAAATTGGGTAAAAGCTCAAAGTGTGTGTGTGTGTGTGTGTGTGTAACATCAACCCCAGGAAGCTCAAAATGTGTGTGTGCTCAAAGTGTGTGTGTGTGTGTGTGTGTGTGTGTGTGTGTGTGTGCTCGGAATAGACCAGACTATTCCAAGCCAGTCAAGCCCAGGTTTATATGTAAGACAATCTCTGGTTTGGGGTAAAACCAACTTCTAAGCAAATAGATACAAAGGAACCAGGGGCAATGTTTGTTTTGGGTAAAACAAGGTATATCTAACATGTGTTATTACACATTACATATATAATCTAACATTTAGGTATATATGTTTTGTGTATATATACATGTATATATATGCTTTAATAAAATGTTTTAAGCATATTTATAATAATGTGGGGTATAACCTAAATATATATAACCTAATAAATAAATAATATAACCTAATATAAGAGCAAGCAATACAGGGTTTGTGTTGTGACAATTTCAGAATGGAATATAAAAGATATTAACCTCAAATGTGATTGCTATGAACTTCTTGAATAAATTAGTAAAGTACACCCATAAAAGACTGAGTAGAAAACAATACATTTTGATCCTGGCAAGAATCTGGGTGTTCTATGCCTAGTTTTCATTTTAGAAAATAAAAAAAAATTAAGTGGGTTTTTGGGGGGATGGGTACACCTGACACTGCTCAGGGGTCATTCCTGGTAGTGCTCAAGGGACTAAAAGGGATGCTGGGATCGAATCTGGATTGGACATGTGCAAGGCATCACCCTAACCTCTATATATTGCTTAAGCATCTTAGATGCTCTTAAAGATCTGTTTTTGGGGCCCGGAGAGATAGCACAGCGGCGTTTGCCTTGCAAGCAGCTGATCCAGGACCAAAGGTGGTTGGTTCGAAGCCTGGTGTCCCATATGGTCCCCTGTGCCTGCCAGGAGCTATTTCTGAGCAGACAGCCAGGAGTAACCCCTGAGCATAGCTGGGTGTGGCCAAAAACTAAAAAAAAAAAAAAAAAAGATGTGTTTTTGGTTCACTGTTCAGTGATCTTGCTCCTATTTCATACTTAGACATAGACACACCAAAAGGGAGTAAGCACAATTTCACACACAAATACCTTGGTCAATTTAAATGGGCATCAAACAAATAGATTTTTACCTGAAAAGTCATTCCTGTTTGAAATAGGCAAACACACAGAACTGGCATCTATAATCAGGAACCAACAGTTTGCATAGTTCTAAAGTAAAAATGTTCAAGTACAGGGCTGAAGAGATAGCTCAGAGAATTTAGCATAGGCTTTGCAAGTAGGAGGCCTGAGTTTGATCCCCAACTCCAGGATATGGGACCCCAAATAAGGGGCTGGGAGTAGCCCCCTAAGCATTACAGGGTATGCTGTCCACCTTCCAAAATGTCCTTAAACAAAACAGTAAGAATCTCCTCAAATACTACTTACTTTAATGGTCACTTTAACTGAGACCATGACAAGGTGAGTACATTCTTCTGTCCAATTATTTACAGTAAGTCCTCCCAGTTGCAATACAGTTTGGTATAAGGCATTTTTTCCAGAGTTATCTAAACAAGAAGAGCATGCGACCAAGGGCTCATATTCTACTCTGTAAGTGAGAGCAAGTTACATAAAATCACTGCACTACTAGAGGCAATTATTACATTCACATGTTATTACTTTCATCTATATGGATCAATAAACATTTAAACCAATGACCAGTTTCTAAGTCTTGAGTTGCAACCAAGAAGAAAAAGTTCACATTAAATTTTTACCATAAGTTCTCAAACAAACATAGTGCTTACCAAGTTCTCATGGTTATGAAAGAGCTGGATTCGTTTTTAATTCATTATCAGAAATACTTTTTTCCTTTCGAATTTTATTAGTTCGAAATAAGTGATTTTGAAGATGAATTAAAAAAATGATTGCTTACCTGAATTTACTTTCAAACATCCCGAAAGTAACTCTATCTCCTGAATTCAAAACTACCGAAAGGCCATTCTGCATTTTTTTCTCATTAACAAAGGTGCCATATTTAGAATTATCTTTTATTGTCAATTCAGGGATTTCTATAGTTTGACTCTGGGAGGGGAAAAAAGAGACAATAATTTAAAGTCTTTCTGTAGCCCAGGTGCCCAAGAAATAATAGTATAAGGTGCTTGCCTTGCATGTAACAGAACTTGGTTAGATCCCAGCCTCTATCAGGAGTGACCCCTGAGCAAAGAGCCTTTGAGCATCACATTCTGTGGGCCCCAAGCCCAGACCATTCAGCTTGCAATTAATGAACTTTTTAATACTTCAATTAACAACTGAAACACTTAAATTGACAATTAACTTCTTAACACAAGTGAAGCAGGCAGGTAGACAGGGAAGGGTCTCCCTGGCAATGAGTTCCTGGGGGACCAGGAGTGATAACTCAACAGGTAGGGTTCTTGGTCAACCAGTGTTCAATCCCCAGCATCAGATAGGGTCCCCAAGCCCACCAGGAGTGACTCCTGAGCACAAAGCCAAGAGTAACCACTGAGCACCACCAGGTGTGGCCCAAAACAAAAGTTCCTGGGAGGGGGCAGAGCAGTGGGGGATTTGCCTTGCATATGGCTGACCCAGGATGGGCCTGGGTTCGATCCCAGTGTCCCATATGGTCCCCCCAAGTCAGGAGCGATTTCTGAGTGCAGGGTCATTGGTTGTGCCCCCCCCCCAAAGGCCTAATTGGATTTTTTTTTTTTTTTTTTTTTTGTGGTTTTTGGGTCACACCCGGCAGTGCTCAGGGGTTACTCCTGGCTCCATGCTCAGAAATTGCTCCTGGCAGGCACGGGGGACCATATGGGACGCTGGGATTCGAACCGATGACCTCTTGCATGAAAGGCAAACGCCTTACCTCCATGCTATCTCTCCAGCCCCTTGGATTTTTTTTTTAATATAGCTTTTATAAATCAAGTTGGAAACCAGGAAAGGAACACATATGTTCCCTGGGTCCATGCACATCGTGCCAGCATGCTTGTCACTCCATTCTCACCTTTCTCAATTATTTTTTCCCTGGGGGGCACACCTGGTGGATCTCAGGGGCTACTCCTGACTCTGCTCTCAGGGATCAGTCCTGGCAGGGCTTGGGAGATCATATGCATGCCAGGGATTGAACCTGGGTTGGCTGTTTGCCAGGCCTTGTACCTTACTCACTGTACTATCTCTCTGGCCCTCACCTTCATTCTCCCTTCTTGAGCGGTGTGCTTTCTTACTTCCATGCTGGGTTGTGTACTGGGGCTCTCTCCCCCTTTGGAGAAGCGAGCACACTATCTCCTATGCTCTCGTTCCCCTTCCTCAGAATTTCTAAATAAAACCTGTTTTACTTCACTGCTGTCTCCTGAAACTCTTTTCTGTGAGGGAAAGTGACAGATCCAAAAGACCAGGTAAGGTTTAGCAATGACAAGGCTTAGGTTGTCTTTCCTTGCCAGACAGTCCTGGGGTGACCAGAAGTGGAAAGAAAGTGGCAGACCCCATTCTTGAGGTGCCTGTATCATACTCCTTAGAATACACATTTTTTAAATGCTTCTCAATCAGTGGCAATATTATGACCCCTCAATGTCACAGATTTGAGATCCTTTGCCATTGTAAAACATGGGTTTTATATATAAAGCGTTGTTAAGCTTCCTATTTTTTTTTAATACTATCAAAATCACACAGTAAAAAGTGGTCCAACAAGCAAAGGAGTTTTGATTCTCAGTTCACATTCTTTTTCTGTAGTAATTATAAGCATATTTTTCCATTCATAAAAGAATGTTAACATTAGACCCGAACAACACTTAACAGACACAGCATTTGCTGGTAAGCAGTCTTTGCTCAAAAATAATGATTTTTTTTTCTTATTGCTACTAGCATCATCATGAGACCCAACTATTGGTCTTCATTTGCTTTACTGTTAATCATCAATGTTTGTGATGAAAATAAATAAAGCCAGGGATAGAGTTCAAAGGGCTGGGATACATGATTTGATGTGTGAGACCCCAGCTTTGTATTTTTGGGGGGTTTTGAGGGTTGGGTCGCACCTGGAGGTACTCAGAGGTTACTCCTGGCTCTGAACTCAGAAATTGCTCCTGGCAGGTTCGAGGGACCATATGGGATGCCGGTCCATCCAGGGTTGGCTTCGTGCAACGTAAACACCCTACCACTGTAGAGACCCAGTTTGTTTTTTTTTTTGGTTTTTGGGCCACACCCGGCGGTGCTCAGAGGTTTCTCCTGGCTGTCTGCTCAGAAATAGCTCCTGGCAGGCACGGGGGACCATATGGGACACCGGGATTTGAACCAACCACCTTTGGTCCTGGATCGGCTGCTTGCAAGGCAAACGCCGCTGTGCTATCTCTCCGGGCCCGAGACCCAGTTTTGATCCCTACCACTATGTGGTTCCCTGAGCACTGAGAATTACTGGAGGTGACTATCTTAGCACAACTAGGAGCAGCCCCTGTGCATCATCACACAAAAAATAAACAACCAAAATAAAATGAAAGCCATCCAAAAAAGGCGATGTGAAATCATCGACAGCCACTTTCCTGTATAAAGTGATTCTCACTGTGAAAATCCATTTCCACCGTGTAAAACCTACTACATGAAGTGAGAAATTCTCATGTTCACAGGGTGACAAAACACATTAGTGTTTGTTCTAAGGCTCACAGCTCTATCCTCAGTTTTGGCAGTGACTGACACATTGTAAGCTGTGGGAAAACAGGTCTAACAGTAACAAGTGCTTATTAAAGAAATTAATGAATATTTTTACTTCCTCTGAGTTGCTGCAAAAAAAAAAAAAAAAAAAAGAGAGAGAGAGAGCAAGGAAGGACCTGGGTTTGATCCCTGGGGTACCATATGGTCCCCCAAGCCAGGAGCGATTTCTGAACGCAGAGCCAGGAGTAACTCCTGAGTGTCACGAGTGTGGCCCAAAAAGCAAAACAAAACAAACAAAAAAAAAGAATTGCTGAAAAAGAACTCTCAAATCTGAAAATAAACAGAATTGTTATGCCACTGCCAAAAAGGATTGCATTTGTTCACTTAAAAAAAAAGAAGTTTAGGGGCCAGAGAGATACTGTGGGCAAGGTTTTGCCTTGCGCACAACCCACTTAGCTCCGTGCCTGGCACCACAAATGGTCACTAGAGTCAGCAATGGGTGATGCTTGAGTACCTCTGGTGTGGTCCCCAAATACTCCCCCATTAAAAAAGGCAGCAAACAAAAGTCTAGGTCCCCAGAAGATAATTTAAAGAGCTAGAGTGGGTCAGGGAGCAATAATACAGCAGTTAAGATGCTTGCCTTATTCATGGCTGACTCAGGTTTGGTTCCTTAGCACCCTGCATACAGAGCCAAAAATAATCCCTGAGATCCACTGGGTATTGCCCCTGCCCCCCCCCCCAAATAAAAATACCTAAAACAGGGCCAGAGACATAGCACAGCAGGCGTTGGCCTTGCATGCAGCCAATCCAGGATGGACGGTGATTCAAATCCTGGCATTCCATACAGTCCCCCGTGCCTGACCGGGGCAATTTCTGAGTGCAGAGCCAGGACTAACCCCTGAGCATGGCTGGGTGTGGACCCCCCCCCCCAAAAAAAAAAAAACCCAAACAAACTAACTGTGTACTATTAGCATGCTGGGAGCCTGATTTTGACCCCCAGCACTCCCCGAATCTCTGCTAGAAAGAGCAGTCCCTGAGTATCACTAGGTCTGGCCCCCAACCAGAAACCCAAATCTAACATCATCATGCCATAAAAATGCCTACCAACAATCTCACATACATAACAAGGTAAACTGTTTTATTTCAATCATTATACTGCAAGCACTGAAATAAAATTAGTAACATACCAGACTGTTTATGGAAACACTAGCTGATAACACAGCGTGATCACGACTGATAGACTTATCGTTGTCGATTAAGATGCTACAGTTTTTCCTTCCAACGACGTACTCAACTCCCGTCAAAAGTCTGTATGGATCTAAGAGAAAAGACAAAAGCAAAGTGAACCAGGAAAAACACAGATTCACGTACATACAATATACATACAACAAATTCCCCTTTTTTGATGGGGGGGGGCGGTCACACCCAGCAGCATTGAGGGGTTACTCCTGGCAGACTCGGGGGGACTATATGGGATGCTGGGGATGAAGCCCCGGTGGACTGGAGCAAGAACTGTGTGCCCATTATACTGTTACTCTGGCCTCATACAACAAATTCTTAAAGGAATTATTTATTTATTTTATATTATTTTTGGGGCCATACCCGGCAGCACTCAGGGCTTACTCCTGGCTCTATACTCAGGAATCACTCCTACCAGGCTCAGGGACCATACAGGATGGTAGAGATCAAACACAGGCCTGCCGCATGCAAGGCAAACATCCTACCCACTGTGTTATTATTTCAGCTCCAATTTTATTTTTAAAGTCATCATTTAATACTTGCACATTTCAATTCTGCTAATCAATGTTTTAGAAATCAAACTTGTTTTCAAGAAAAGTCTTGCTGAAGGATGCAAACATCTGTCTAAAGCAAGTGTCCTCTAACTTTTTAAACTGGAGGCCAGTTCACTGTCCCTCAGACAGCTGGAGGGCCAAACTATAATTAAAAAAAAAAATTCCTATACTTTTGCCTTGCAAGCAGCCGATCCAGGACCTACGGTGGTTGGTTCGAATCCCGGTGTCCCATATGGTCCCCCGTACCTGCCAGGAGCTATTTCTGAGCAGACAGCCAGGAGTAACCCCTGAGCACCGCTGGGTGTGGCCCAAAAACCAAAAAAAAAAAAAAAAAAAACCAAAAAACAAACAAACAAAAAAAATTCCTATGCACACTGCACATATCTTTATTTTGATGTAATAAAACAGAATAGAAACAAATACAATATTTAAAATGAAGAACAAGGACTGGTGAGATAGTACAGCCTTGCATGTGGCCATCTAGGGTTTGATCCCCAGCATCACATATGATTCCCTGAACTCGCTAGGAATGATTCCAGAATGCCATAGCCAGGATTAACCTGAGCATCGCAGGTGTGGCTTAAAAATAAACAGATAAAACAAAAATAAAATAACAAGTAAAGTTAAATCAATAAACTTGGGGCAGGAGAGATAGCATGGAGGTGAGGTGTTTGCCTTGCATGCGGAAGGACGGTGATTCGAATCTCGGTATCCCATATGATCCCCCGAGTCTACTGGGGTGATTTCTGAGCGTAGAGCCAGGAGTAACCTTGAGCACTGTCGGGTGGTTTTTGGGTGTGACCCAAAAACCAAAAACAAACAAAAAAAAACTAATCAACAAACTTACCAGTCTTTCAATGGGAACTGTGGGCCTGCTTTTGGTGGGCCATAATTTGAAGACCCCACCCAAGACTTAATGAAGTGGAGAGACAGAGAGGGGAGTTGGAGAGTGCAGTGCACATCCCATACATGCGCACGATGGGCCAGGACAAGTTAGTGCTAAGCAGGACAGGCAGGCAGCACCTGGCCAAAGCAATAGCACAATGGGTAGGGTATTTGCTCTGAATGTGGTCGACCCAGGTTTAATTCCCTGCACCCCATATGGTCCCCTGTGCCTACCAGGAGTGATTTCGCAAAGCCAGGAAACCCTGAGCAGTGCTAGATGTGGTTCCCAAACCAAAATCCAATACAAAAAAAAAAAAAAAAAAAACAACAACAGGCGAGCTGGATGTGGCCCGTGGGCCTTAGTTTGAGGACACCTGGTGTATAGAGATACAAAGCTCTAGCATTTTCCCAAAGAGTAAAACAGTATTGAAAAGTGAGGCAAGCACCCGCCTCAATTTTAAAGGAATTATTGAATTATTAAATTAATTATTTTAATTTTGGGGCCATACTCCAAAGGGTCACCTACTCCCATGACAATGAGTTTTGATGTAATAAAAGAGAATAGGAACAAATACAATATTTAAAATGAAGAACATGGGCTGGTGAGATAGTACAGTGGGTAGGGTGTCTGCCTTGCACATGGCTGACTGAGGTTTGATCCCCAGCATCACATATGGTCTCCTAAATTCCCCAGGAGTGATTCCTGAATGCCTGAGACAGGGTTAACCTGAGCATTGCAGGTGTGGCTGAAAAACAAACAAAACAGAAAACAAAAACCAAAAACAATGAGTTTTTCAGATATAATGAAAGTTCTTGGAAAATTAAAAAGCCAAGAGATGGAATTTGAGGTACTAATCTTGTCACTAGGCTACAAGGGTACACCTTGTGGATAATGAAACTAAGGACAGATAGAAAATCTTGGGGTGGGGGAGGGAAGCCAGGTAAAGCCAAAGAGCAACTGATCCCAACCCTTCCCTCTGGCAACCACAACTGGACTCTTACCTAGGCATAAAGATCCACCTCGGACAGGTTAGAAAAAATTCTATATAAACCAACTTGGTTTTGGGGTCACATAGGCAGTGCTCAGGGATTACTCCTGGCTCTGCACTCAGAAATCGCTCCTGGCAGGCACAGGGGACCATGTTGGATGCTGGGATTCGGACCATTAGTCCTGGATTGGCTGCATGCAAGGCAAACGACCTATTGCTGTGCTATCTGCTATCTCTCCGGTCCCTATAAACCAACTTTGAGCAAGATACTTTCATGTATGCTTTTAGGCCCATATATATGTTGCATGCATCTCCCTTCTTGAGATGTATAATTTCCTACCTAAACCCGAATTCTTCTTGAGAGCCTTACTCTCTTCCCTTTCTTAACCTCTCCTTCCCCTTTCTCAGAATTTCCAAATAAAACTTGATTTTACTTCATTGCTTGTCTCCTCCTTAAATTCTTTTCTGTGAAGGAAAGTAACTGACCTCAAAAGCCTGGGTAAGGTCAAGGATTGAAGTTCCTTTTCTGCATAAAGCAAGACTCACAGTCCTCAATCTCCCTAGCCACTTCCCCAAAGGTCAGGGGGTGGAGGTGGGTAGAGAGGATGGGCAGATTCCCTTGTTGGGACTACCCACTCCTTCCTCTAAGTCACATGGGGACCTCCACCATAATGTAAGAGTGCTCACCTAACATTAAATATGATCACCAAACAAAATCAACTCCTCTACCATAATGCTATAGCTATTCAAAATTATGGTATTGGATCTGAGTAAACAGAACTTAAAGAAAAGTCTAAACCAGATGCAAGTATACATTCTGGGGGAATTTTGTTTCTGTTTTGGGGTCACATCCCACAGTGCTCATGGGTGACTCCTGGATCTGCACTTAGGGATCATTCCTAGAGGTAATTAGGAGACCATATTGGGTGCCAGTATAGAAACTGGGTTCACTGTATCTAAGGCAAGCACCTAATCCATTGTTATCACTCTGTCCCACATTCTGGAAAATTTTAATTTTTGTTTGTTTGGGGTTTTTTTTTTGGCGGGGGAGTCACCCCGGCAGCGCTCAGGGGATACTCCTGACTCCATGCTCAGAAATTGCTCCTGGCAGGCTCGGGGGACCATATGGGATGCTGGGATTCGAACCACAGACCTTCTGCATGGAAGGCAAGCGCCCTACCTCCATGCTATCTTTCCAGCCCCTAAAAATTGTAATTTTTATAGAACTCTCTTCTCTTACACTTGACTTCTATAAATGATTATAGAGTTCTAACTGGTTTTCTGGGGGGAGGGAGCACTAGGCTACTGCAATACCACAACAGGCTTGTACATGCTATGATTCCCAACATTTGAGTGATCTTCCTGGCTACTGAAATTTAAACATAAAAGCATTTCAAATCAGGTGGCTTTTCTTTTAATGCCAGAAACAATACTTAATTAGAAGAAAGCATGCCTAGTGAAAGCTAACAGAATTTGATTTGGGAATATGGGATTCTATTACTGAGGGGAAGTGATAAGAACAAAAATAAAACTACTATTCAAGCAGGATAATTATATACTTTATCAGGTATAGGATACCCTGATTCTTAGTCAGGCAAGTCATGTTTTAAAGGAAAATCTTCTGTGGCTAGGGCTAGAGAGAGTACAGGGGTTAAGAAAGATGCTAGCCTAGTACTGGCTGGTTCAATCCAACATGGTATTATGGTCCCCAAGAAGAATGATCCCAGGGCACTGCCAGCTCTGGCTTCCCAAAGGCTCCCCACACCCCCAACCCAATTCCTTTTGTGTGTTGGCTTACTTTATTTGTTGTTATTATTATTATTATTATTATTATTATTATTATTATTATTATTATTATTTTGGGTCACACCCAGCAGCGCTCAGGTGTCACTCCTGGCTCCATGCTCAGAAATCGCTCCTGGCAGGCGTGGGGGACATATGGGATGCTGGGATTATTCAAACCACTGTCCATCTGCATGAAAGGCAAACGCCTTACCTCCATGCTATCTCTCCGGCCCCGGCTTACTTTATTTTTTAAAGAGAAATAAACTCATAATCTCCACTAGATTTGGAAGACTTTAACATTTCCTTCAAATTAGGAACGTGCACATTTTTCTTCTGCAACACTCCAGAAACTTGAGAGCGAGCCAGAGGCTATAACTTTTACTCCTAAATACCTAATACCTTTTACTCCTAATACAGGTTAAACAACAGTGGCTCTTCTATTCTGTAAGCACGGGTCTGTGGTAAAGCCTTGTGCTCTGCGTATTGAGAGTAGTTTGCCACTGACAGATTCTAATACCAAGGATCATAGAGCCTCCTGCAGGCAAGGATCAGTCTTGAGGTACTTTGGTAGAAGCAGAGATTCATTGTCAGACTTTTTTCACAGCTAAAGAGGCAGCACAGATCATCAGGGAGAGAGAGAGGATATGGGAGGGGGAGAGAGAGAGAAGAGAGGAGAAGAGAGAAGAGAGGAGAGGTGGGAGAGGGAAAGGGAGAGGGAGAGAGGGAGAGGAGAGGGAGAGGAGAGGAAGAGGGGAGAGAGAGAGAGAGAGAGAGAGAGAGAGAGAGAGAGAGAGAGAGAGAGAGAGAGAGAGAGAGAGAGAGAGAGAGAGAGAGAAACACTGTTGGGGAGGGGAGAGGGAAAGGGAGAGGGAGAGGGAGAGAGGGAGAGGAGAGGGAGAGGAGAGAGAGAGAGAGAGAGAGAGAGAGAGAGAGAGAGAGAGAGAGAGAGAGAGAGAGAGAAACACTGTTTGTTGGGGAGGGGAGAGGGAAAGGGAGAGGGAGAGGGAGAGAGGGAGAGGAGAGGGAGAGGAGAGAGAGAGAGAGAGAGAGAGAGAGAGAGAGAGAGAGAGAGAGAGAGAGAGAGAGAGAGAGAGAGAGAGAGAAACACTGTTTGTTGGGGAGGGGTTGCAAGCCTGAAACAAATGAAGGGGGCTTTCAATGAAGGTTCTTGCCTTGCAAACTATCAACCCTGATGCCATCTCTGACACTGCATTAAGATCCTTTGTGCTACCTCCAGGGAAGGGTATCCCTAGGTGCAGAAGCAGTAGTCACTCCTGAGCACCGCCGGGTGCATTCTCCAAAAAAAAAAGAAAGAGAAACAAACAACAACAACAAAAAAAAAACAAAAACAAAAACTGGAGGCCATTCCCCTGGCCTCCAACCAAAATTTGCTTGATTCTGCAAAGTGCTCAAGCAAGGTGGGTGAGTCTTCGGCCGCCACCTTGGTGGTGGGCGCTGGAAGTCACTTGACTTTGTTTCAATAACCCCCCAAAAAGTTGAATACAAGCTCAAGAGGCGCCCCCAGTTTGTAAGTTCTGGTCCCAGCAAACCAGACATCAGGGAGCAGGAGGCATGGAAGCCGCCATTTTCGACCTTCAATGTGCCGTACGAGACTTCGATAATCTCGCGAGATAAAAACTAAAGTCTCATATCCAAGGAAACCCACCAATCGGAGACCCTCACAAGTCCCATCCCAGTTCTCGCGAGAGCCGAGAAGACGGCGAGAGAAGAGGGTCAAGCCGGAAGTGCCAGCCTACAGTACCTTCTGCGGCCCTCCCGGGAAAACGGCCCCCGGGCAAACGAGCCCCGGAAAAACACTTCCCTTCCGCCCTACCTCGGGCCGAGCCCGCGATGGGGATGAGCTTCCACATGGGGCCGGATTCTCAGGGATCCCCGCGGACACCGGCCCGGTAGCAGCTGCTGCACCGACGTAGACGTAGACGCAGGCGCCGTGCCGGCGAGCGACGGCGCGTCCCATTGGGGAGAACGTGCGCGCTCCCGAGCCGCCTATAGCGACGTGGCTGCGCGAGCGCCACCTGGTGGCCGGGCTGGGGAGGAGCAAGAACAATGCCCCGGCCTGGGAGAATGAAGCCCATGCATGGAAAGGCCTTGGCCCGGGAGAATGAAGCCTTGCAAAGGCCTTTGCATCCCAATGGATCCCGTCGTTTTTCATGGGAGTGAATGCAATTGGGCGTTGCAGGAGCTCCAAGCTGCTGCAGGAAGGGCTGAAAGACAAGACGTGATTCAAGATTAAAGTGATGAAAGACTTAAACCCTTCTGCTATTGTTGGAATGACTTTATTGGGGACACAATAAAATATATTTTGATCTATATTATATTTATATAATAGACAATATAGAATAATATAATTTGTGTATTAGAGAAATAACTACACTGAGAACTATCCTAACAATGTGAATGAATGAGGGATGTAGAAAGCCTGTCAAGAGTACAGGTGTGGGTGAGGTGGGGAGGAGGGAGATTTGGGACATTGGTGATGGGAATGTTGCACCGGTGAAGGGGGGTGTTCTTTACATGACTGAAACCCAACTAACAATCATCTCTGTAATCAAGGTATTTAAATGAAGATGTTAATATAAAATATATGATTTATATGATATACATATATTTATATTACTTATTTATTTTGTTACTCCTGGCTATGCGCTCAGAAATTGCGCCTGACTTGGAGATGCCAGGGGATTGAATCATGGTTTGTCCTAAGTCAGCCGTGTGCAAGGCAACTGCCCTACCGCTGCACCATTGCTCCAGCTCCTAGATTTATATTTATAAAATATATTTTAACAAATATACTTGCTAGGGGCTGGTGAGGTGGCACTAGAGGGAAGGTGTCTGCCTTGCAAGCACTAGCTAAGGAAGGACAGCAGTTCGATCCCCGGGCGTCCCATATGGTCCCCCCAAGCCAGGGGCAATTTCTGAGCGCTTAGCCAGGAGTAACCCCTGAGCATCAAATGGGTGTGGCCAAAAAAACACAAAAAAATAAATAAATAAACAAATATAGTTGCTACTGACCTTTTTCTTCTTTCTATTTTTCTTCTCTTCCATTTTATTTTTTTATTTTTTCTATTTTTTTTTACTATTTTTTTTATTAACTTTGCTTTCTCACATCTTGAAACAAATATATTATCATCAGTCATGTCAACTAGTGTTCTTTTTATGCATTTGCAATTTCCTCCATTTGGAGATGTGGCTCTTTTTTAATTTTTGTGGAAGGAGTCATCATTCGCCCCAGCACTATTTTTGCTTTTCTCCAAGTTGCAAGTCATCCAATTCCTAACACTTATGTTTCATCTCTCAGAGAAAGATGTTCTGCCCACCCTCCAAAACCCAATACTAGTAAATGTACAATTTCTTTCCATTTCCACTTTTATCTAACTAAACCAAGCTTAAATACTGCAGTAACCTCCTAATCTTTGATCACCTCTTGCACTAAAGTATGCTACATTTTGCACTACAAAGTAAAATCTCTACACATCTGGTCATTTAATTTCTGGTTTTTCAATTTTAGTGTATGTACTATTGAAGAGAGCACAATTTCTGTTTTTCAGAAACATTTGGTGATGAGAGAAAAGGCATTTTGCTTTATTAGAATGACATTGCTTTACAAAACTGTATGTCTAAAGACACAAATTTATCTCTTCAAATATATGTCACCACACCACTACCAGCAAGGTAAAGATATCCCTTCACTAAAGTTTAACTTCATCACATGATGGAAGCTTAAAACAAATCTATTTTACTAATGATGTTTTATTTTACTAAGCTATATATTTTTTACTGGACATATTTTTTTTTTTTGAGGAGGGAGCTACACCTGGCAGTGCTCAGGACTTACTCCCGATTCTGCACTCAGAAATTACTCCTGACAGGCTTGGTTTTGGACCACGTGGGATGCCAGGGATTGAACCCAGGTTGGTTGTATGCAAGGCAGATACCCTACCCACTGTTTTATTGCTTCTGCCTTGTAAAAAATTAATTTTACTTCTGTGTCCTAATTGTTTTGTCTTTATAAAGGAATATGAAAGTATAGTCAATCTGTGCATTATTAGTAGAATTACCTAAAGCATCTGAGGCCTATTAAATATACTTGGTCATTTGACCATAGTTTACTATTGTTATTTCTCATAGTAATTGAAAAACTTTTAATTCCATCAACATAAATATTCCTTCCAGATTCCTGAACTCAGGATGTCCATTTAAGCTTTCATTCCACTGATGTATTTCTGTGGAATTTAAGAAAGAACAAAAGTCTTTCATCTCTAGTTCTGCTTCTTCCAGTTCTGCTAGATCTCAAATCTGAATTCAAAAGGGCAGTGAGAGATGGACAGGGGCACTAGGATCTCATAGTTTCTGATGTTTCTCCTGCTTCTGTCAACTGGGTAGGGAAACATCTGAGCAGGGATACTATGACCACCAATGTTACAGGCTCATCTTTGAGTTTTGGGAGCCCCAAGCATGACTAGAATATCCCAGCAATGTCTTACTTTTGGAAGGACCTTTGAGAACAAATGGACTAAAATCTCACTCTTGGTGGTGCAACCAGATCTTCTTTTCACAGTGATATAAGTGAATGATTTATCACGTTTCCCGTGATTTACCACACTTTTTTTTACATCCCTACGTGAGTTTGGCCTCAGAACATCACTTTATCCAAGTGAGATTGTCTTCCCAGTACATTTGAAGATCTTTCCAAGTTGACTTTATCTACCAGGGCATAATTTCTTTTTGTAAGTGACAGATAAACTAATGTTACACTCCAAACTACATGCTATAGAGCTTGGCTTTATGGAATGAGAACACATAAACCTATTTACTGAGATCATGGATTCACCTCTCTTAACTTATTCAAGAAGCTAATTAATAATTGTGAAGTACTTTGAAAATCTGAAGCATACTTGCATCTAAAATGTGTAAATTAGATGATGATCTCAAATACCAGATACACTAGCAGTTTTTTTTTATCCTAGCAGCATTTCACAAAGAATTACTTAGTTCCACACCAGGTGGTCTATAATAATCCTGCCAAATCCAATTTATCTGTAAAAATCACAGATTAATAGCACTAGAAGTAATTTTAAAGATAATGTAAACAAACTCTAGTTTTATAGATCATTAACATAAAGCTGATAAGAGTCAATTTGCTAGGTAGCAGATTCCTAAAAACAAAAGCTGAGATTTCTATTTCTCTTTGCAGCTTTCTCTGGTTCCCTTCAACCAGCCTTTTTGGGGAGTGGGAGCACACCTGCCAGTGTTCAGGGATTATTCTTTACTTTGTGCTCAGGATCAATCTTATGTGCTCAGGGGGCCATATCGGACCCTAGGGATTATTGCCTGGTCAGCTGTGTGCAAGGCACACAGTTCTATCCATCTCACTATTGCTCTTGCCCCTTCTTTTGTGTAGATAAGGAGTAAATGCTGGATCAAAAACCAGAGGGAGAAACTGTTATTTCATTGGTCCAGATCAGACTTGTACCTCTAAGGATGTTTTTGGTCACATCTCCTATATCTCAGGAGTATACATGACTTTCCTTCCAAGCAGATCTTTAATAGCGAGAAAGATTTCAGTGAAAGAAAGCCCTACTTACTTATGACTTCTCCAGCCTAAGTTGTTCTCTAGTTGTTTCTGAAAGACATGAAAGTGACTCTTTTTCCATGCCCACTCCCTTCAGCCAAAGTTTGAGAACAGTGCTATTTGGATCTAAGGCTGGGCAATGAGGAGTTTGGTTGAAGTTTGCAGTTCATTGGTATTGTGTACATGTTAGAAGCAAAATCTACCACTATGGCCACACTTTTCTAAAAATAAATGAAAGAAAATAGGTTTATGATTGAATAAATATAAATAACACACAACCTGCTAACAAAAATATTTCAAAGAAAATTCCTACTCTCTTACAGAGCCAAGCAGATTCAACCCATTTCATATATGTACAATGGGCTGTACATATACACAAATAACTAGATCCCTGAGAAGAAGTTTGATACCATCATTTTTCCTATATAGTTTATCCTAAATTCACTTGGAAATTTGGGTGACATCTGCATTAGCTTTATCCACAGCAAAAACAAACTTCTCAAACAAAATAAAACAAAACAAAACTAACAAAATAAAAACTTCTTTATAGTTCTAGCAAAGGTGAGTCTTTCAAGTTGGAACCAAATAGTTGATTGAAGTTAGTCTCCAATGCTTCAGCAGAAATTTAGAAGAAGGGACACAGTTTTCCTTGATGATTATATTTCAAAGAGATGTTTCTCAAGAGACAGTATTAAGAATCAACATAATATTTCATGATGTCTTATTTTTTATTCATATATTTATAGACACAGTTTGTTTCCATATCTTGGCTATCATAAATAAAGCTGTGATGAATATCTGGATTTCAATGTCTTTTATTTATTTTGTGATTTTGTTTTTGGGCCACACCTGGTGATGCTCAGGGGTTACTCCTGGCTATGCACTCAGAAACCGCATCTGGCTCGGGGGGACCATTGGGACACAGGGGATCCAACCATGTTTCATCCTGGGTCAGCAGTGCCCAAAGCAAATGCCCTACCACTGCGCTACCACTCCCACCCCTCCACCCCTCCAATGTCTTTTAAATCAGTTGGATAATTTTATAATTCTATTTTTAATTTCAGGGGTAGTATTCACATATTCCATGGTGAACACCAATTAATATCCCTACCTACACTGTAGAAGGGTTCCCTCTTCTCCACATTTGAACTTCAATGGAGGCCCAGTTCTTTCCTCCTTAATGTCATTTCTCTATGACCACTTCCTAATATCACAATCTTAGAGACTGGGGTTTCAGTATTTGACTTTGGGATTTCAGTATTTGACTTTGGGTGGGTGGGGTGAACAGAAATACTCAGTTGAAACATATGTTCTTTATGTTCTTTCCTTGTGCCACTGTCTCTACGTAGTCCTAGTAGGTTGATTTGGGGGGGGGGGTAGCAAATGAGGACATCTACCAAAGAAAATCATGCTGTCTTGGTAAAAAGATGTCAGAAAGACCCATTCTAGCATTTTTTAAGATAATTTCGGAGGTGGCTATCTGTATACAGAATGCTGGCCAGGTTAGGTAGAGTAGTCTTTATACCAGATTAGAAAATTTGGGCAGGGGCCAGAGAGATAGCACAGTGGTAGGGCATTTGTCTTGTATGCAGCCAATCCAGAATGGATGGTGGTTCGAATCCCAGCATCTCATATGGTTCCCCAAGCCTGCCAGGAGGGATTTCTGAGTGCAGAGCCAAGAGTAACCCCTGACTGTCTCCTTAAAAAAAAAAAAAAAAAAGAAAAGAAAAAAAGAAAACCTGGCCAATTCTATACTGGAGAATTTAATGAAAATTTAGTTTATTTCTTTATTGCCTAGGACCAGCTGTACTCAGGGGCTACTCCCTTCTGTGAGCTTGGTGGGGGGGGGGTGAAACTGGGGCATTCAGCACAAAAAGCATCACCCCATTCTTTCTTCTCTTCCATTTTATTTTTTCTTTCTATTTTCTTTATATTTTCTTCAATAACTTTGCTTCCCCTTATCTTGAAATAAATCTATTATGATTGGCTTTATCAACTATGTGATGTATTTCCTTTAAATAAAATGGAAAAAAAATTCCCAGAAGGCCTTTGAGCTTGCTCCTGGCAATAGGAAGAATTTAAGTCTTCCCTATTTGTTGTTGTTTATTTTAGATAGTGCTGGACATCAAACCATATTAAAAGGCCAGTGCTGGGCCAGAGCAATAGCACAGCTATGAGGGCATTTGCCTTGCATGCAGCCGACCTGGGTTTGATCCCCGGCATCTCATGTTGTCCTCTGAGTCTACCAGGAGTAATTTCTGACTGTAGAAACAATAGTAGTCCCTAACACTGCTGGATGTGCCCCCAAAGAAAAACAAATGCCAATTTTCTACCTGGTCCCATCATTAAATATTTTTGTTGTTATTGCTTTTGGGTCACACCCAGTGATGCTCAGGGGTTACTCCTGGCTATGCGCTCAGAAATCTCTCCTGGCTTGGTGGACCATATAGGATGCCAGGGATCAAACTGCTGTCTGTCCTGTGTTAGCCATGTGCCAGGCAAACACCCTACTACTTCGACATTGCTCTGGCCCCAAGATGAAGTATTTCGTAGCTAACATCTTGAACTTGTTTTTGTCAGTACTTAGACAAAATCATGACATGTCTTGCTTTGTCTCCCCAGATTATAGTCTCATTGGGACTTTGAAGTTCATTCTGTGTGATGGTCCATATTTAAACTGAGACTTAAAGATCTCCCTGAGTTCAGGGCAGGTTCTATAAATAAGGTTCTAAAAAAGTCTCCTCCCTCCTTTCCTCCCTCCCTTCCTTCCTTCCTTCCTCCCTTCCTTCCTTCCTTCCTTCCTTCCTTCCTTCCTTCCTTCCTTCCTTCCTTCCTTCCTTCCTTCCTTCCTTCCTTCCTTCCTTCCTTCCTTCCTTCCTTCCTTCCTTCCTTCCTTCCTTCCTTCCTTCCTTCCTTCCTTCCTTCCTTCCTTCCTTCCTTCCTTCCTTCCTTCCTTCCTTCCTTCCTTCCTTCCTTCCTTTTGTTTTGTAGTAGTTATCAAATCCCAGTACTTGGTAAAAGTGCCTATCTTTAGTCTATCTATAAGATACCATCTCAGTGCCTGGCCATTAGTCTGCTTGGGGGCTCATACATTGTCTCATGAATTGTCACCTGAGTTAGGAACGAATATGCACATTTTCCAAGGAATTAAGAAATATAATCTTGGGGCCGGTGAGGTGGCGCTAGAGGTAAGGTGTCTGCCTTGCAAGTGCTAGCCAAGGAAGAACAGCGGTTCGATCCCCCAGCGTCCCATATGGTTCCCCCAAGCTGGAGGCGATTTCTGAGCACTTAGCCAGGAGTAACCCCTGAGCATCAAACAGGTGTGGCCGGAAAAAAGAAAAAGAAAAAGAAAAGAAATATAACCAGACCAACAGGTCTAGATGAGCTATTTGTTAGTTTTGTATTCACATATTTGAGGGTCTGGAGAAATAATACTGCACCTCTGGCATTATATGAATCTCTTAGAGGGAAGGGAAAATAAGTGGAATTTTAGAGCCTCACAGACAGTGGGCAGCTGAGAGCTCTGCTTATGAGGAAGACATCTCTAAGAGACTTCCACCCTGGCTGGAGGAAATCACAGACAGTTCCAAAACATGTGAACATTATTACATGTACATATTATCGTCCTGGCAGCGCTCTTAAAGCAACTAGGAAGACTGCAAAGCACTTGAGCAGGTGGCCTGTTGCGCAAGATTTGCAAAAAGCAGTGGCTATAACAGGCACCTCCAGCAGGACTCCAAGACTGGCCTCCCTGGAAACTGCTGGAACTGGGGGAAAGTGCAAGGAAAAAGCAAAAGCCTGTGAGAGGCCAAATGAGGCTGCCTGCCCCTTGGGGTGATGGGCTTAGCTAGTTGAGGGTAAAAAAAAAAAAAGTTGAAGTAGGCGGCTCTGGAATGGGCTTCTTTGGGCCCGCCCCGTGCCCTTTGTTGCACTCTGTGCCTTGGGAACCCCGACATGGCGCTGCAAGGCCGGCTGCTCCCTGCTTGGGGCCTCCGTCTGCAAAGGGTAAGAGTGGAGCAGTGGGAGGGGGGGCCCAGGCCGGCTTGCCCTGGGAGGGAGGACCCGAGGGCCAGCGTCTGGGGGACACCGGGCGGGTCGGAAAGGGGGTGCTGGGGACACAGAGCAAGGCTCGGAGTTCAGGCAGGGCCCAGGGCGAGGGGAGAAAGTTTTGGGGGTCCCAGGATCTTGCAACGGGGCCCCTGCTTGCCGAGTGCACAGGCTTGCAGGATTCTGCAAAGTGTGGCATGCTCACAAGTTGCAAGAGGGTGTGGAAATGAGTAGAAAAGCAAAAGAAAGGAGCTCAGCAAGGACTTGGCCGGCTGAGTGCAAGTGGGTCCCTGCTGGATCTACTCCTTGCAGGGTTCTGAACTCGCTTTTGCTAATCCAGGGTGTTCTGGAAGAAGGCTGGAGAGGGGAAGTGAGTGCTGGGTGGGCAGCTTAAAAATGCAGTGTTAAGATCTAACATGACCCCTTCTTCGTTCAGTTAGAATAATAATTTATTTTATTTTTTTTTTAGTTTTTTTCCTATTTTATTTCCTTTTTTTTTTTAATAACTTGGCTTTCTCTCATCTTGAAACAAATGCATTATGATCAGGGATGGCAACTGTGTGATGCATTTTCTTTAAATAAAAAAATAATTAAAAAAAGAAAAAATAAGAAAATGCCTCATTGATTGACTTTCTTTAAATCAAAAATACTTTAAATAAAAAGAAAAAAAGAAGATGCATCGCATAGTTGGGTAATTTTCTTAATATCGAAAATTATTAAAAATGAAAAAAGGGGGGGAATAAAGAAAAAAGAAGGGAAATGCACCATATAATTGATTCATTTTCTTTAAATCAAAAATAATTAAAAAAAGAAAATGCACCACATAGTTGATTCATTTTCTTTAGATCAAAAATAATTTTAAAAATGCATCACATAGTTGATTAAGTTTCTTTAAATCAAAAAAAAAAACAAAAAAACGGGCCCGGAGAGATAGCGCAGCGGCGTTTGCTTTGCAAGCAGCCGATCCAGGACCAAAGGTGATTGGTTCGAATCCCGGTGTCCCATATGGTCCCCCGTGCCTGCCAGGAGCTATTTCTGAGCAGACAGCCAGGAGTAACCCCTGAGCAATGCCGGGTGTGGCCCCCCCCCCAAAAAAAAAGACCATAAACAAAACAAATTAAAAAAGAAAATTGATTAATTTTCTTTAAATCAAAAAATAATTAAAAAAGAAAAAAGTCATAGTTGATGCATTTTCTTGAAATCAAAAGTGATTTAAATAAAAAAAGAAAAGGCAACAAATAATTGACATACTTGATCATGATACATTTGTTTCAAGATTACAGAAAGCAGTTATTAAAACAGAAAAAGAAAATAAAAAGAAAGGCTAAAAAAATAAAATGGAAGAGAAGAAAAAAGAAAAGTTCAGAAGCAAGTATATTTGTAAAAATTAACTGTATTTCCAATAAAGTCAATTAATACAATAGCAGAAGGTTCAAGATATAGTAAGATTTCTTTAAAATTAAAAAATAACAATTTCGAAATGAGTGAACCCCCAAAGCACGACTTTCTGAACCCATTAGAAAGTGTGATCTGTGAGCCAAGCCCTCTGCTTCCTGCATAGGATCTGACACATTGGGAGATAGTCAAAGGAACTAAGTTTAATGGGACCTTAAGGAATAGTGGTTTGATGCGTCAAGTAAGAAAACCTTTTCTAAAACTCTTTGAAGAGGACCTTTTTCAAAGGTTAGTGGATGCTTTCTCTTCCTGGCAAGATTTAAGTTATAGATTATTGCAAAAGAAGGCCTTGTTTGTATGTCTTCTCTAACTTGGGCCAGCCACGTGCAAAGCAAACAAAGGCCTTACCCTTTGGACCATAGCTTGTATGTTTTTTTTTTTTTTTTTTTTTGGTTTTTGGGCCACACCCGGTAACGCTCAGGGGTTACTCCTGGCTATGCGCTCAGAAGTCGCTCCTGGCTTGGGGGACCATATGGGACGCCGGGGGATCGAACCGCGGTCAGTCTCCTAGGCTAGCGCAGGTAAGGCAGGCACCTTACCTCCAGCGCCACCGCCCGGCCCCACTTGTATGTTTTTTTTATCTTTTCTCAAACAACTTTCTCCATTCTGTGGGCAGCTGAATGAGACTTGTAGTTCTTATTTATTTATTTATTTATTTATTTATTTATTTTTTAAATTTTATTTTGTTTTTGAGATCATACCCTGCAATGCTCAGGGCAAGGCTGAAGTATTCTTTCCTGTGCTCAGGGATCACTCTTGGCTGGGATCAGGGAAGTGGTTCTACCTGGAGCTGGAGATCAAGCCCTAGTTGATTTGGGCGGCAGGCACGGCAAGTGCCTTGTTTGCTGTTTATTCCTCCTGGCCCCTTGAGCTTTTTTTTTTAAATATATTTTTTTATTTAAGTAACATGATCATATTTGGGTTACAGTCATAACCAGAACTCCCCCCTTCACCAGTGCAACATTATCCCCTCCCCCTTTCCCATCCCCTGCCTGTATTCGAGACAGGCATTCTGCTACAGTAATTTGTTTTCAAGTTCAGTAAGTTGTATTTTTTTTCCTTAAAGGATAAGAGTAAAAAAATATAGTAAAGGTGTGATAGTGGCAATCGCCAATGTTTGCATAGGTTCAGAAAAATGGAGAAAATGGAAAAATAAAATCCTTAACCTGATTACAAAAAGGCCTCACCCCAGAAGTTTATTGGCATAAGACAGACTCTGGGTTCCAGGCATACCAGTCTATCCAACTCCAGTCATTCTCAAGGTCCCGGTGAAACTTTTTCACACTTTAGCTATTGTTGGTATCAGACTCTTATATTTAAAGACTCTGGATTCTGGGCATTTCTTTCATCGATGTCAGGCTGATGTGGAGCATCCTCTAGTTTCAGCATATCATTAAATGCGGAGATATCTGCCCTGCATGCAGACTGTTGCTGTGTTGCCTGGGTGTTGGGAGCAATCTTTGGAGTAAGTCAATGCCAAAGCAGTGGTAGGTCTTCTCTGGTAGAGGCTTGGATCCTGGGAATGTTAAAGACAATTGTGGTTGTTTCCATAGATGGTTTCCATTGTTCAGGTGTTTGTGAGCGATGCCCATTCTTCTGAGGCCTGAGCCAAATCATTATGCCAATTATACCAAGGGTAAAAGGCCTAATTACATTACCAAATTTGTGTTCCCATCTCTATTAGATAAGAACTTGTTTGCATATGTATTATTTTTCCATTTTAATGTGCCTATGCAAAAGAGAAGCAATGCCACAAGATATTGTTGGTGCATCTGGGGGCCGAAGAATAAAGTCCAACATTTCCCGTAACTTGGTATAAATGTGAAATCTATACAGAGTTACTCTTCTACCAGTATTGCTTATAAAACAGATCTCACAGGGGGAAAATCAAACAATCAAATAACTAATCTAGTGGGCAAAATTGTCACTATATGAGGATATTTGAAAAGAGTTATAGATGTTAAGGGAATACATCTGAGATATACAAAAGAGATACATGTGACCCTTTTATGTTTTAAAAAGAAAAAAAAAGAAAGTAAACAAGAGTATTTGAAGACAACAGGTGATAGTTGAGTTTGAGACATGTTTTGCGGCATTATGGAACCCTATATTGTCCTTGAACTAGGGGTTTTGCTGAAGCTGATTCCGGTATCATACAACAGTCCATAGTTTGATGGAGGCACGAGGGGCCACCAAGCATGGGTCAACAGGCGTGTTGGTTGTAGTTATTTGTAGAGGCATGAGCTGGGGACCGAGAGGGTGTCTTTCAATGAGGAGCTGGATGGTGGTGTTGGGGCAGAAGGTTAGTCTTGGTGTCTACCCAATTAGGAACAGAAAAAAAGAGGGATGGCTTTCCTGGCATGTGCGCTCTGCTGGGTCCAACTGCAAGCTCCCTCTGCTGTTTGAAAATTGAAAGGGAGGGATTTCTCTCCTTCGCCCGCCCCCCAGGGCCCGAGTTGCCAGGGCCGGCCATGAAGACCCGCCTGGCGTGGGGGGTCCTAGTCTTCTGGACCAAATGTTCAGTCCAGGAGATCTGTGGCCCACTGTCTGACCAGCGGCCCTGACATACCAGAAAAAAAGAGTTTTTGTTTGTTTTAACTAAAATTGCATGGCCCTTTTGAGGCCCATATGCCCTGTGCTTCAGTAAAGCCAGATGTGGTCAGGAAGGATTCTATAAGAAGGAAAAGACTTTCTGTGATCCTTAGTGCAAGAAGAGGCAGGAGCAATCTTGGTCTACCTGTGTCCCTTTATTTCAGGGAATTTTTGATAAGGTAGAAACTTCTATTTTTTTTTTTTTTTTTGGTTTTTGGTTTTTGGGTCACACCCGGCATTGCTCAGGGGTTACTCCTGGCTGTCTGCTCAGAAATAGCTCCTGGCAGGCACGGGGGACCATATGGGACACCGGGATTCGAACCAACCACTTTGGTCCTGGATCGGCCGTTTGCAAAGCAAACGCCGCTGTGCTATCTCTCCGGGCCCGAAACTTCTATTTTTTAAACTAACAAACAAAAAACCTCAGGAGATGTGATTTGAGACAGGAGGAAGCACACACACACACACACACACACACACACACACACACACACACACACACATACACACACACAAGAGGTCTGGATGTGAGCATGTATTTGTTTCACGATGTCTTCTATGACTCTTGATTCTTCTGACTCTTGAAGGTAAAAAATCAAGCCAAAAAATGGTGGGAGGTGTCTGTGTGAATGAATGGCTGATTGTTTCTTCCTGGCAGAATAATGGAAACGTCGCTTCTCCTGTAAGGCAGGTCTTAAAAGACTGTGAAAGTGGGGTTTAGAGGTTTTTGTGTACCAATTTATGTGTATTTGATAGCCAGCCAGCTCTGTGCCTTTAGGCCTAGATTAATCACCATTCCTGAATCATTAGGATTGTAAAATTTCACACAATATTATCACTTTTCTGACGCCCCAAATCAATATATTTTGGAAGAAAATAAATTAACTATAATTCCTGATCTCCAACAATTCTGAAATTCCATTCAGAAAAATGGAACTTTATAAAAAGAATTTAAAGACCCATGGCTTACAAGTTATTCATAGTTGAGTTTTAGGCATATATTTCAGCACTAATCCCATCACCAGTTTAAACTCTCATCATTATTAGTTCCTATTCTCTGTCACCCCTCCCCATTCCCATCTGCCACCTTCATGGGCACATTCCAGTTCTGTGGTTTCAGCTTAGATCTCATATTTTCAGTGATGTTGAATCTATGCTTTGGATATATAGCTAGACCACTTTCCCAGTTCCCCAATGTAATCAAAGCCCAGAACCTTGCTGCCCCATCACTTCCCTCTCTCATCTTCCTTCCAGCCTTCATCTTTATTCTCTGTCCTTTTTTTCTCAAGGTTCTAGGGTCAGGGATTTTCGGAGAAATTTGGAAATCAGAGAGACCCCCTATTGGGGTGGTTTGGCCTCTTCCTGGCATATGCAAGGTTGGGTTTGAATTCTGGGAAAGAAAAGTCTACTCACATATGTGGAGTGGGAGGTTTTTTTTTTAAGGGAACATTATTTTTTTTTTGTTTTATTTTTTCAGGCAGATACAAATTGTTACCATTTAAAACTCATTTAAATATTTTTGTCACCAAAAAATAAAAACTCCTAAGAACCCAGAGAAATATTTCATTTGTCACAAATCCTATTTATGCAATGCTATATTAAATTGTGCTGTTAGCTAATAGGCCCAAGTCCAGTGCAACAAACATTTAGAACTGACTCTTGTCCTCCCTGTGGACCTGCAGGGGAATAACAAAGATTGCAAAATAGGAACAATGTTCAAGTTAAAGTCACCTTCTACTGGAGAAAATACATTCCCATTCAATTATTTTTTTAAACTTTATTGATTGATTGATTGGCTTTTGGGCCACACCCGGTGGTGTTCAGGGGTTACTCCTGGCTCTACACTCAGGAATCACTCCTGGCAGGCCAGGAATCAAACCAGGTCCCTCCCAGGTCGACTGCATGCAAGACAACTGCCCTACCGCTGTGCTATCTCTTCGGGCCCAATTATCTGGTGGTTAACAAGAAACATTAATTAAGTTATTACTAAAGTGTTGGGAATTCTTTGGTTGTCCTTATTGGGAAAGGTGAACTTAGCTACTAGCTCTTATGTATTGTTTTAAGTCATAAATAATATCCCATGAATAGAGCTTTATATTAATTTTTTGGTGCAAAGTCATTTTAAGTAAAAACAAATTGGGATAGTACATATATATATATATGTTTTTATTTTTGGGTCACATCCAGAGGCGCTCAGGGGTTACTCCTGGCTCTGTGCTCAGAAGTTGCTCCTGGCAGGCTCAGGGACCATAAGGGATGCCGGTATTTGAACCGGGGTCCATCCTGTGTTGGCTGCGTGCAAGGCAAACGCCTTACTGCTGTACTGTCGCTCTGCCCCCTATATATTTTGTTTTTATCATGAATCAGAACTTCACTGGAAATTTTTGTAAAAGTGATATTATTTAATATAAATTAAAGTAATGTAGTTAGAAACAACAACAAAGTAGTAAATTTGCCACTAAGAAATAAATAGGGTTAATGTTTGGTAACTATGGTCTCGGCCTTCTATCTTTAATGCTAAAAAAATATGGGCAAGTGGACTTAACTTTCTTGGGACACTATACAGATGTTTATTTACTTATTTCATTAGTTAGTAATATTTTTGGTCCCATTGGCATACTTAGGGCTTACTCCTAGTTCTGCAGACACAAGGATTACTCCTGATGGGGCTTGGGGGACTGTTTGGAAAGCTGGGGATTGAACACAGTCAGCCCTACCTATTGTACTATTGCTCCAGTCCCCAGGAGACTATATATATATATATATATATATATATATATATATATATATATATATATATATATATATATATATATATAAAATTTTTTTCTTTAGAATTAAATTAACATTGGGTTGGAATGGTAGTGCAGTAGGTGGGGCATTTGCCTTGCGTATGGCTTACATTGGCTCATCCTCCCTCCACATACCCAATAGCCATAAGGCCTCCTTTGCATTGCCAAGAATGAATCAGGAATGCAGAATCAGAAGTAAACTCTGACCATTGCTGGATATGACTCCAAACCCAAAAATAAATAAAATATACAATAAATAATCCAATCAATGTTTTTCTATAAGGATAACATTTTTCCTCCTGAGTTTTCTGAGTTTTGAGTTTTCTTTCTCATTTAAAAATGTTTATAGAGGGGGCCCGGAGAGATAGCATGGAGGTAAGGCATTTGCCTTTCATGCAGAAGGTCATTGGTTCAAATCCCGGCATCCCATATGGTCCTCTGTGCCTGCCAGGAGCGATTTCTGAGCGTGGAGCCAGGAGTAACCCCTGAGCACTGCCAGGTGTGACCCAAAATCCAACCCCCCCAAAAAAAATGTTTATAGAGGCCGGGGCAGAGGCGTAGTGGTAGGGCATTTGCCTTGCACATGGCTGACCTAGGATGGACCACACTTCGATCCCTTGGCATCCCATATGGTCCCTCAAGCCAGGAGCGATTTCTGAGTGCATAGACAGGAGTAACCCTTGAGTGTCACTGGATGTGCCCAAAACACAAAAACAAAAATATAAAAATGTTCATAACTTATTTATTTATAGACCATGTATCACTTAGTTAACATAGTTAATCATAATACATTTGCTTCCAGATAAGTACGAGTGAAATTATTAAAAGAGAAAGAAAGAGAAGCAAAAGAAAGAAAAATATGAGTACAAGAAGAAAATTTGTGAAAAGTATTGTATCTTGCAATGAAGTCATTAAGTCATTGTCAGAAGGTTTGTAAGCTTTAGTTGCTAGTTATCATTTCTGTTACTTTTGTTTCTGAACATTAGGTGGCTTCAGATAGATATTGACGTCTGGATTATTACAAGATTTCAAAAATTGGAATTGTCAGTATTAAATAAAATTAAAAGGACAGTATTAGGAAAAAAATGGAATTGTTTCATGGTTCAGGAATTCCAACCACTATTACCTACTATTACTGGGTAGTTCTTTCAGCTGCCAGTACCAGAAATCTGGGGAAGGGTGTTCATACTTACTCCCAAAGTAGCCCTGTGATGTCAGACCAAATACCGGCATACTGGAGTTTTATTCAGATTGGTGTCTGCAGAGAGCAGTAGAGGAGTGATGAAGCATGGCCATTGTGGGTGATGGATGCAGCAAGTGTGGCTTCTGCAGGGCAGGGACTTGGCCCTTCCTCTCCTCCTGAGATTGCAATCTTCCAGTGGCTGGTGTTCCCAGAATTTTTCATGGTGGTTTACATCTCTTTTGAGAACAGAGTGAGTCTGGAGCTGGTCGAATGCAGACATGATGACTGCATTTTCTTGTTTCTGTTTGCGCTACACCTGGTGAGGCTCAGAGGTTACTCCTGGCTATGCGCTCAGAAATCGCTCCTGGCTCGGGGGCCATATGGGACACCGTTCCATCCTGGGTCAGTCGCGTGCAAGGCAAACGTCCTACCACTGTGCCATCGCTCCGGCCCCTAAATTTTCTTTTATTTAAAATAAAGTGGAGGTTTTACATATGATTTGTTAAAAATCTTAGGTCTTATCTAAGAAAAAATTTTAATATCTAACTTAAAACTCCACAATATAAACTTCTCAGATGCTAGGGTTTTTTTTTTTGAGGGGGTATTTTGTTTAATTTTGGATCATAACTGGGTATACTCATTGAACCATATGAAGTACTGAAGATTGAATCTGTGTTGTATTTTTCTGGCCCAAATGCAAGTTATTTTTTTTTTTTTCCATCTGGTTTTGTTCACTCTTACAGTTCCAGGACTACCATAGGGCCCAGCACCTAGTAAGCAAATGTGAATACTCTCTTGTACAATGCACACAGATTATATATATATATATATCTTTCTTTTTGAAAAAATGACCTTACCTGCTGGTGCTCAGGGGTTATTTCTGGTTCTGTACTCATACATTACTTCTAGTAAGATCAGGGGACCATATGGGATGCCAGGGATCAAACATGGGTCAGCTGAGTGCAAGGCAAATGCTCTACCCACTGTGCTATTGCTCCAGCTTTAATATGAATTATATTTTAGAAAGTCTGAAAAATTATAATATTACCATATGGGTTAATCAGCAGACATCAATAGGCTATGAAAATGCAGATATGCTCCAGAATGCATATATGAACAAAAAAGGTGTGCCTAAAAGAGGCAAGAAAGTCTTCCTGGAGGGGGTATCTTTTAAGGATCACTTTTAGAAAAATTGGGATTTATATGCCTCAACGACATTTGAGATCTTGGAATAGTTTTTTTTTTTTTTTTTTGGTTTTTGGGTCACACCCGGCAACGCTCAGGAGGTATTCCTGGATCTATGCTCAGAAATCGCTCCTGACAGGCTCAGGGGACCATATGGGATGCTGGGATTTGAACCACCGACCTTCTGCGTGAGAGGTAAATGCCTTACCTCCATGCTATCTGTCCGGCCCCAAGAGATCTTGGAATAGTATGTATAAGAAGAGGAGCATGGCCTGTTTCTAAGATCTCAGCTACTTTGTTACTGTGGAGTTTATGAGGTCTGGGGGTGGAGAAGTGAATGGGGATGAGGCAGGTTTCTGGAGATCAGGACAATATTAGTTGCTTGTTTATGGGTAAAATGAGCGTTTATTATGTGCTTGATACTGAAATATGGATGTGAGGAAAGAACTGATTTTTGTTTTTAAGAGTCTTAACAAGTTAATGCTCTTCTGTATAATATGGTCTAATTTTGTATAATATGGTATGTGATCTTGACCAAGATCTTGATCTTGATTTATAGATGATCTTGATCTTGGAGGAGATAAAAAATAAGTAGTGTCTCTCATCTGTTTGAAAAAAACAAGAGTAAAGTTGGAAGGCAAAATGTCTCTTATTAAAGCTTGGTGTGACTAGTTGGGCCAGCTATCTGAACTCCTGGATTAGTTCCGGAAGGACAACAGGACAGCTAGATTTACAATTCAATTATTTTCTCAAAATTTACAAGTCAAGGAAACATCAGTACTTGGTGTTCTGAGTGCAATCCATAAGGAGTCTGGATTTAGGCCACTGTTGCAGCTATTTACGAATCACAGGGAGAGAAACTTCTGGAGTATAGGATATAAGTTGGCAGAATTAATTGGGGGGCAGCATGGTAGATGGATTAGGATGAAGGGAGGCTAGAGGTCAGAGGGTAGAAGAGGGGTGATATAGGAGTGGCCATTTACTCAGCATTTATGAATAGAAGGAACTAAAGGGCTCTGAAGGCAGGTGGTGAAGGGAGAAGACTAGTGTAAATGGGACTTGGAGGAGATGGATCAGATGAAGAGGAGACTTGAAGTCACTGAAAGATCTTCAGATGAATGAATGGTGGTCGTAAAGCTCAAGTGTACATATGGATCAATCTCAACACAACCCTCTGCTCCATACTAGTAGCTAATATTGTGACTAATAAAAGTAAGAAAACTACATCTTAGATTAGTTCCTACAGGTTATCATAAAATGTTTTCATTTATTTATTTATTTATTTATTTATTTATTTATTTATCTATTTTGGTTTTGTTTCAGGGCCATCCTGAGCAATAGTCAGGACTTATTTCTAGTTCCATGTTAAGAGATTGGATTTAGAGAACAAAATGGGATCTTCATGATTAAATTCAGATTGGTTTGGGGTCCAAGGCTGTACTATCTTTCCAGCCCATAAAACACTTTCAGAAAGGGGAGGAGGGACCAGAGCGATAGGACAGCAGTAGGGCATTTGCCTTGCATGCGCTGACCTAGGACAGACCTGGGTTCAATCCCCAGCGTCCCATATGGTCCCCTGAGCCAGGGTCGATTTCTGGGCACATAGCCAGGAGTAATCCCTGAGCGTCACTGAGTGTGACTCAAATATCAAAAAAAAAAAAAAAAAGCTCCAGTTGATTTTTGGCAAACCTGAGAGAGAGAGAGAGAGAGAGAGAGAGAGAGAGAGAGAGAGAGAGAGAGAGAGAGAGAGAGAGAGAGTGTGTATACACATATAAATTTATATGTATATATGATTTTTTTTTCAAAAATTGTTGTGAAAGCCTCAGTTAGCTCTGGTCCTGACCTGGGTCCAGCCAGTCCTGGGACACTGCTGGGCAGGATGGGTTGAGGGAAGGAACCAGGGCTGTATCCAGCATTGCTGGGGACAGAACCATACCAGTAACAGGGCTGGAATTTCACATTCAACCCTAAAATTCTGCCACCTTCAGCTCTTTACTTTTCACAGATATGCATTTGAGTTTCTGCTAATTTCATGTTACATGTGTGTAGAGAGTATATTGTCTTTTCTTCTTCTGATTGTTTTCATTATTTTCCACCCAGAGGTATTCCTTTTGGTTGACTGGACTCTTTCTTTCTCGTGCTGCAATTAAATCTTATTTTCTCAAGCCCAAAGCCAATGTAAGACCCATTTCTCACTTCCTTTGTGTTAAAGTGACTGAGGTGAAGTGAGAGAGGGGGCAAAGCTGAAAGCTGAATATCAATCTTTGTCTTTTCCATATAGTGGAAGATCTCTATCTGATTTAAGCTGTGATAAGAAAAAGAGTTTTTCAGGCAAGAAGTTTTGGAGCACCATAGACTATAAATATAGGAAATAATAATCACATTTGAGGGATTATCCCACCTGCAGGTCATTCGGTTTGCTAACTTCCAGCCCTTCTGATACCATCATCATCTTTTGGTTAGCTGCTAAACAAAGACATGTTTTGTTTTTGGTTTTGGGTCACACCCGGCGATGCTCAGGGGTTACTTCTGGCTCTGCAATCAGAAATCCCTTCTGGCAGGCACGTAGGACCAGATGGGATACCATGATTCAAACCATTGTTCATCCTGGATCAGCTGCATGCAAGACAAACGCCCTACCACTGTGCTCTCCGGCCCCAACAAGGACATGTTTTCAGGCTCCTGACTTTCTCTTGTTTCTGGGCAGCTTCTGGGTGTACTCAGGCCTTATTTCTGGTTCTGTGCTTAGGGATCATCCCTTTAGGAGCTCAAGGGACCATTTGGGATAAAACCCTGGTCTATCCCTACAAGGCAAGTACCCTACCTGCTGTACTATCCCCCTAGCCCCTACTCTTGTCTGCTTTCAACTTCACTTTTTATGTTTCACCTGAATATACTAACTAGAACAGCGCCTTGAACTCAGTGTAGATCACCTAGATTCTCTTCTCAAAATTGCAGGTACTCTGAGTAAGTACCATCTATGCCACAACCCCTTTTGCCTTTACCGAACTCACATCTGGCCTTTCCTTTTTCCTTCACTCAGGTACAGGATGCTGCTAGGAAACTTCCTTCTCAGAGTCTTTATTATTATTTGTTATTGGTCTTTTGTTATTTTTTTTTTTTGGACCATGTCTGGTGATAACAGAAAATCCTGGCTCTTTATGCCTTGGTGTTCAGATGACCATATGCGATATCGGCCATCAAACTGCATGGAGTTAGTTGGGTGCAAGGTGACCCTTTTTCTCAGGGTACCATTTGCTCCTCTATGTTTGCTGAAATGACACTTAGCAAGACCATTATTCACCACTCCTTTGAAATGAGCAACATCTATTCTTATTCTAGACTTAATTATTTACCACAAGTTATGCTAATTATATGAACACTATATATTAGTATATTTTACTTCATTTAATCTCCCTTTACCCCAAAGATAAGTTCTCTGGGGTTAGACTCTCTCAATTATTTTGCTCACTCAACATTGCCATTGCCTAGGCCAGTGTTAGGACTCTATAAAAACTTGCTCAAAATAGATGAATAAACTGTATTTTTAATAAAAAAGTATATGTAATACTTCGTATTCTGAACAGATTCCCAAATTAAAACAAACCCTTTAAGAGTCATTTCTTGCTCTTTTCTTATTCAAAAAAGATAGTTTGGTCTCATGTAATGAAGTAAATAAGAGATAATTCCAATGAGAGCAGGCAGGAATGAAAACCCTAGTTGAAAATTTCAGAGTGCTTTAAAACTGATCTCTGATTTCATTCTCCTTAGTTGTATAGTATTGGGGGAAGCATTTAGGCTATGGTGAATTACAGACAGAGAAGAACTGTAATAAAAACGGGGAGTACATCCCACAGCATCTCTATTTTCAAGGACTATGTTCTTACCATAAGATGTATCATTACTCAGAAATGTAATTTCTATCTTGCCGCTGGCAAAGCTGCATAATTCTGCCCAGCCACTGGAGCTTGGCGGCCAGCTAACTTCCTTAGCATTTGCTTGATCTTACCTTTATGTTGCTGTGGCAACAGAGCTGTGTTGTACAGAAGCTTTGAGTCTCAGTGGCTGCAGCGCAGCTTTGGGAGAGGTGCTCATACAATCCTCATGGACCCAGTTTATGAGTTAATATGGGCTGTGCTAGGCCCTGGTGTGTATGGTTAGGTCACCACTACTCTTCGGTGGCATGCTTCTTCTTTTTATGGGACATCCTTTTCTGCTCTGAAAAATCAAGTAGAGGGTTAATATATATTATATTGATTATATTATAATTTTATATGATATATATCGTATCATTGTAATCTATAACATATTATATATTTTACATATAATTAGTATATTATTATAACAACACTTTAATAATACAGTCATTATTCCACTTAAACATTTAAAATAAAATGGCCAAAGATGACTCTAGCTTCAATATCATGGAGTGTTCTGTCTACATTTTCAGAATTTCAGGAATGACTGATCCACTTCTTTGAAAAATGTCATGAATACTTTTCTAGGGATTGCATTAAATCTGCAATGCTTTGGGAAGTGTTGACATTTTAATGATGTTAATCCTCCCAATCAATTTTCAGGATATATATTTTTATTTCCTTGTGTTCTCTTTTATTTCTTGAAGCAGTGTTTTGTAGTTTTATGTTTTATTTTATGGCTCTTTTATCTCTTTAGTTGACTCAGGTACTTGATTTTCTGAAGCACAATTGTGAATGGGCTATTGTTTTGTTTGTTTGTTTGTTTTTGGTCTTTGGTCTACACCCAGTGACACTCAGGGGTTATTCCTGGCTATGTGCTCAGAAATCGTTCCTGGCTTGGGGGACCATATGGGGCACTGGAAATGGAACCAGGTTTTTTCTGGATCGGCCGTGTGCAAAGCAAATGCCCTACCACTGCCCTACTACCTACTATCGCTCTGGCCCTAGGGATAGTGTTTTAATATCTTTTCTTCTTTTTCATTATTCGTATATAGAAAAGCCAGGGGTTTTTGCATATTATTGTTGTAGCTTGTCACTTCAATATACAATTCTTTATTTTTTTGTGTGAAGTCTAGGATTTTCTAGAAACAAAATCATGTCATCTGCAAACAGTGAGAGCTTGACTTCTTACTTTCTTAGGTGGATGCCATTGATATCTTTTCTTTTCTAATTGCTATGCCAAGTACTTTCAGTACTATATTGAATAGAAGTGGTGAAAGGGCAACCTTGTCTTGTGTCAGATCTTAGTGGAAAGGCTTTTAGTTTTTCCCTGTTGAGTATAATGTTTGCAATGGATCTGTGATTAATGGCTTTGACAATATTGAAGAAAGTTCCTTTAATTTCCATATTATTTAAAGTTTTTTTTTTTACATGAATGGGTGCTGGACCTGTAAAATGATTTCTCAGCATTTCTTGATATGATTGTATGATGTTTGTTGTTTCTTTTATTGATATGATGTATGATATTTATTAACTTGCATAGATTAAGCCTTCCTTGAATTCTTGAAATGAATCCTACTCGGTCATGGTATAAATATCTTAATGAGTTGTTGCATTCTATTTGTTAGTATATTTTGAGGATCTTTGCATCATGTACATCAAAGATATGGGATTATAATTCTCTTTGTTGTGATGTATTTGTCAGCTTTTGGTATCAAGGTGATGTTAGCTTCATAGAAACTATTTGGGGGGCTGGAGAGATAGCATGGAGGTAAGGCATTTGCCTTGTATTCAGAATGACGGTGGGATGAGTCCCGGCATCCCATATGGTTCCCTGAGCCTGCTAGGAGTGATTTCTAAACATAGAGCCAGGACTAACTCCTGAGTACTACCGGGTGTGGCCCCAAAACAAACAAACAAGTAAAAAAAAGAAACTATTTGGGAGTATTTCTGTTTCTTCAATTTTCTGGAAGAGCTTGAAGAGGATTGGCAGTAGATCCTCTATAAAGGTTTAAAAGAATTTACTAGTGAATCCATCTGGACCTGGGGTTTTGTTTTGGGGAAGCATTATGCTTACCCTTTCAATTTCCTCAATAGTAATAAATCTGTTTAGATATTTTAGATTGTCTTGGTTCACCTTTGGAAGCTTGTAGGTGTTCAAAAATTTATCCACTTCTTGTTTTGTGAAATAGAGATTCTTGAAGTAATTTCTGATTACCCTTTGAATTTCTGTAGTGTCTGTAGTAACCTTACCCTTTTCATTTCTGATTCAGCTTATTAAGTTTCTCTCTCTCTCTCTCTTTCCTTGTGAGTCTTGCTAGTGGTTTTTCAATCTTATTTATTTTTTCGAAGAACCAACTCTTTCATTGATTTTTTGGATATTTTGGGGCATCCAATTCATTAATTTCTTCTTTATGTTTTATTATATCCTTCCACCTGCTTACTTTTGGCTCATTTTGTTGTTCTTTTTTAATTTCTATTCTATGCTATTAAATTATTTATGTAGACCTTCCTTTCTGATGAATGCTTGTAAAGTTATGTGTCCAAGAATAATACTGCTTTTGCTGGGTACCATCGATTTTGATAATTAGTGTTTATAGAATTTATCTCAGACTTCTACTTTCACCTGTTCAGATCCTTTGAGGACTTTATCCCAATATCTGGCCATTCATTTTAAGGCTCTTCTCCAAATTCTTTTGTTTTATGGGTTTGTTATGGAGCTTAACTTCCAGCTCACTGATTCTGTCCTCAGCTGCTGTTACTCTGTAGATGAGGCTTTCTAGTAAATTTTTTATTTCATCATTTTTTAATTTTTCAGCCCTATTATTTCAGTTTGAAGTTTTCTCATTTTTGCTTTCATATCTCTTTGAATCTTGGTGTGGTTCATTAAGTTCATTCCATGCTTTCTTTAAGTTATTTGAACATCCTTTGTATTTCTTCTATAAAGTCCTTATCTGAAAGACTATGTAGATGGCTGATATTTGTTAGATCATCAAAGCTGTCATCTTCGTTCTCTAAGCATGGTGGGGGTCTGCATTGTTTCCTCATTGTCATGTTTGCAGGATGGTGTTTTTTACATGCTGTACTAGGGTTCATTGACTCCTTTGGCTCTCCCCTCTGGACAGGGCTAGGTTCATCTGGCTGGTGGTGGGGTCCTGGATGCAGGTGCGAGGCTGAGGTGTTTCTTTTTATAAATATTTCTTTATAAGGATGCTCCAGAGGGCCTCATTGCTTCTATTCAGTATTTGTTGAATGATTGAATGCGGCTCCCTGTGGGGGATCCCCGTGAGGGGTTCCTAGCTCTAGCTGACCGGCAGTCAGAGCTGTCCCAAAGGTGGCCGCACAACGTGGTGGGTGATTCTCCTGAGTACCTGTGGAAGCAAAAGGTTAGTAATGACTCATGACTCAGTGAGAGACCAAGAGCACTTTATTTCGGGCAGCATACAATTATATACTATCAGCCAAAAGGGGAACTGGGAGGGGGGAACATGAGTTGCACCAATCATCATCTGCCAAGACAGTCTTTACACACTGCCCAGGAGGGGAAGGGGTGGAAAACCACAAGGCACGGATGTCACGTACACAGCCAGATGGAATGTTAGATAAAGAGGAACATATGAAAACATAAGTTGAACATTTGCGTACACAAAGTTCTGGTAAATGTTAAACCTTTCAGTGAACCTTAAAGAGAATGTTCTGTTATTTGTCTAACTTTTCTCATGGCCATGGAATGTATTGGTCAGAGTGAGAGCAGGCTCAGAACCGCCAGTCCCTATTATTTTTTGCTGCACACATCTTGTTGGCCTTGCCTCAGCAGTTATCTGGTTTCTGTTATTCTTCTGTAGCAAGCTGCGGTCAGCCAAGGTTCGACTGTAGAAGTGGGGGGATGTCCAGGGACATCTCCCTGCTGCTCCCCACAATTGAATACATGGCAGATGAAACTATTTCTCGTTGGATTCCTAACTTCTTCTGAATGCTAGCAAACTACGTGCTGGAGTACCAGAACCAATCTTTAAAACTCTGGTCCAACAGTGCAGGATGGGTGGGTGAACTGGTGGCTTGGTACGTGTCTGTGTGAAAGGGTACTGCTCTTCTTGGTTCCCAGGGCCAGCTCAGTGATGTTTCAGGCCACCAAAACTACTCCAGGTGATGCTGGTGTGTGTGTGTGTGTGTGTGTGTGTGTGTGTGTGCGCGCGCGCGTGCACGCGCGTGTGTGTGTAGATTGTATGTAATAATCTCCAACTGGAGCTTGAACAGGAAAGTAATGTATGCCAGGTATATGCTTGTAGCCCTGTGACTTATCCTTAGACATAAAGATATTTTTAAAAGAAATTTAAAAAATAGTTATTGTTTTGGGCCAGAGCGTTGGTGCAAGCTATAAGTTGTCTGCCTTGCGCGTGCTAGCCTACAACAGATTGTAGTTCAATCCCCGGTGTTCCTATAGTCCCCCAAACCAGGAGTGATTTCTGAGTGCATAGCCCTGAGTGTCACCAGGTATGGCTGAAAAACCAAAAAAAAAAAAAAAAGCTATTTTTTATTTGGAATTAATCTAGATTTTCAGTGACAAATAAGAGTGGTTCATGATTAGTGATGTGGAACATTTTTTCATGTGTCTTTTGGCCATTTGTATTTCTTCTTTGTCAAAGTGTCTGTTCATTTCTTCTTCCCATTCTTTGATGGGATTCCATGTTTTTTCCTTGTAAATTTCTGTCAGTGCTTTGTATATTTTGGAGATTAGCCCCTTATCTGATGGGTATTGGGTGAATAGTTTCTCCCACTCAGTGGGTGGCTCTTGTATCCTGGGCACTATTTCCTTTGAGGTGCAGAAGCTTCTCAGCTTAATATATTCCCATCTGTTAATCTCTGCTTTCACTTGCTTGGAGAGTGCAGTTTCCTCCTTGAAGATGCCTGTAGTCTCAATATCCTGGAGTGTTTTGCCTATGTGTTGTTCTATATATCTTATGGTTTTGGGTCTGATATCGAGGTCTTTAATTCATTTGGATTTTACCTTCGTACATGAGGTTAGCTGGGGGTCTAAGTTCAATTTTTTGCAAGTGGCTAGCCAGTTATGCCAACACCACTTGTTGAAGAGGCTTTCTTTGCTCCATTTAGGATTTCTTGCTCCTTTATCAAAAATTAGGTGATTGTATGTCTGTGGAACAGTCTCAGAGTATTCAAGCCTATTCCACTGATCTGAGGTCCTGTCTTTATTCCAATACCATTCTGTTTTGATAACTAGCGCTTTGTAGTAAAGTTTAAATTTGGGGAAAGTAATTCCTCCCATATTCTTTTCCCCAATGATTGCTTTAGCTATTCTGGGGTGTTGATTGTTCCAAATGAATTTCAAAAGTGCCTGATCCACTTCTTTGAAGAATATCATGGATATCTTTAGAGGGATCACATTAAATCTATACAATGCTTTGGGGAGTATTGCCTTTTTTTTTGTTTTTGTTTTGTTTTTTTTGTTTTTGGTTTTTGGGTCACACCCGGCTGTGCTCAGGGGTTACTCCTGGCTGTCTGCTCAGAAATAGCTCCTGGCAGGCACAGGGGACCATATGGAACACCGGTATTCGAACCAACCACCTTTGGTCCTGGATCGGCTTCTTGCAAGGCAAACACTGCTGTGCTATCTCTCCGGGCCCGAGTATTGCCATTTTAATGGTGTTAATCCTGCCAATCCATGAGCAGGGTATGTGTTTCCATTTCCGCGTGTCCTCTCTTATTTTTTGGAGCAGAGTTTTATAGTTTTCTTTGCATAGGTCCCTCACATTTTTAGTCAAGTTGATTCCAAGATATTTGAGTTTGTCTGGCACTATCGTGAATGGGGTTGTTTTCTTAATGCCCATTTCTTCCTTATTACTATTGGTGTATAGAAAGGCCATAGATTTTTGTGTGTTAATTTTGTAGCCTACCACCTTGCTATATGAGTCTGTTGTTTCTAGAAGCTTTTTGGTAGTCTTTAGGGTTTTCTTTTTTTTGTTTTGTTTTGTTTTGTTTTTTGTTTTTTGGGCCATACCAGTTTGACGCTCAGGGGTTACTCCTGGCTATGTGCTCAGAAATCGCCCCTGGCTTGGGGAGACCATATGGGATGCCAGGGGATCAAACCACGGTCAGTCCTCTGCTAGTGCTTGCAAGGCAGACACCTTACCTCTAGCGCCACCTTCCAGGCCCCATCTTTAGGGTTTTTTAAGTAGAGTATCATGTCATCTGCAAACAGTGAGAGCTTGACTTCTTCCTTTCCTATCTGGATTCTCTTGATATCTTTTTCTTGCCTAATTGCTATAGCAAGTACTTCCAGGGCTATGTTGAATAGGAGTGGTGAGAGAGGACAACCTTGTCTTGTGCCAGAATTTAGAGGGAAAACTTTTAGTTTTTCTTTATTGAGGATAATATTTGCCACTGGCTTGTGGTAGATGGCCTTAACTATATTGAGAAAGGTTCCTTCCATTCCCATCTTGCTGAGAGTTTTGATCAAGAATGGGTGTTGGACCTTATCAGATTCTTTCTCTGCATCTATTGATATGATCATGTGATTTTTATTTTTCTTGATGTTGTATATTATGTTGATAGATTTATGGATGTTAAACCATCCTTGCATCCCTGGGATGAAACCTACTTGGTCATAGTGGATGATCTTCTTAATGAAAAAATGTTCCACATCACTAATCATCAGGGAGATGCAAATCAAAACAACTATGAGGTACCACCTCACACCACAGAGACTGGCACACGTTACAAAGAATGAGAACAAGCAGTGTTGGTGGGGATGTGGAGAGAAAGGAACTCTTAACCACTGCTGGTGGGAATGCCATCTAGTTCAACCTTTATGGAAAGCAATATGGAGGTTCTTCCAAAAACTGGAAATCAAGCTCCCATACGATCCAGCTATACCACTCCTAGGAAATATACCCTAGGAACACAAAAATACAATACAAAAACCCCTTCCTTACACCTATATTTATTGCAACACTATTTACAAGTCTTTAGCAAGACTCTGGAAACAACCAAGATACCCTTCAACCAATGAATGGCTAAAGAAACAATGGTACATATACACAATGGAATATTATGCAGCTGTCAGGAGAGATGAAGTCATGAAATTTTCCTATACATGGATGTACATGGACTCTATTATGCTGAGTGAAGTAAGTCAGAGAGAGAGAGAGAAAAACAGAATGGTCTCACTCATCTATGGGTTTTAAGAAAAATGAAAGGCATTCTTGCAATAACAGTTTTCAGACACAAAAGAGAGAAGGGCTGGAAGTTACAGCTCACCTCATGAAGCTCACCACAAACAGGGATGAGTTTAGTTAGAGAAATAACTACATTCTGAACTCTCCTAATAATGAGAATGTAGGAAGGAAATAGAAAGCCTGTCTAGAGTACAGGCGGGGGTTGGGTGGGGAGGAGGGAGATTTGGGACATTGGCGATGGGAATGTTGCACTGGTGATGGGTGTTGTTCTTTTCATGACTGAAACCCAAACAACACAATCATGTATGTAATCAAGGTGTTTAAATAAAATATATTAAAAAAAAAAGAGTGGTTCATGAAGATGTGCTACATATACACAATGGAATACTACACAGCTGTATGGAATGATGCAGGCATGCAATTCACTGCAGTATGAATGTAACTGAAAGTTGTCATGTTAAATGAAATAAACCAGAAGAAGGCTAATGATAGTATGATATCACTCATGTGATACTTAGAATAACTGAATGATGAAATGCAATGGTTTAAAGGGCGAATGCCTAGATAGATTATCCTTTGCCTCAGAATATAGAGAAGAAAAGAAATGAAATAGAATGTAGTGGGAAAGAGATATTTGTGAAGTAGCAGGAGGCAGGGTTCAAGGGGATTCGGGTACATCAGTGATATTGGATAGAGAGATGATAGAGCTAAGTATCTAAACCAGAGTCATATATACTGAAAACATAAGATGCAAAGTTTAGCAACTGAACTTAAAATGGTGCCTATCAAGATGGAAAGCATCTAGGAATGTTGGTGGATGGGAGTTGATGCTGGACCATTGTATGTTTGAAACTCCACTATTTATCACTTTTCAAATTATGGTATTTTAATTAAAAATTATTACATGGTTGTATCTTGATTATATATTCTCTTTGGACACAGGCTAGTCTACCAACCTTTATTATTATGAAAATTACTTAAATTTTTTGGTTGTTTTGAATACATTGAATTTTTAGTTTCTATAATTTATTTGGTGGGACATGATTTGGGCTACACCTGACTCTGCTTAGGTATTAATCCTGGCTCTGTGTTCAGGGATCATTCCTGGCAGGATGTGGGGGATAATATGTGGTTCCAGAAATAGAAACTGGTAGACTGTATTCTAGGCTAGAACTTTAACCTCTGTACTATCTCTCTGGCTACATATGCTTAAAAAATGGACAAAATTTAAGCTTTCTAATCTATGTTTGCTGGATTTCTTTCCATTTACTTCAGTCTTTTATAATTTATTTATAAACTTTATTTTATAAATTTATTTATAAAAATTTATATATAAAATTTATAAAGTAAAACTTATTTTATAAATGTATTTATAAAAATTTATTTATTTTAATTTCACTTTTAGGTCTTTTACTTATTTTGTTAAATTTATTAATATCTTATTTTTATGTTATATATACATAGAAGTATTAATTTCCTTTTCATTCCTGTATATAATTTTGAATTTAGCATCTCCCTCTCTCCCCAAACAAATCAATGAGTAAAACTATTTGTTGGATAAATAAATAAATGTGGAGTTACCAGGTTATAGCTAATTTTTTATTGTTCACATTTTTATTGTATTTTTACACCCTCCCTTGTTTAATTTTTGATTTTGATTGTGCCAGGGACATCAAACCTAGTAGGTAAGCTCTATACCTGGGAGATACCACTGGGCCAGAGTTTAGTTATGCTTTCTATTTTAGTAAATTTTCCCCAATTTGCCACCAAAAAAGATGCCTAATTCATATCTATAGATTATAAAAGCAATATTTTTACCTTTATATTCTGTCTGGTGCCTCTTAAGAGATTGGAAAAAATGATTAAACATATTTTTCAAAAAGGGAAACTTATCTATATATATGTTTCTTATTTATTTCTTTATAAAGCAATATATCATTTCCTGTACAAGACAACACTAAAGAAATAAAAATTTCTGTAGGGCTTTTGAAAAATTAGAACACTTTTTTTTCATTATTACTAGGTAATGACAGACTCACCAGCCTACATGCACAAATTTCCTGATTCATCATCTTAATGTAATAGTTCTGAGGTGGGTGGCAGCCTTAAGTAAAATTGCCATTTATATAGAGAATTTTTTTTATTGTAGCTTGCTTGAATTATCATGCTTTAGCTGAAATATACAAAAAAAAAAAAAAAGAAAGAAAGAAAAGAAACTACTGCTCAGAGTAAAATTAAGAGATGTATAATGACCAGAAAAGATCATAATCAGATTTATAAACTCATCTTCATAAATTATTTTCTGGATATTCTTAAATTTTGTCTTAATTGCATTTTTCCTGAATTATAAAACCAAATCACATTTATGCACCAAGCAAAACTGAAAAAGCGAATCATTAGTTATGTTTCTATTACTTAGAGATACTAATCATACAGATTAATAGATGATTCTGAAAACAGACATTTCTTGGATTTCAGCAATCTTCACTACTTATATTTCTCTTTCAAAATTAGTTACATAATATTTCTGTGTGGAAACAGAATTTTTTATCTATAAAAATAGGGTAAGGGACCTGAGCGACAGTACAATGGGTAGAGTATTTGCCTCGCATATGGCTGACTTGGGTTTGGATTTGTTCGATTTCTGGTGTCCCTATATGGTCCCCTAAGCCCACCTGGAATGGTTCCTGAATGCAGGGCCTTTGTAATCCTTGAGCCCTGCCAGGTGTGTCCCCAAAATAAATATAAAAAAAATAAAATAGGGATAAAATATGTTTCTTTAGAGCTGGAGACTGTACAATGGTTGAGGAACTTGCCTTGCATGTCTTTGACCTGGGTTTGATCCCTGGTTCTACATTTGGCTCCCAGAGCACCGTAAGGAGTGATCCCTGAGCTGTGTGACCTCCTACAACTAAACAAAAAATAGAATATAACTTATAGAATTATAAGGTAATGAGTGTATTGAAAATCTGGTACATGAACCTAACTGGGCCTAGTGCATAATTGATGTTTTCTTGGCTTTTTTATAAGCACATTTTTGAATTTAAAAGGCATATTTATTTATATAGAAATATTTAAGAACTACTGTGTATGTCTGTTTCCCTTGCCATCAAATCATAACCATTTTGTTGTGCAATTTCTAGTTGATAAACAGTCTTAAACTAAATTAGTGAGCACGTTCCTGATTAGTTCCTTAGGATGAGTTCTAAAAAGTTAAATAATAAACCATTTTTATAATTTTTATAATTTATTCATAGAGTAAACTAGCTTATTGGAAGACGAGCAGAAAATGAATTCACACTTGCAAAGATGGAGAATGTCATGTTTCTTTCTTGGAGAGCAGCGATCTCTGAGTAGAGAGGTGGTATATAAGGTAGTAAAGGAAGACGAGTCTGTCAGCCCTGATAAGGTTTTTGTTTATTTTGGGGTCATTTGGCAGTGCTGAGGGCTCTGAACTCAGGGATCACTGTTGGTGGGCTCAGGGAACTAACTGCATAAGGTGCCAGGGTTTGAACCCATATTGGCTGCGTGCAAGGCAAGCACCAAACTTGCTATACTTTTTCTCTGGTTCCAAGAGTCTTGGTTCTGCTAGTAAGGGGAAATGCAATTAACTTACCTGAATCCCTCCTGTTGATGAGGTAACGGCGCTACATTTTGTGGATGGTGCAAGTTAATTTGATATCTTACACAATATCATAATTATGTGGCAATGTACTTATTCAGTACGAAGTTTTAGCATGCACACTGCTTATATTTTGTTTTTATAACTAAATACAAGAAAATGGCAGAGTTTTTTGTAAGCAAGTTATGAAGCATAAGATAAGGTGATATATATATATATTTTTTTTTTTTGGTTTTAAAAAATTTCTCTTATTTAAAATATATGAAATATCTTGACCATTCTAAATTTATTTAGAAAACATGAATAAAATATGTAATTCTTATAAAGCTTAAAGTTTTAAAATAATTTTTATCAATGATTCAAATACAATGTGATTTATTTTATTTTATTTATTTATTTTTTTTTTTGGTTTTTGGGTCACACCCAGCAGCGCTCAGGGGTTACTCCTGGCTTTATGCTCAGAAATCGCCCCTGGCAGGCACGGGGGACCATATGGGGTGCCGGGATTGGAACCACTGTCCTTCTGCCTGAAAGGCAAACGCCTTACCTCCATGCTATTTCTCCGGCCCTGACAATGTGATTTTTATGTTAAATTATATTTTTTAGGGGCCCAAGAGAGCATAGCGGTAGGGTGTTTGCCTTGCATGCAGCCAGTCCAGGACAGACGATGGTTCAAATCCTGGCGTCCCATATGGTCCCCCTGAGCCTGCTAAGAGGAATTTTGGAGCACTGAATGTGACCCCTAAAACCTCCCAAATTATATTTGTTATAAGATAAAATGTTTTATATTTTTGTTTTTGTTTTGTTTGGGTGCCATGCCTAGTGGTGGTCAGGGATTACTCCTGCCTGCCTCTGTGCTCAGAAATCACTCCATGCTGCTGAGGAGACCATATGAGATGTGTGGGATGGCCAACCCTGGTTGGCCAAGTTCAAAGCAAAAGTCCTAACCACTGTGCTATCCCTCCAGTCTGGCTTTGTTATTTTTATAGTTAAATTTGAGCACAATCCTGTAAATTTACTATGTGACACAGTATTCTAGATATTTTGCTTATATAAATTCATGTATTCTTCTGATAGCATATGCATAAAATATAGTCTTTAGAAGAGAAACAACTTTCTTATGGTTATGCAAATTTTGTACTAGACATTTTAGATCAGAAGTCCATGCTTTTAACCACTATTACTTTAAGAAAATGAGTAAATACATGACATGAAGCTCACCACATAGAGAGATGAGTGCAGTTAGAGAAATAACTACACTGAGAACTATCATGACAATGTGAATGAATGAGGGAAGTAGAAAGCCTGTCTCGAGTACAGGTGTGGGTGGGGTGGGGAGGAGGAAGATCTGGGAAATTGGTTGTGGGAATCTTGCACTGGTGAAGGGGGGTGTTCTTTACATGACTGTAATCATACAACTGCAGTCATGGTTATAATCACGATGTTTAAATAAAGATAATTTAACAATAAAAAAAGAAAATGAGTAAATAAATACAGTGCTGCTTTGTCTATCTTGTGTTTGTATTATCCTAAGAATTTTGTTAATCTTAAACTCCATGCTAGGTTTTAAAATCTTGAACTCCATGCTAAGTTTTTAAAAAAATTATGATTTTTTTTTATTATTGGGCTGGAAAGATTTTATTATTGGGCTGGAAATAGAGCAGGCAGAGTGCTTGCTCTGTTTTGCACTTGGTGAATTCAATCCCCAACACCATGAATATTCCTTGAATTCAGAAGTAAACCTGTGTCAACTGACAAGTGTGTTTCTAAATCAAAATAAAGCAAAACAAAAATCTCTTGCTAAAACATGCACATAATTTCCAACTTGCTTTTGTTTTCTTTTTAGTTTTTCAGTCATGGAACCCAAATATTACATCAAAGCATCGATGCTCCTCGGGCTAAATTCTTTCCACCCCTCCTAAAAGCAATGCTGCCACCTAACAGTTTTCAAGGCAAAGTGGCATTCATCACTGGGGGTGGCACCGGCCTCGGAAAAGGAATGACGACTGTTCTGTCTAGCCTAGGTGCGCAGTGTGTGATAGCTAGCCGGTAAGTCCACTCTTGATACCAATCCATGCTGCTGTGTTGAGACTGTTTGCCAGAATTGTTGGACTTGCTTCTTAATTAATCTTATGTGAAATGTCTTTGAGATTTCTTTAATAAATCCTTTTGCAAGAAATCAGTTCTAGTTTGGGGTGTAAGAATCATGTTGATGGATGGGACTGGTCATCATGTGTTCCTTTCCTAAGGTGACAAAATTGTGTTTGTGAAGAAGTTAAAAAAAGGTGTCAGTTTCTGAAGAAGCTTAACATTCAGAAGTTTAACTTTCTAAAGAACTTACAGAGTTCCACACTGCTTTGTTTTAGTTTGAGTGGTTCCAGTTACAACTTATATGGTTAACCATGTACCCAGTTTTAATGATTATTGTCTGTTCTGTAAAACAGATATTTTTGTGATGAATATTTTAAGGTAAGACTATATGGAAGCAAGTTCTTATTTAGGCATATCATGGTACCAGCATATTAAAGCATATACCTGGCTTGGGAGAATATGGTGCATTTTTATAAAGAGTGTTAAAATAATTTTTCTGGGGCCAGAGAGATAGCACAGTGGTAAGGTGTTTGCTTTGCATGCAAAAGGATGGTGGTTCAAATTCGGGTACCCCATATGGTCCCCTGAGCCTACCGGGGGCGATTTCTGAGCATACAGCCAGGAGTAACCCCTGAGCATGTGACCCAAAATAAAAAGAAATTTTTTTTCTGAGTGCATAGCAGGAGTAACCCCTGAGCATCAATCACAAGGTGTGGCCCAAAAAGCAGAAAAAAAAGTATTAAAATATTAGCTGTTGTTGGAGCACTAGTATAGCAGGTAGTGTTTACCTTCTATGCAGTCAGCCAGTTTCTATTCTTGGCATTCTATTTATCCCCAGATTCTGCCAGGAATGATCCCTGAAGACAGAGTGAGAAGTAAACCCTGAGCACCAGTGGGTGTGGCCCCCAAATTAAAAAAAAATATTTAGGCAGTCAATATTAATACTAACCCCAGTGTGCAATAACAGATGAATAGATAAATAATTCTGGTATATATGCAAGTGGACTATAACGTAAGATTAACTAGGAGGCAGGCACCCCTGAGTCCAAACTTGAAAGTCCAAATTCTATGAAAGAGTTTTATATATATTTAAAAAAAATCTACTGCCATAAATTTGTACAATAATACAGATTAATATTTTGTTATTTAGACACTATAATTTGCAATGATGCTTAATAGAATTTCAGACATACAATGTTCTAACACAATCTAACACCAATGTCAGTATCCTCAAGCTTGTGGCTCAAGTTTGTACATACAGTACATGAGATAAAAATTCTTACAAAGTTCACCAACAATATGATCAGTAGCTTAAAAGTGGTTTAAAAGTGGGAAGTCCAGGGGCTGGAGCAGTGGCGCAGAGCAGTAAGGCATCTGCCTTGCCAGCGCTAGCCTAGGATGGACTGCGGTTCCATCCCAGCGCGTCCCATATGGTCCCCCAAGCCAGGAGCGATTTCTGAGTGCATAGCCGGGAGTAACTCCTGAGCATCACTGGGTGTGGCCCAAACCCCTCCAAAACAAACAAAAAAAGTAAGTAGTCCAATAAATCATAATCTGGTGTATAAAATTTTTAATTTGGCTTTCTGAATTTTAGAAAATGATTTCAGGGAAACTGATATTTTATGGATTAACATTTTAATTTTTCTCAAAAATACGCTTCTTTCAAGCATACTTGTTTACTTAAAGAACCTTAATAATATGGTCCTCATTATTCTTTTACTTATGGAATTAAAATAAAAATTATAAAAGTCATTTTGGAGCTTATGCATATATTTGTTTCTAGGAATATTGATGTTTTGAAAGCTACCGCACAAGAAATTTCTTCTCAGACTGGAAATAAGGTACATTAAGAAAAAAAGTGATTTAATTCAGATTTAGGAATTACAGCCCACTTAAATTGTTTATTCATGTTTTTGATTTTCCAAGTCTGAAAGACTTTCTTTGATCTCCTCTGTGCTATTTTTCAGGTCCATGCTATTCAGTGTGATGTGAGAAATCCCGATGTGGTTCAAAACACTGTGTCAGAACTGATCAAAGTTGCAGGGCATCCTGATGTAAGTATAATGGCATCGAGGACTAAGCAATATGTGTTGTTTGATGTTGGTACAATACCTACCAGGATGCTCTTATGAAATATTGATGTGAGGAAGTGCTGTGCTGAGAAGCACCTAGTTTCTATCTTTAGGAATAAAGCAGCCCTGCTTCAAGGCTGGGCCACTCACTTTCAAGAATACTTTAAAATCGCATTTTCAATAACATAGAACAAACTTGATTTCACTTTATTTAATAAGATTATAAAATAAGAAGAACAATTATCTTGGAACAGAATACTGAGTTTAAATGATTCATGGTCTTTGCTTTTCCTAATAACATTTGATTATCTCTTTCAGTGGAGGAAAATAACACACAAGAAAACTATAAGAACCTAGAATTCTCTTTTTCCTGTAGTTATATATTTTAATATGTAAATGAAATAGATAAATTATAATTTTTAGATTAACTACTGATATATGGGAACCACTCCCAACTTTGTGCTCCTGCTTTGTTGCCAGCATTTTGGGGGAAGAACCAGGGGCCCAATTAGGGTTTTGCACACAGCAAAACATGAGGTCTGGCCCTTTGTTTTTTATCTAACTCCAGAGCTCAGTCCTATGCCGCCTTTATTTTTAACAAGAGATTAAACTTCTTTTAAAAATATGAGATCTGTTTTTGGTTTCATATTGGAGATAAGTCATTACCTTTAGCACAATATTTCTCTACTTTCAGACCCTTGAGATATTCCAGGGTTACCACAGTCAAAAATTGCATAAAGGGAGTGAAGAAGGGAGGCCACACAAGAAGGCCTCAAGGTCAAAGGGATCCACACAAAAACACAATGAAGAAAAGACATTTATGCTCCTATGTTCATTGTAGCAGTATTCACAATAGCCGAGCTTTGGAAACAACACAAATAAATGCTCAAGAACAGATGACTGAATAAATAAGTAAATAAATAAATACATAAATATGGTATTATATACACAATGGAATACTGCTTCGCCATAAGAATAATGAAATCTTGCAATTTGTGGCAACATGGATACATCTGAACAGTAGCTGCTTCATGGACTATTAATCCTGAGTGAAGTGAGTCAGCAGGAGAAAGATCAACACAGAATAATACTTTCACATGTGTCATAGTTGAAACAAGATTGGGGAGTATCTAATTCTCAATGGCAATAGAAACAGAACATAGAACGATTTTTTAGTAAGAAAGTTGCTACTGGGAGTTAGGAGGATAGGACAGGGAAGAGAATACTGACATGGTGAAGTGATTATTCTGCAGGATGGGATTGGGAATTGGGGGTTGTACTGAAAGGTGGTAAAGTTTTATGCATGAAGTCCTATCAGTGACAGTTCTATAAACCACCGTGTCAGTAATTAATATTTAAAAAAAATTCCTGTCCTAGAAGTAGGCTGTGGGTGGGAGAGGCACTGGGGACATTGGTGGAAAAAAATGGACACTTTTGAAGAGTTCAATGTTGGAACCTGAAACCTAATCTTCAATAATAATAGTAATAGTAATAATAATAATAATAGTAAATTTGTAATTCATGGTTAACTAAATTAAAATAATAATGAGAAATAATAGTCAGGAAAAGTTGAGAAAGATAGCTATAGTAGACTCAAAGTACATTTTATTTCCTGCAGAGGGGTAAGTATAGATATTTTCCAACTGTGCTGATGTGGACTGGGGAAAATTCCTGTGATACTTGGTTTGTTGATGGTTAGGTTTGGTTCTTATTTCCTGTGCTGTTGAGAGATAAAGAGACTACTTTTTAGGCTAAAGGTATTTTCAGAAAGACCCATAATATTGACTCTATTCTAGAGATAAGTAGGTTTAATTTATAGTCAAAAAGAACAGGCTAACCAAGAGTTTATTGTAGAAGTTAAATTCAAATGACATTGGAAATTTAAAGGCTGTTTTGAGACTTTTTTTCTTGAAATAAACTATAGCAACATGGTAACTATGTTTAATCTCAATTTATTTTTTTTATTATAGACTTTACCTAATTTGGAGCTAGACATTAGGTTTCTAAGTTTTGGTATTCAAGAAAAACTTTTCATTGGTTCCAAAAATAGTTATCATGTATTGTTTTCTTGCTGGCTCTGAATATCAAATGTATTGTCTTATTTTGATCAGAAAGTGTGAGAAATAAAATGCTATGAGGAAAAATGTTTTCCTTTTCTAACAGTTTCTATAACTGTTTACCTTATAACTTGCCTTACCTGTTTATATTAGATCGTGATCAACAATGCCGCAGGAAATTTTATTTCTCCCAGCGAAAGACTCACTCCTAATGGGTGGAGGACCATAACTGACATAGTTCTAAATGGCACAGCCTTTGTGACGTTAGAAATTGGAAAACAACTAATCAAAGCACAGAAAGGTATGTTTATGTAGTCTTTACTTTTTTAAAATTTGGATTCCTATTATACCCTGTGATCGTTGTTACAGTCAGTGAGACAGTGTTTGTACTTGAATGCCTTACACATGATACATAAGCAAGATACTAAAATAATCAGCATTATTTTATGACATGTAATATAATGAGTGCATTGGATATCTCAAAACAGGAATGTTTATTTGGTTTGAATTTTCAAATATCTGTGTAGAGAAGAAAAAGGTAAATATTAATATCCATGAGTTGTTTCACCAGGTTGATTTGAAGAATGTGGGGGTTGGAGGTGAAATGGGGTGGGGTGGGTGAGAAAAAGAGAAGAGTTTAAGATTTGTTGGGAGCTTTGATGTGATTAGAGATGGAGAGAGAGAGAGAGTGGTAGGACTTGGTTTTGGGGAAGTGGGAGAGGTATATGATGTGTAAGATTCTAGTACTAAAATGAGAAGTTTGATGAAATGAGTTATTTTCATATGGATTTTTCTTGGAGATATCTCATGAGCAGTATTTCTTGATTGGAAATATTTTAGGCAACAGTGTGTGTGTAAGGTGGAAACAGGAGACGAATCAAGAAGTTTGGCGTGTTGCCTGTAGATGGATGGTTTCTGGAATAAATTAGGAGACTTGGGAAGTGAGATCAACAAGCCTTAGGGACTAAATGAAGGCATATTCGAAAAACTTGAGTGATGAGAACAACAATGAGTTTGAAATGATTGAATTGAGAAAAAATTTTGAGGAACATAAAATCAAGAACATTTTCATTCGCTACTAAGAATACATTGTGTTATAAAAGTCCATGCAGTATAAGCCTATGTGAAAAGCCATAGATAATATGTGTATCATCTGTGTCAAGGAAAGTGCACTTTTATTCTATTTATTAGGCATTGACAACTTCTGTGGAGTAGGCTCCATGCTGACTATTGGAGGTGGGACTTGAAGGATGGGAGTGTTTTTTCAGATTTGTGTGTTCTGGATAAAGGCAAAGCAGAGAATTCTTGTGCTCTTTGCAGATTGCTCTTTGGGTCTTGAGGGTAGGAAGGAAGATTTGGACAAATACGTTCCTCTGGTTCAGAAGCCTTTTCCTTGTTAAGCTTATTGTCATCTTATTTCATGGCATACTCTGAAACTCTGAAACCATTATGAGAAAGGAGGTGGCTATAGATGGAAGGATTGTGTACGTTCTTTTTTTTTTTAATAATTTTTATTGAGATCAATGTAAATTCCAAGTCTTTCACAGTTATATTTAAGGTACATAGTGACATTGAATTAGGGCAATTCCCATCACCAGTGTTGACCTCCCTCCACCACTGTTCCCAGCATGCACCATATACCACCCCCCCTTTTCCCCAGGACTGTTAGGGTAACAGATCTCTTTTCTGTATAGCTTGTTGTAGTTTGGGTCTCTTGGTCCTAGTGTCATTGACTTTGGGTTGGGAATTTAGGGCTGATCATATTTTATTTCCACTTAATGTTCATGAAACTGCTTGCCCCTGGCACCATCTACTTTCTTTTCTCAGTTTATGAGGCAGAACAAGCTGATTCATGTTCTATGGTTCTGTTGAGGAAAAAAAAAAAGCTCGGATGAGCCCCTGTGTAGAAGCTATGAATTTAAATTTAAAAGAAGAAAGAAAGAAAAAGAAAAAAGCAAAACAAAATAAAAAAAATAGGAGGGGGCTGCTGTGGCTTTTTATTTATTTATTTATTTTTTGCATGGGCAAGATTGGGAAAATTAGAAAGAAAATTCCTTTGGCCTAAGAGATACCGGGTTTTTCCACCCTTGAAGCATACTGTCATGGGATCAACTATGATGACTTAAATTCTTTCTCCACGCAGTCACTGAAATAGAAAACTCAGGCCATTTGTTTCTGTATTTTCAAAGTGGGATTCAGTTTAATTTCAGATTTTTACAAGTTCTCTTTTTTGTGGGGGGAGGGCTGGATATCCCTTCCTCCTCTGTCTTCCCACTTATCTCTCCAAAGGTCCTTTAGCTTTATGCCTCTTTCCTTTACCTTGTCCCATGTCTCTAATTTTTTCCCTCACTCCATTCTCTTGGTCATTTTTTTGTTTCTCTGTCTTCGATGACTTTTCACTCTTGGTTCACTAATTTTATTTTGGTATCACACACAGTAGTGCTCAGGAGTTATTGACTCTGTACTTAGGAATCACTCCTTGCAGGATCAGGAGAAACATAAAGGATGCCAGGGATCAAACCTGAATTGGTTGAGTGCAAGGCTAATGCCCTACCTCTGTACTGTTGCTCTGGATTTAGTTCTGGGTTTTTCTTAGTGTCTTTCATCACTTTTTCTCTGACATGCCTTTTATTTCTGCCCCTGCTCATGTCTGTGACCCTAAATTTCTGTCTGACTCTCACTCCTCTCATTATTGTCTTTCCTTTTAGCATTGGCTTTGATCTATTTTTATTCACACATGGATTAAAATTCTATGGGCTTTATGAAAAATATATTAGCTAAGGCTTTTTAATAGACAGAAGACAGTTTTTATTCTCCCAAAATTTCTGTCAGTTATTGATATTGTCCTGGAAGAGTTTTAAGGACTTGGGCCACTAGGCTGCTTTACAATTGAGTATGGCGCCATGTTTATTCTGTCTTTTCAGAGGGAAGGGAATTTTGAGGCTAATGAGAAACTGTGTCAGAGTAACAGATCTCCAGCATGGCTCTGGAATTGGGGAATTCATGGTACTTTGTAACCAGAAATTTTTTAGGTAGTTTGGGATCTAGAAAGTCAAGGTGCAATAGTCAGGAAATTCATTTTCCTATCTTTTAGCTATTACTTTCAGTTATGCTCCTTCAGTTCAGGGATTAGGCAGTTATTCGAGGAGAAATTATAAACAGATTTTAATTTCCCATTTCCAGCTGTCCTAACAGTCTTGGCTTTGTTCTTTCCATTTCTCTACAGTCCTGCCTTTTGAAATTGATACTGTATTTAATTGAAACTAGATGTAATCTAAATTCAACCAGTGCCCCTTGCCATGTCAAAGACAGCGAGTGAATTCGTTTTTAACACATGTATATGATGCCCTTCATATGTGGCTTTTAGGGGAATATTTTATTTTATGAAAAATTTTGATTAATATACAATTTAATTTTTATTTAATTTAATTAATCACTTATTAAATTTAATTAATCACACACACCAAAATGGATATTCCTCCTCTTTATTCTCTCCTCCTCAGAAAAATCTTAGTTCTGTTTTTTTCTAGAGTCTGGCTATTATTGTATATAGCGCTGCAATGAATATAGATGTGAGGAAGAGATTTTTGAATTGTATTTTTGTGTTCCTAGGGTATATCCCCAGAAGTGGTATAGCTGGATCATATGGGAGCTCAATGTTCATTTTTTTTCAGAATCTCCACATTATTTCTCATAAAGGCTGGACTACACGGCATTCCCTCCAGCAGTGAATGAGAATTCCTTTCTCCTTACATCCCCGCCAGTACTGATTGTTCTTATTCTTTAAGATGTGTGCCAGTTTCTGTGGCGTGAGATTGTACCTCATTGTTTTAATTTGTATGTCCCTGATGATTAGTGATGTAGAGCATTTTTCATGTGCCTTTTGTCATCTGTATTTCTTATTTGAGGAAATGTCTGTTCATTTTTTCTCCCCATTTTAATGGGGTTAGATGTTCTATTCTTGTTAAGATCTATAGATCTATAGATCTTGTTAAGATCTATAGCTTAGATATCAGCTCCTTATCAGATATGTTTAGAATATATAGTTTTTCCCATTCTGTGGGTAGCCTTTGTGTCTTGGTCACTGTTTACTTTGAGGTGCAGAAGCTTGTCAGTTTAATGTAAATCCATCGTTCTCTGCTTTCACATGTTTAAATAGTGGTGTTTCCTCCTTGAAGATACCATTAGTCTCAATGTCATGAAATGTTTTGTATATGGTGTCTTCTATATACCTTATGTTAGGGTCTTGATATCAAGGTCCTTAATTTTTTTGAATTTGAATTTTGTTTATGGTGTTAGATGCAGGACTGAGTTTGCTTTTTTGTATGTGGCTGACCAGTTCTCCTAATACCACTTGTTGAAGAGCTATTTTACAGGTTTTTTTTTGCTCCTTTATCAAAAATTAATTGATTGTATGTCTGGGAAACATTCTCTGAATACTCAAGTTTATTCCATTGAGGGTCTGTCTTTATTCCAATACCATGCTGTTTTAATGATTATTACTTTGCAATACAATTTAAAGTTGGGGAAAGTGATGCCTCCCAACTTCTTTTTCCTCAGGGTTGCTTTAGCTATTTACATGGGTGTTTATTGTTCCAAATGAATTTTAGGAGTATTTGATTTACTTCTTTGAAGAACATCATGGGTACCTTTAGAGGGATTACATAAAATCTATATGCTTTGGGGAGTATTGCTATTTTAATGATGTTAATCCTACCAATCCTTAGGCAGGATCTGTATCTTCATTTCCTGGTGTCCTCTTTTATTTCTTGAAGTACTGCTTTGTAGATTTCTTTATATAAGTTGTTCACCTCTTTAGTCAACTTGACTCCAAGGTATTTGATTTTCTGTGGCAATATTGAGAATGGGATGGCATTTGTAATGTCTATTTTTTTCTCTATCATTATTTGTGTATAAGAAGGTCATTGAATTTTGCATGTTAATTGTGTAACCTGCCACATAGCTAGATGAATCTATTTTCTCGAGAAGCTTTTTGGTAGAATGTTAGCTCCATTCTTCGGGGGTGGATTTAGCTCAAGTCCTTTGACTTGCATTCCATGGGCTCCTCTTGGGGGTGATGTGGACCTAGGTACTTCAGGATGATGTTGTCTGGCTGCAGCCGTTGGGTCAGGATGGTACCCATGTTGATGTGTGTGTGCCTTGCGGGAGCAGCAGGCTCTGCTCTTTGGGGATGATGTCAACTCACCTTCATTAAGTTTGTTCCATGGCTGCACTCTTTGGGAGAGATGTGGGACCGGGCACTACTACAGGACAACGTTGAGTGGGTGTCAATGGCGAGTGGAGATGCTACTCACATTGACTGTGTGTGCAGCTGGTGAAGATCAGGCTCTGTTCTGTGGGGGTAAGTTTGACTCCCCTTTGCTGACAAGTGTTCTGTGGGCACCGCTTTTCAGGACCATGTGGGTCTGGACACTCCAGGGCAATGTGCTTCTGGGCGCCACCAGTGGGTCAGATGACACCTGCATTTATGTCTGGTACAGATCATTTGAAGAAATTGGTAGAAATCATTTTCACAGCCTCAAGAAAGCTCAGAGTAAGGCATAGTCAGAAGCAACAAAGGGACCTTGAATGATAAATAATTTTAAGGAATCTATGTTATGAAAAAGGGAAATAATGAGAAAACACTATTAAGCAGATTAATTATGTAACATGAAGAGAACAATTAAGTAATTAATAATTTGTATAAGGAATTATAAAAGGATGAATGCTACAAGAAATTTGAGGTAATCTTAGAAGAAGCTTTTGTTAGAAAAATAAATAAGAACTGCAAAAAGAGGGGCTGGAGCAATGGTGCAGAGGTAGGGCATTTGCCTTACACTGGGCTGACCTAGGACGGACTGTGGTTCATTCCCCAGCGTCCCAGATGGTCCCCCAAACCAGGAGCAATTTCTGATTGCATAGCCAGGAGTAACCCCTGAGCATCACTGGGTGTGGCCCCAAAGCAAATAAACAAACAAAAAAAAACCTGCAAAAAGAATAAAAAATAAAAGATCCATTTGACAAATAGAGATGTAGAAATAGTTGAAAACTTTGATAGAGTAAAATATTTAATATTCTTCTTTTAAAGCAAATGCCCTGGAAATTCAAGGTTTTAACTATCATGCTACCCCAGACTAATTGCAATGTGTGAACTTTAAAAAGAAACAGCATAAATAAAAAACTTTATTTCTAATTCAGTGATACTATACTTGACCAATAATTTATCCTTCACTCTCCATCATCCAGTGTTTTCCACCTGTCCAATTATATATCCTCCTACAGTCATTCCTTGGTTGACTGCTCTTTGACACATGCTCTGATTTTTTTTTTTTGAGTTGTTTTCTCTCCTTGTCCAGAACCTTTATGCCCAGTGTCATCCCACTTTAAAAATGAATAGCACTTCATTTGAGTCTGCAGTGCATATTTGAACATCCAAATCCATGCTGCAAATTAGTATTCTTATTTCTTGAGAATTCTTCCACTTTTTATATCTATTAGGTAAAATGCTTTTCTTTTACCTGTCAGAATACTGTTTTTAAAAATTATTTTTACTTTTTTTAAAAAGAAGATGAAGATGAAAAAGCAAAACAGCTTTTCTTCATTCTTTTCCCCTTGAATTTCTCTCTCTCTCTTTCTTTCTTTCTTTCTTTCTTTCTGTCTTTCTTTCTTTCTTTCTTTCTTTCTTTCTTTCTTTCTTTCTTTCTTTCTTTCTTTCTTTCTTTCTTTCTTTCTTTCTTTCTTTCTTTCTTTCTTTCTTTCTCTTTCTTTCTTTCTTTCTTTCTTTCTTCCTTCCTTCCTTCCTTCCTTCCTTCCTCCCTCCCTCCCTCTCTCCCTCTTTCTTTCTTTCTTTATTTCTTTCTTTCTTTCTTTCTTTCTTTCTTTCTTTCTTTCTTTCTTTCTTTCTTTCTTTCTTTCTTTCTTTCTTTCTTCTTTCTTTCTTTCTTTCTTTCTTTCTTTCTTTCTTTCTTTCTTTCTTTCTTTCTTTCTTTCTTTCTCTCTCTCCCTCTCTCTCTCCCTCCCTCCCTCCCTCCCTTTCTTCCTTCCTTCCCTTTTTCCTCCCTCCCACCCTTCCTCTCACCCTCCCTTCACCCTCCCTCTGTCCCTCCTCCCTCCCTGCCTTCCTTCCTTCCTCCCTCCCTCCTTCCTTTCTTCTTTCCTTCCTTCCTTTCTTTTTTCCTCCCTCCCTCCCTCCCTTCGCCCTCCCTCTGTCCCTCCTACCACCCTTCGCCCTCCCTCTCTCCCTCCCACCACCCTCCCTTCCTCTCACCCTCCCTCCCTCCCTTCACCCTCCCTCTGTCCCTCCTCCCTCCCTCCCTCCCTTCCTTCCTTCCTTCCTTCCTTCCTTCCTTCCTTCCTTCCTTCCTTCCTTCCTTCCTTCCTTCCTTCCTTCCTTCCTTCCTGCCTACCTACCTTCCTTCCTGCCTTCCTTCCTCCCTCCCTCCTTCCTTCCTTCCTTTTTTCCTTCCTTCCTTTTTTCCTCCCTCCCTCCCTTCCTTTTTTCCTCCCTCCCTCCCTTTTTTCCTCTCACCCTCCCTCCCTTCCTCTCACCCTCCCTCCCTCCCTTCACCCTCCCTTCGTCCCTCCTACCACCCTCCCTTCCTCCCTCCCTCCCTCCCTCCCTCCCTCCCTCCCTCCCTCCCTTCCTTCCTCCCTTCCTTCCTTCCTTCCTTCCTTCCTTCCTTCCTTCCTTCCTTCCTTCCTTCCTTCCTTCCTTCCTTCCTTCCTTCCTTCCTCTTGTTTTTGGGCTACACCCAGTGATGATCAGGGGTTATTCCTGGCTATGCACTCAGAAAGCACTCCTGGCTTGGGGGACCATATGGGATGCCAGAGGATCGAACCACAGTCTGTCCTAGGTTAGCCTATGCAAGGCAAACACCCTACCACCTATGCCACTGCACTGGCCGCTCTCCTTAAATTTCTAACTTATCACTAAGCCCTAGTGTGATGCTCTGGTTATGGAACATGAAACTCTTGTAAGACTCCTAAACACATCATAAATTGAGGGACTGTTTAACACTTACTTCCATTATGTCCTTCTGAATAGGGAAAAAAAATAATGACTAGTCATTGACAAAATCAAGTCTTTGGAAGCAATGGCACTTTGTTTCAGAAGCAGGAAGTATATAGCAGGAGTTGTATGGTACAAGGCACATAAGGTGATCTGGACATTTTGGAAAGATGTATTTTTTTCATTTTAATTGTGTTTTTCAACATTTCTTAGTCATTAGGTATTTAATACACCATTAATCTCTAGATGGAATTATCTGGTTCCAATCTGTTTATAGAATTTCAATCATGTAATCTTGATAAACTTAACTCTGGACTGCCATTTATTCTGTAAACTGGGATAATATTAGTAACACTCATCTAGAGATGAATAAATAAGCTTATTCCTGTAAAGTGTTACCAAAATTTTTACTATGTTAACTAGTAATAAAAGTGTTCTAGGGGCCGGAGCAATGGTGCAGCGGTAGGGAGTTTGCCTTGCACACGGCTGACCTAGGACAGACCTGGTTTGATCCCTAGCGTCCATATAGTCCCCAAGTCAGGAGCGATTTCTGAGTGCATAGCCAGGAGGAACCCCTGAGTGTCAGGGGTGTGGTCCCAAAACAAAAAAACAAAACAAAACCAAAACAAACTTACTTATTTAAAAGAAAGTGTTCTACTCTTTTAGGGTAACTGTGCTTCTACTGGAAAGAAGCTGAAGTTGAATCTAAGATCTATAATTGCAAGAAATTCAATACAACAAAAGCCTTAATATCACTTATTGCAGTTAACATTGCAAGTTTCAGCTTATTTGGAAGATGTATTCATTTAAAAGTCCAACTGAAAAAAGTATACACTTAGTAGGCAGCATTCTTTTAAGAATTCTTCTATTTTTTAAAGTTGTATAATACTCCTTTAAACAACTTTTAAAGCACTAATGATTTTTTTTGGGGGGGGGCTTAGTTTTTGGGTCACAACCCATATCACTCAGGGGTTACTCCTGGCTCTGCACTCAAAAATTGTGCCTGGCAAGGATAGGGGATCATATGGGATGCCGGGATTTGAACCACCGTCCATCCTGGATTGACTGCATGCAACCCAAACATCCTATTGCTGTGCTTCACTTCAGTCCCAAGAGCACTAGTGATTTTTATGTTTAAATTCACTCTGGGGCCCAGAGAGATAGTACAGTATGCAGGTACATGCAAAGCAATGCATTTAAACATATGTAGGTGTTTGCTTTGCATGCACCTTACCCAGATTTGATCCCCAGTATCCCATATGGTCTCCTGAGCTCTGGCAGGAGTAGTCCCTGAGTACAGGTAAGAGAAACCCTCAAGCACTGCCAGATATGGCCCCAAGACAAAAACAAAACAAAACAGCACCCCAAAATAAAAAAATTCACTCTGGGCTATTATCAAAAAATAACTGAGAGGTATGTTTCTTTTGCTCTTTTCAAAAAGACAAGAGAATTGCATTTTTTTAATCTACTATTATCGTCAGCGAAATTAATTGCTGGCAGTTATAGAAGAGTTAGCTAGAAATAGTAACTGGATTGTATGCTCAGGGAAAACAAGGAATATAGTGTTTCTTATTTTTATTGTACAGTACCTGGAGATGCAATGAAAGAGGCCAAGGAATGTGAACTTTATCCCTGAGATACTGGTAAAGGTAAACTGAAGGATTTTAAGAGACTTTCAGGGTGTAGAGATTGAAGTGTGATTAATGACTGAGAGAAGGCCCCACCAAAGAGCTGTTGAAGGAGAAAAGCAAGAGAGAATCAATAAAGAAGTATTTATCTCAGGAACTATAATCTTAAACACAAGTGGTAGAGCTTATTCTGGATATTGAAAGAATTAATGAGTGATGTTGAAGGTTTAGGTGATTTTTTGTCTTTCCAATGGTGTCCACCTTGATTTCAGAATAGCATTTTACCTTCCTGTGTGTGAAAATGGAGAAAGAAGAAACATCGAGGAAAATTGGTGGCTAGGAATTGAGCAATAAATTCTTGTAGTAGTGTAGTGGAATAGAAAAAGTTTGATTAGAGGAAATTAATCAGTCAGAATTTATAAGGAGCATATGGGGTATAAGGGTAGGAGAACTGGAAGGACAGAGTTCAAAGAGTGAGATATGGCTCAGTGTCAGATTGAGGACAAAAGTCGGATTCTTACTAAATGAAGATAGCAGTGGAGGCTGTTGAAGATAGATCCCGCAGTGTTAAGATTTATGATCTTGTGCATCTAGATGCTGAACTATGCTAGATGGGGACGTTGAAGTGATAGCCCAATGGATAGGCATTTGCCTTGCAAATGACAGACCCTGATTCAATCCCCTGCTTCCTAGAAAGTTTCTGGAGCCACCAGGGGGTGATTTCTGAGTGCAGAGCCTGGAGTAATCCCTGAATGTCTCCAGGGGTCACACACACACACACACACACACACACACACACACACACACACACACACACACACACACACACAAAATGAATTCTGCTAGATGGAAGCAGAATTGATTGGAAATGTGGATACAATTATCTTTAGTGGATTTGAGACACTATTTAGATTTTATTCTTTATTTATTTATTTATTTATTTATTTATTTATTTATTTATTTATTTATTTTTTTGGTTTTTGGTTTTTGGGCCACACCTGGTGACGCTCAGGGGTTACTCCTGGCTATGCACTCAGAAGTCACTCCTGGCTAGGGGGACCATATGGGACACCGGGGATCGAACCGCGGTCCATCCAAGGCTAGCGCATGCAAGGCAGGCACCTTACCTCTAGCGCCACCACCCGGCCCCTATTTAGATTTTATTTAAAGAATCCTGAATGTTAAAGTAATTGAAGACGCAGTGGTGGTTAAAATATAAATATGTAGTTTTAGAATGGGACTTTTGGATATAAAGTTAAAAGGTTAACAGGAAAAATCAACAATATTTAAGTAATTGGTAATTCTTTATATCTAATGATATATATATATTTGGGGGGGGGGCCACACCCGGTGGTGCTCAGGAGTCACTCCTGATTGTCTGCTCAGAAACAGCTCCTGGCAGGCACAGGGGACCATATGGGACACCAGGATTCGAACCAACCACCTTAGGTCCTGGATCGGCTGCTTGCAAGGCAAACGCCGCTGTGCTATCTCTCGGGGCCCTCTAATGATATTTTTTTATTTGACGGATAATAAATTGAAGTTCCACAAGATGGAAGCTACTGGCTTCCGGTTACACCTTTGTTAAGCTTCTATATGCCATAGGAGTTCAATTATTTTAATTTTTATACTTTAAATTGAAATAAAAATTTATGCTTGGGGTTCTTTGTAAAATCTGAATTTTAGTGCTATTTTTCTTGTTACTTTGCTCCTTACTTTGAAATAATGAAGAATAGACTAACATTCTATTATGGGTTTCTAGGCCTCACTAAATAGATTAATTTTGGAGGGGATAATAGAACTTGCCATTATTAAATTCTTTCTCAATGATTCTAATTGAATAGTTGTCCTTCATATGGACCAAAAAAGGCCTGGTTACAGTGCTTGGTTGCAGTGCTCTGGAGATTATGTTGTGTGTGGCACTGGGATCAGTAATGGCAGTGTTCTTTGTATAATACTTGGCATGTAGCCTATTGCAGGGGGTCAGACTGCCATTTTGATGCTGCCCTATCACTGAGCCATATCTTGAAGTTGTGGTTTGCTTTAACCTTTATTTAACCTGCTTGGAATTACCTCGTTTGCTGGATCTATGTGTTATAGTTTCTACAAAATGTGGAGAATTTGGGTGCCTTCAAATTGCTCTTAGAGAAACTGGGGACCACTTCCAATGGTTCTCTTTGAGATGCAGAGCTGCTTGGGCTCCGTGGTGTTGAAACAGGAACACTCTGGTGGTGGTGCTCCTCCTACAGGTTTCTAGCCATGTGATGCCAGGGATTAAATTGATTGCGCACATGCAAGGCATGTATCCTACCTACCCCATGTACTATTGCCCTAGACCCTAAATAGGAACTTTTTTTTAGTCTTTTGTCACTTTAAGCCTGATTTTAGTGTTTGAAGGAGATACTAGTAGATTTGTGGCTTTCTTATTGTCTCTATTGTAGTAAGCCCTTAGTTTACTTAGCTCTCTACTTAGCTCCTTGGTAATATCTCCTCTCCAATTCCAACGTCCTCAACTCCTGCAGACTCTGATCTGTTACCTCCGCATAGCAGAATGCCCTGTTTTGCATTATTCTGCATGACAGAACACATTGTGTAGAATAAGTGTTTCACCTTTAAGCAAAAATCTTGGGTAATCTTAGAGATAATTGCATTTGCTTTTTTCATTCCAAGGGATCATTGTCTATTCTTATCTATAGTGTCTGAAAATAGTTGTCTCATATTCTTATAGGTCTTACACAGTTTTCTTTCTTTTTTCGAATGATTTCTTTATGTAAGCACTGTGGGTTACAGAAATGTTCATAGTTGGGTTTCAGTCATTGAATGGACACCATCCTTTAGCTGTGTAACTTTCTCATCACCAATATCCCCCATTTCCTTTCTCCTTGCTTCCTCTGCCTGCCTTCCAGACAGGCATTCTACCTCTCTGCCTCTCTGTCTCTGTCTCTGTTTCTGACTCTCTCTGTCTCTCTCTGTCTCTGTTTCTGACTCTCACTCACTCTCTCTCTGGGTCTCTCACCCACTATAATTGTTATGATAGTTGTCAGTGCAGTTGTTCCTCTAACTACACTCACTATTCTTTGTCGTGAGTTTCACATCATAGGCTAGTCTTTCTGCCACTCACCTCTGTTGTCTCTGGATATTATTGCCATACTATATTTTATTTTTTTATATCCCAAAGATGAGTGAGACTATTCTTTGTCTATCTCTCTCCCTCTGATTCATTTCGCTCAGCATATTAATCTCCATGCCTGACTTCCTAAGTATAGGCAAATTTCATGACTTCGTTTTTCCTAACAGCTGTGTAGTATTCCATTGTGTAGATATACTAGTTTCTTTAGCAATTCATCTGTTGTTGGGCACCTGGATTGTTTCCAGATACTGGCTAATGTGAACAGCACTGCAATGAACATAGGTGTGCAGAGGGCAATACAAAAGTATTACGTTTTGGGGCTCCTATGGTATATCCCAAGTAGTGATATTGCTGGACTCTATGGGAGCTCAATTTTTAGTTTATTGAAAATATTGTTTTCCAGAAAGACTGGACTAGACGGCATTCCTACCTGCAGTGAATAAAAGTTCCTTGCTCCTTGCATCCATACCAGCACTGATTGTTCTTGTTCTTTGTAATGTGTGCCAGTCTCTGTGACTTTGCAAAGTTTTCTTTCTTTCTTTTTTTTTTTTTGGTTTTTGGTTTTTGGGCCACAGCTGGTGACACCCAGGAGTTACTCCTGGCTATGTGCTCAGAAATCGCTCCTGGCTTGGGGGACCATATAGGAAGCTAGGGGATCGAACTATGGTTCTTCCTAGACTAGCGCAGGCAAGGCAGGTGCCTTACCACTTGTGCCACTGCTCCAGCCCCTGCAAAGTTTTCTTGGTGTTTGCTTTTACTTTTATAAGAGAGCATATCCCATTCTGACTGGAGGCATAAAGAAATCTTTGTAAATTTAGTTTTCATTTTGATATATTTTTTATTTAATTGGGTGTTTAGCTAAAATCCTATCCAGATGACTTGAAGGAGATAATAGGGCCCAATGTCTAAGATTTGGGCTTTGAGTCATCTAATACAGGATTCTAAATAAGCACAGCCTAGGTCAGTCTGACTTATGGCAAGCTTACTAATAAGATACATCTATTTTTTAACTAACCTTGATTCAGATCCCAGTTTCTTAAGTCCTATTTATTTCTGATGTGAATTGATTAAGCTCTGTTTTTACTAATGAGGATGTCATTTTGAAATTTCAGGAGCAGCCTTTCTTGCTATTACAACTATATACGCTGAATCTGGATCAGGTTTCGTTGTACCAAGTGCTTCTGCTAAAGCTGGGGTGGAAGCCCTGAACAAGTGAGTGCCGCTATGTTGATCCTGATGTTGAAAGCTAAGCAAGAGTCTCTGGAAACTCACAGAACTAAATTCTTACTTCCAAGTCTATTGGATGACACCCACCTGTCATCCCCAAACAAAAGTGTTCCCCAACCTTCTCCTTCCTTAAACTTCTTCCTTTGATATGTAAAAGGTCACTGGATACATACCTTTTTCTCTTTCTTGACCTCCCTCATCCAGGAATTGGAATCTGTTTTTTTATTTGTTAGTTTGATTTTGGGGCCACAGTTCCTGATGCTCAGGGGTTACTCCTGGCTCTGTGCTCAGAAATTCCTCCTGGCTTGTTCTTTGTGATGTATGCCAGTCTCTGTGCAGTGAGATGGTAGCTCACTGTTGTTTTGATTTGTATCTCCCTGGTGATTAGTGATGTGAAGCATTTTTTCATGTGCCTTTTGGCCATCTGTGTTTCTTTGAGGAAGTGTCTGTCCATTTTTTTTTTTATCCCCATTTTTGGATAGAATTAGATTTTTTTTTCTTGTTAAGTTGTCAGTACCTTGAATCTTAGATGTTAGCCTCTTATCTGATGGGTATTGGGTGAATAGTTTCCTCCCATTTCTTGGGTGGCCTTTGTATCTTTGTCACTGTTTCCTTTGAGGTGAAGAAGCATCTCAGTTTAATGTAGTCCCATTTGTTTATCTCTGCTTCCACTTGTTTGAGTAGTGGCATTTCTTCTCTGAATATGTCTTTAGTTGCAGTGTCATGGAGTGTTTTACCTATGTGTTCTTCTATAAACCTTATGGTTCCAGATCGGATATCAAGGTCTTTAAACCATTTAGATTTGACCCTTTAGATAACACAGTGCTGGGTGTCACAACACAGACCTGGTGAAGCTTGGTTGGAGGCCTTGTGGTGACAGGGGTAAAACCTAGGGCTCACATACGCGAAGCACATTTTCCTCCATTTGAGCCTTATTGCCAGCTTGTAAATCTGCACTTCTAATCATCATATATAGCCATTAAATATTAGCATTAAATATTATGACTATTAGGACTGGGAAACTAAATTGTATTAGATTCTTAGCCTGTGATTGTTACTGAAATTGTTACCTCCTGCCTGTTTCTTGCTGTTTTTTTTGTAATATAGATTTTCTCACTGTTGCTTTTCTGGATTACTGTAGATACCTTCTAATGTTTCTATGACATCATTGCTTTTTTTTCACATTCCTATCATAGTCATTTTTATTTTTAATAGTCATTTTTCTAAGACTAGATAGCTAGTTATGATCTTCTCCAGCTTTCATGATCCTTACATCCTCTTTGGAATAAATGCAGAATCTCAGTGTGGCATTTTGTTTCCCCCACATCTTGTTGTAGTGGACATGGCTAGTCCTGGCTTGGTGCTTGGGTGTGGGAATTGAGGGGGCCATATTGTATTAGGGATAGAATTATAGAGTTATACCTTCATACAAAGCATATGCTCTACCATTGAGCTATCTTTCTGGTCCTCACTATGGTGTTCTGACTCATATTTTATTCAGTTATTTAATAAATATTTTTTGTCTTTTTTGTTTGCCCTGCACTTTGCTAGGTACCAGTGCTATGTGATAGAAATGTAAAAGTCCTTATTGTGGGCCTGGAGAGATAGCATAGCAGCGTTTGCCTTGCAAGCAGCCAATCCAGGACCAAAGGTGATGGGTCGAATCCTGGTGTTTCATATGGTCCCCCGTGCCTGCCAAGAGCTATTTCTGAGCAGATAGCCAGGAGTAACCCCTGAGCACCGCCGGGTGTGACCCAAAAACCAAAAAAAAAAAATGTCCTTATTGTATGCATGATATAATAGTCTTTAAGAGCATGTTTCTTAAAGTTATTTTGTAGGTTAAGTTTACATGGATACCTGTGGGTTGGGTAGGCCATTTGCTTTGCACATGTTTGACCAAAATTCAATTTCTAGCCACCAAGATTGATCCTTGAACTCAGAATTATAAGGGAGTAATACCTGAGTACCCTTGGACTTTTCCTTCCCTCAAAAATTTTTTTTCTATTGAACTGCTCTGCCATGTATTTTCATATCCCTGTTTCTGGGTTGTACTGTTAGAATTTGTTGTGATATTTTGTCCACATTAAACCTCCTATGATAGTGTCTTCTCTGAAATGATTTCTATAGAATAAAATTGACCATTCTTAGTAATTTGGGGGGACTTTTTGACTTTCTAGAAGTTTTGATTTTTTATGTTTTAAGGACTAGGCTTGCATTTTGGATATCACTGTTTTGTATATTTCACTGTAGTACTGCTCCAGTTTTTTTTCTGTTTGTTTGTTTGTTTGTTTGGTGTTTAGGCCACACCTGAAAGTGCTTATGTGTTATTTCTAGTTCTGTACTCAAGAATCATTCCAGGGGGCTGGTGAGGTGGCGCTAGAGGTAAGGTGTTTGCCTTGTAAGCGCTAGCCAAGGAAGGACCATGGTTCGATCTTCTGGCATCCCATATGGTCCCCCCAAGCCAGGGGCAATTTCTGAGCACTTAGCCAGGAGTAACCCCTGAGCATCAAACGGGTGTGGCCTGAAAAACCAAAAAAAAAAAAAAAGAATCATTTCAGGTGGTGATATGGTGATATTTACTATCCATATGGGATAGTAGGGATCCAGCCAGGAATTGCTGTTTACAGTGCAAGTGCTTTACCTGTTGTACTCTCTCTGGCTCCGTTACTCTTCCTTTTTATTACTAATTTGGGGTTGGAGATTTGAGAACACAACTGACTATGTTCTGGAGTTCTGGTGGTCTTTGTGGCACCAAATGCAGTATTGGGAGTCAAACTGGGTCATCTGTATGCAAGGCAAGTGCCAGGGCCAATCCCACCACCAGTGTCAATCTCTCTCCACCATGTTCCCAGAGTATATTCCAAACACCACCTTTTGCCCCCTAATCTGCCAGTATATTAGGCTTATTAAAGTTTAGATTGTTAGAGTTTGTGTCTCTTGATTCCATTGTTGTTGACGTTATCTTGGATATTTAGTTCTTTTCTTTTCTTTATTTTTTTTAATCTTCATCAATGCACCTGAGACTGTGCCTGGCCTTTGGCCCCCATCTTTTCATAATTGTGTTTCTCTCCTCCACTCAGTTTCTTTCATTCTTCTTTCTATACTCTGGGGCCAAGGATATTCAAGACAACTCCCATTTAGACCATTGCATTTCTTCATGCAATTATTCTAACTGCCTCATATAAGCAAAGTCATTCTGTATTTATCCTCCTTCTTCTGGCTTACTTCATTTAGCAGTATCTTCTAGTTCCATCCACCTTGCTGCAAATTGCATCATTCTTTGCAACTATGTACTATTCCATTGTATATATGTACCACATCTTCATGACCCATTCATCTATTGTTGGACATCTAGGTTGATTCCAGGTCTTAGCTATTGTATTGAGTTCTATAAGCAATTTTTTTTATACTTTATAAGACTTACACTTACTCAGTACTCAGGAATTACTCCTGAGTAATTACTCAAGGGACCAAATGGGATGCTGGGGATCAAACTCTGGTTGGCTGTGTATAAGACAAACACCCTAGCTGCTTTACAATCACTCAGGTTTCACAGTTTTTCCTTTGAGCAGGTAAGACTCACATTATGTCATTCTCAGTATAAAGACTCAGCCTTAGAAAACAAAACAGGGCTATTGCTCCACTCAAGCCTTTTATAGTCATGGATGGTCATAGGATGACCAAGGACTGTACACTTGCTGTGGTACTTGCTCATTTAGTGTGATGTTCATTAGTAGTTGAACACTTTAGGTTCCATGCTGAAGATTCACCATAGCAGTTGACATGGTGGCTGGTACCAGGAACATTCCTCATGATTACCAGCCTATAAGGGAGGTGCTTTACCACTGAGCTAATCCCCAACAGACCTCTCTTGAAAGGAGAAGTGTTCAAGGGGGAATTCTGTTTTTCTTTATTTGAGAAAAAAAAATGACATGTATAGCATTGACATACATACTCAATTCACAATTCACATGCAGGTTGAACAACAATAATAGCAACCTATGTTACATTTATTTCGCTTAACCTCTTGTTTATTTATTTTGTTGATTTGTTTTGTGTGTTTCTTTGCTTCTTTGCTAGCTCAGGGCTTGTTCATGCGTCTATACTTAGGGCTCATTCCTTGCATAGCTCAGAGGACCTTATGTGGTGCCAGGGATTGAACCCAGGTCAGTCACATGCAAGGCAAGAATCTTACCCCCTTTACTCCAGCCCCTTGCTTAGCATCTTGATGTTAGAGAGAGTTGATGATCTGAATGTTTTATTATTTTACAATTTTTCTTTAAAATATAAGCCACTTTCATGAGCCTCAAAAACAAATTCACCAGATATACTTTATAGCAGAGAGGAAGGATTTTCCTCTAGGCTAGTTTCCTTAATAGATAGTTACATTTTGTTTGTTTGTTTGTTTTCTTTTTTTAGGATGTAATAAACTGCTCAGCTCAGTAATTCTGTGTGGACTTAAAGTGACTACTTTCCCAGCAACCTGGAAGTGATGCCTCGCATGTACATATTTGAGCTGGCTATGGACATGAACTGTAGCGAAAGGAAATAGTTTTTAAGTATAGTTTTCCCAAAAGAGGAGTTTATCCAAAACTCACCTATGGATTAAGCTAAATGAGTAATCTACACTCAGAACACATGTAATCTCTCTCCTAGTATTGGCGTTAATGAATTTACCTTGGAATAATATCTTTATTATGCACCAGGATTACAAACATGTTTGTAGTTGTGTTTCAGACATAAAAAGACCCAAACCCTTGATGCTATTACATAATGTGAATTAAGATACTATTATGATGGGGCTGGAGTGATGGCACAGTGCTAGGGCGCTTGCCTTGGACACTGTTGGCTCAGGAAGGACTTCAGTTCAATATCCGATACCTGGCATCCCCTATGGTCCCCCAACCCATGGCTCAGAGTGCGGAGCCATGAGTAACCACTTGAGTGTCACCGGGTGTGTCCCAAAAACCAAAAAACAAGCAAAAAAAAGATACTATTATGAGTCTCTTAAACTTTCACGAAGGTTTCTTTGTAGCTCTTGCAAAAAGACTGTATTGAAGGGCAATATTGCATTATATACTTTTCCTTTCATATATTTTCTAGGAATACATACTTACCTAATTTTTATATCAGAAGTCATGTATATAATTTGCTTATCCTAATGGAAACCGTGAATATTAAAGTTGACCAGGCTTAGTGTTTTTTTGTTTAATGGAAAGAATAGGGAGAAATATGTGGCCTACCTAGTGTAACAATATGGAATATAAGACATCCAGGTGTTAGCATCATTTCTTTACCCTTTCTCATTTTTTTTTACTTTCTTGAAAATAATTTTATCTTCCTCATTTGTATGGTAGGTGTTCTTTTAAGTTACCATAAGTCATTTTTGGAATCAGAATGTAGAACACAACTATAATACAAATATAAATTTGTAAAATAAATTTAGAGGAAAGTCAAATGATCAATCGTGTAGGCATTTAAACCAAGTTGTTTCAAGATTTTATGTTTGCTGTTAGTGTTATATATTGCTTCAAGATTTTGTTAGAGTCTTATTTCCTTTTGAGCTCGATCCAGCAATTGTATTAAAGCCTAGTTTAATAAGAATATGTCTCTAAATATATGTCTTCACATATATAACCCATCATTAAAGTACTTGTGATGTTTTAGGCATTGTAATATAATGTGCTATAAATAAGGTCTACTGAATTTTGTAAAGGCAGCACAGACCTCCAGAAAATAGTGAGGAGATACTTGGGTCTCTCACCTTTTTTTATGTCAAGTACTGACATTTATTCTAAAAATGTATATTGATGTTGGATTTGGCTCCAAAATCTAAGTGGTAGGCACAATACTATTATGATTAAAGACATTAAAATGTAAATGGTAGATAGTTCTGCCAAGTGATTAAGAGCACAAACAACGAGCTAGATACTTGTAAATAACTCCAACTCGGTGACCTAGAGCAAATGATATGACCTCTCTATGACTCAGTTCCCCTTTCTGTAATGTAGAGAATTATAATAAAATAATAGAATTATAATAGAATCCCAACTACCACTTGGGATAGTAGTAGTCTCTGGTATACTGTTGGTCTGCAGTGACTCCCGGTTATTATTATTTTAACCTTCAATTCAGTCTTTTATTGTTTTTTATTATTATAGTAATAATTTTTGTTTTGACCAAAGTGGATTACAAATCTTTCACTGTAGAATCTACGTTTTATTTTTAGGTCTCTTGCTGCTGAATGGGGTAAATATGGAATGCGATTCAATGTGATTCAACCAGGACCTATAAAAACAAAAGTAAGATGGAGTTTGCTTTCTATCACAGTGTTCAATAAATCAGCAATGACGATCTATTTAATATTGATTGTTATATTTAGGACATTTTAAGGGTTCCTGAGTTTGAGGCCCTGTTGATAGAAAAGTTTTTATTTTAAAAATTTTTATTAAAACCTCATAATTTACAAAGTTATTCATAGTTGCATTTTAGACATATTATGCTCCAGCACCAAACTCACCACCAGTGTCTTCTTCCCTGTACCTAAAAGTTCCCATGTCCCAACCCTCACTCAACCACAGCTCCTGCCTGCCTATCTCTAGCCTGCCACCTTAATAGACACATTTTTAAATTGTATTATTGAAGTTTGAATCTCTTGTTTTCAGTGGTATTGATTTTGTAGTTTGGGTTTTTATCTCTGTCACTCCTGTACACCACCCCTGTCCTCAAGTCTCCTTGAGCCCATTGCTTCCTGTCTACCCTTTCTTCCTTACTCATTTTCTTTCCTTTTCTGTCCTCCTCCTCATACTCCAAGACCAACTGTGTCCAGAGTAGAAGGACGAGACCACACAACTGGAATAAAGTTTAATATTTTATTTCGTCTGCCAACAAGGCCCCCACACTCATCAGCCAGAGCCATTCTCTGACGGAGATGAGCCCCGCCAAAGATGATGAGGAAGATTATATAGGGAAAGGATATAGGAAGGTTCCAGCTTTCTGATAATCCTTAAAATGGCTATTATCCAGAGGTACCTTCCTATTGCTCCCTTGTCCTTCCCTGATAGGCTACCTGGAATGGCCAGTAAGCTTGGGGCAGTGTTTATGGAAATAGGCTTGTGAAGACCTAGTATGTGGCTTACAATATGGGATCCTTACAAAATGGCATCTCTCCCTGCTCAGAAACTGAGAAGCCGCTGCCATGTGGCCTTTACAAAATGGCGTCTCTCTTTGTTCAGAACTCAGGTCCCAACAAACGTTTTCAAATATTGCATACTCTTGTCCATAGAGAATACTCTACACCACATATAGACGAGAGCATCTTGGTAAAAAGATTTTTTAATTAATTATTTAAATACTGTGATTACAAGGTTGTTCACAATACAGTTGGGGTTTTTCTCACAATTACAAAGTTGTTCATAATTGAATTTCAGCCAAAAAATTCTTGAGCAATAAAGGAAGAAATTACTCAAGTCCTGATAGTACATATCAAAAGATCATCCCTTAAAAATATTCCATGTACTTGTATCATTTTTAAACAATATTTTATTTAAACACCTTGATTACAAACATGATTGTGGTTGTGTTTCAGTCATGTAAGGAACACCCCCATCACCAGTGTAACATTCCCAACACCAATGTCCCAAATCTCCCTCCTCCCCACCCCACCCTGTACTTGAGACAGACTTTCTACTTCCCTCATTCATTCATATTGTTAGGATAATCCTCAATGTAGTTATTTCTCTAACTAAACTCATCATTCTTTGTGGTGAGCTTCATGAAGTGAGCTGTAACTTCCAACCCTCCTCTCTTTTGTCTCTGAAAATTATTGCAAGAATGCCTTTCACTTTTCTTAAAACCCATAGATGAGTGAGACCATTCTGTGTCTTTCTCTTTCTCTCTCTGACTTCTTTCATGCAGCATAATAGATTCCATGTATATCCATGTATAGGAAAATTTCATGACTTCATCTCTCTTGATGGCTGTATAATATTCCATTGTTTATGGTAAAAAAGATTTTTGTCATTCACCAACATAAGGAATAAGGAAATGGAGAGGAATGTAGCAATATTATTTTTTGGATAATGTTGATTTTAATGTCTTCATCTTCTGGGATATTTTATACCACAGCTTTTGGATTTTTGTTAGATTTGCTTTAATGAATAGTTTTATTCTATTCTTTTGATCTTACTTTTAAAAGTTCCAACTTCAAGTGAATTTGTTTTAGTAATTTTTTAAATCCTGGGAATGTAACTGATTTTTTTTTCTTTAAGAGATGCTTTAGCAATTTATTCTGAGTTGAATTTTAGAGTGATGTGTAAAAAAGCTGATATTGGGCAAAAGGAGCTATAGCATAGTAGAAAGATTTGACAAAATTATTTTGCTTACAAAGCCTAAACTATAAACCGTCTATAAACTTGTTTCTTTAATGCCTTGGGGTAAAATACAGCCTGGTTATTGTCTCATGTTTCAGGGTGCTTTTAGCCGTCTTGACCCAACTGGAGCATTTGAGAAAGAAATGATCCATAGAATTCCCTGTGGTCGACTAGGAACTGTGGAAGAACTTGCAAATCTTGCCGCTTTCCTTTGTAGTGATTATGCTTCTTGGATTAATGGAGCAGTAAGCATGGTGTTTCTCTTGACTTTTGAAATATGGATTAGGGCAAGGGAGCTGTATGTGAAACAAACCTTGAAAATATTGAGTGTAAATGCGATTTAAATACAATTTAAAACATCTATTTGCCTGTAAAGAAGATTAAAACATAACATGTATGCTTTAATTCATAATATTTATTCACTGATAAGTGAGATTTATTAAATTAAAATTGTCCTGGTTGCCCTCACTTATCTGGGTAGAATTTGAAACTGTGGTGTTAATGAGAATAGAATTTTAAACAGAGAAACCTATTTGAATTAATCATCAAAGTTGTTCTTAAAATTTGCACCTTTCATGAAAGTGCAAAATACGAAAAGAGATTTTTAACCAATCATGGTGAGAAAATCATCCTTTTTTTTTTTTTTTTTTTTTTTTGTTTTTGGGCCACACCCGGCGGTGCTCAGGGGCTACTCCTGGCTGTCTGCTCAGAAATAGCTCCTGGCAGGCACAGGGGACCCTATGGGACACCGGGATTCGAACCAACAACGTTTGGTCCTGGATCGGCTGCTTGCAAGGCAAACGCCGCTGTGCTATCTCTCCGGGCCCACAGCTTCCCTTTAATTCTTTTTTCAGGTCATTAGATTTGATGGCGGAGAGGAAGTATTTATTGCAGGAGAATTCAACAGTTTGGGAAAGGTAATACCATTTTATGTTTCATATAATATTTTTTTTTGCTTTTGGGTCACGCCCAGCTGTGCTCAGGGGTTCCTCCTAGCTCTACGCTCAGAAATCACTCCTGGCAGCCTTGGGGGACCATATGGGATGTGGGGATTCAAACCATCACCCTTCTGCATGCAAGGCAAATGCCCTACCTCCATGCTATCTCTCTGGCCCCTGTTTTATATTGCTTTAGCAGCTGGGATACTCAGATTTAAAGACACGTAGGAAGCATATTAAATGGATCTTTTTTTTTTTTTTTTTTTTTTTTTTAGGTCACCAATGAGCAGTGGGATGTAATAGAGGGCCTCATCCGGAAAACAAAAGGTTCCTAAGAGACTGTGACTTTCTTACACATAGTGGAAAGAATCATTTGACTATATTCAAGTTTAATAAATGGCTAATTAACACATCTTCCCTGAGTTTGATTTTTAGTTTAGATGGTTTTATTTGTTTGTTTGTTTGTTTTGCCACACTCAGTAGTGCTCAGGGGTTACTCCTGGCTCTGCTCTCAGAAATTACTCCTAGTAGGCTTTGGGAACCATGTGCGATACTAGGGAATAAATCCACATTGGCTGCATGCAAGATAAACTGCCTACCCACTGTGCCATTGCTCCGGCCCCTACACCTAATAGAGTCTTACTTAAGTTGCACTTCCTTAAAATATAACTTGAAATGTGATCTCTCTCTTCATAAGAATTTTGGTTTTACTTTTTGATTATTTTTAGGCACTGTCATTCACAACAATACTGTTAATACTACTATTTTCCAATTCCATATTCTTCATCAGTATCATTATTCTCCACCCCTGTCTCACAGGCTCCTCCCAATACTGTATCCCTTTGGCCAAATTATTTTTTAAAACATTTCATATAGGTTGGATTACATGTTTATAATAGTGTTAACTATTATGAGGGTTCTTTTGATACACAGTTTTGTCATATTTTCCCTATCAAACTGTCCAAGACCCTGTCATGGACCAATGTACTATGTCATCATGTTTATCTCATCACTCCTCTACCTTACTACTCTTACTTGGCATTTTCAGTTTTGTAATCCTGGGCATGGTGGTTGCCCTCATTGGTTACTGATTATTCTGTTACCTTTTTCTTTGTATCCCACAGATGAGTAAAATCATGTTTTATTTATCCTTCTATCTCAGACACCTTAAATCAATGGTCCTCAAACTACGGCCCACGGGCCACATATTGTATTTATTCTCATTTTGTTTCTTCACTTCTAAATAAGATATATGCAGTGTGCATAGAAATTTGTTCATAATTTTTGTTTTTACTATAATCTGGCCCTCCAACAGTCTGAAGGACAGTGAACTGGCCCCTTGTTTAAAAAGTTTGAGGACCCCTGCCTTAAATGATGCCCTCCAGTTCCATCTAAGTTACAGTAAAGTGTATGGTTTTTGTCTTATGGCGTCATAATATTCCACTATATATAGATACCACAATTTATTTATTCAATCATCTCTAGTTGTTTATTTGGATTTTATTTTTTTTTTTTTGGTTTTTGGCCCACACCCGGTGACGCTCAGGTTTCTGGCTATGAGCTCAGAAATGGTTCCTGGCATGGGGGACCATATGGGATGCTGGGGGAGCTAACCACAGTCTGTCCTAGTTCAGCACATGCAAGACAAATGCCCTACTGCTTGTGCCACCACTCTGGCCCTACTTGGATTATTTTTATATACTTGCTATTGTACTGATTCTGCAATGAATATAGCTGTACTTATATCTTTTCTGTTTTTATTTTACTTTTTGGTTTTAGGGCCACATCTGACAGTGCCTAGTGGTTACTCCTGGCTCTGGGCTCAGAATCTTTCCTGGCAGGTGCAGGGGGCCATGTGGGACACCAGAGATTGAACCCAGATTAGTTGTAGCAAGGCAAATATCCAGTCCTCTGTGCTCATGTTCTTGGAATAGATGCCTAGAAGAGGAATAAGGGTCATGTGGAAACTATTCCTACCTAATTTTTTTGTTTTTTAAAAATAGTTTTGGGGGGCCGGAGTGGTGGTGCAAGTGGTTAGGCATCTACCTTGCTGGCCCTAGCCTAGGACAGACCGCAATTTGATCCTCTGGCATCCCATAAGGTCCCGGAATCTGAGAGCAGAGCCAGGAGTAACCCCTGAGTGTCACTGGATGTGGCCCCAAAACCAAAAAAATAAAAAATAAAAATTTGCGGGGGCATACCTGACGGTGCTCAGGGTTTATGCTTGGTGGAGCTCAGGGACTCAATGGACTACCAGTCTGCTGCATGCAAGGAAAGTGCCCTAGTGTTCTATCTTTCCAACATCAGTCTAGTCTTGGTTTTCTAAAAAGTGTCCATACTGATTTTCCACAGAGGCTGAACCATTTGACGTCATCACCAAAGTGAAAGAGGTTTCCTTTTTCACCACATACTTACCAACTCTGATCGTTTTCAATATTTTTTGTTTGTTTGTTTTTTGGGCCACACCCAACAGTGTTCACGGATTACTCCTGGATCTGCTCAGAAATTGCTCCTATCAGGCCCAGGGGACCATATGAGATCTGGGGATTGAACGTGGATCTATACCAAGTCTGGCATGTGTTCCCAGTATTTTTGATATTTGTCATTATTACTGCAAGAGGTGATATCTCATTATTTTTTGTATTTCCCTTATTTTTGCTAAGTGTGGGTGTAACTCTTAGGGATTTATCCTCAAGATCTTTTACTATGAAACTTGGAAGATCCAACAATGGTTTCATCCACTCGGGAAGATCACAAACCCTTACCAAGATGGCAATAGTTAGCAACTCTAAATCCTGTTTATCATTTCCTTATTTTCATTTTAGTGTTGGAAGTATTGGGTGTTAGGATTTGGTGGCGAGAGTCCAGCACAAACTCCCATCATCCTCATCCCCATTGCTTGTACCTATATGAGCAAATTTTATTACCCAAACTTTAGGGTAAATTTATGCATCCTAAAAATGTCTTCCTAACTGTAACTTGTTTTCTCCCAGAAAGGTTTCTTTATTGGTAAGGGCTTCCCTGTCTTTCAGCAATGTTGGATACTTTGCTTCTTCTTCTTCTTCTTCTTCTTTTTTTTTTTTTGGTCACAACTGGCAGCGCTCAGGAGTTACTCCTGGCTTTCTACTCAGAAATCGCTCCTGGCAGGTTCAGGGGACGAAATGGGATGCCGGGATTCGAGCCACCATCCTTCTGCATGCAAGGCAAACGCCTTACCGCTGTGCTCTCTCTCCGGCCCCATAGATACTTTGCTTCTTTATGTGAAAGCTTTGTTTCTAATATTGTCAGGTTGGTTTCTATGTAGATTAATACAAGTTTGGTTATAGACTTGCTGTGATTGTAGAAGGCCAGATTCACTCTATTCACCTATTCAGCCGTTGTGGTCCTGCTCATATTTTTATTTTTCACTTCAATTGATTAATTTTGCTTTTTGGGGCCATACCTGATCAGGCATGTGGCTTATTCCTGGTTCTGCACTTAGGGATCACTCCTGGCATGTTAGGAGGACCATCTGGGATGCCAGGGATCAAGCCTGGCTAAGCTGTGCAAACACTCTACCTGCTATACTATTGCTTTGGCACCACTGCTCAATTTTTAATTTATAATTTGAAGTTTACTTTCTAAAAACAAAACAAAACAAAATTATTAACAATCCCAATGGGATTCATTTATGTAACTGCTGCATCAGGAAGAAACAAAACATTACCAGAAATCTAGGGGCCTTGCATATACCCCTTTTCCCAGTACCCCTTTCTTTCCCTAAAATAATCAGTGACCAGTGTCTGATTATTCACCTTGTAGCTGAGCTGTTCGTGATTCATTTGAGTAGAATCATACAGTGTGTGTTTTTCTGATCCTGTTTTTAGTTTTATTTATACTGAAATTATCTCTGCATCTTCACTGTTATAGAATGTTTCACTCTCTCATAATTCTGCTATGCAGCCTTTTGGGTTTTTCTAGTTACAGACTGTGCCAAATGCAATGCTGCTATGAATACTTTTCTTTGCCATTGGTAAAGATACACACACACACACACACACACACACACACACACACACACCTTTCTTTGGCAGTTTTCTACAATCTAGAATAAAATGTTGGGTTATAAGCTGTACACATGTTTGCATTTTCTAGATATTGGGAAATGATTCGTGAAGAGAGACTTCCAAAGTATTATTCTTATTCTTATTCTTATTCTTTGGTTTTTGAACCACACCCGGTGAAGTTCAGGGGTTGCTCCTGGCTATGCACTCAGAAATCATGGGGGGATCATATGTGACACCGGGGGATCGAACTGTAGGTGAACAAGGCAGACGCTCTGCCACTGCTCTGGCCCCACAAAGTCTTATTATTTTAACCTTCTACCAGTGTGGAAGAATTTTCATTGTGTCACATTCTCAATAGTACTTAACATTTAATATCACTAACCCTGACCTCTTTCTAAGAATGTATGTTTTGTTTGTTAATTTTTTAGTGGGGAGGCACACCCGGCAACAGTGCTCAGGGATTGATTACTCTTGGTTTTGGTCTAAGAAATTACTCCTGGCAGGCTCCGGGGACCATAAAGGATGCTTGGGATTGTACCCGGGTCAGCTGCATAGAAAGCAAATGCTTTATCTCTTGTACTGTTGCTCTGACCTGAGAATATGTGTTAATTGCTTGTTATAATTTTTCTTCTAATTACTAATAATTTCGCTCTTTGGTTATTTTTACCTTTTCAATACTTTAATAATGTTTTAGCTTTCTCACATGCTTTTAATTGACTTATATTTAATTTTAAGTGAGGAATTAGGTTTCCATATTTTGGATATGAATCCTTTGTAAACAATGTGTACATTGGCAGAAGAAGTCATTGTGAAGACATAAATGCTGTTTTGCACTTGAGCTGAGTCCAAAGTGTAGAATTAAATAATTAACGATGGTGCTGGATGGCGATGGATGGAGGGATCTTTCTCTGCCATCCCAGGCCACGTGGCTCCGCAACCCCCATTCAGCCGGCAGGTCCCAGGTTTAGGTGAAAGGCGGAATCAGACTCATCCAGAGACAGGCATCAGGAAGCATCAACTTTATTCATGCCCTATTCACCACATGTGTGTGGCCTATATCATAACCTTTCAAGCATTCAGCCATTCTTAGCTACCCTGCATCTTAATTCCTTTCAGCCATCTTCCCTTTAGCTCCATGCTGGCCAAAGACCAGAAGCGCAAGAGCGCCAGCCAAAAGCAGCAGAGAGCCAAAAGCCAAAAAGATCCAGTAGGGCAGAAGCCCTTAATCCCCTGGGTCAAAGGCTTATCTACCTTTTCCAAGACCCCTCCCAGGGGTCTTGCAGGTAAGGTCAAGTTACCTAGGGAGAAAGAGTGGGGGATGAGGCTTCACAAAGAATTTGAGATTTTGAATCCCTCATTTGTCCTTGAAATTGTTTTTTTTCTCACTGTACCTGGAGACTATTTCAAGAACATAATCTGGTTTAAGGATTTCTATAAATCATCTGGATTCCATGGGATATTGGACCTCACTAAGGTCTCCATCTAAGTTTAAATATTCTATCTGGTGGATGTAGAGATGAAATCACTGTACCGCTCCTAAGATAACTTTAACAAGCTACTTTCTTTGCTTTTGAAAACCACCATGTATGTACCAATCTAGAGTGGCCTATCTCTTTACATTTTCTTTACCAACTTGTTTTACCCCAAATCAAGACAATATAATAAAAACCTATTTTGTTTACATCTGAAGTGTAGGGAAATTCTGTATATCCCCTTTATTTCTCTAAAGCTATTTTGTGAGGAAATAGCTGGTATTGTTCAAATACTTGAATTTTTTTAATTTCTCCATTAATTTCAGTGCTAGAGACAGCACTTCTGTGTAGACATCTGATATTTGAACAAGTCAGGCAGGCTTTCATTTTATTAGATTGCTTAGGTCATCAATATATGTGTTTTACAGATATTAGTTGTCTTTTATTTATTTATTTTTTTTTGGCTTTGGGGTCACACCTGGCATTGCTCAGAGATTGCTCTACACTCAGAAATTGCTCCTAGCAGGCTGGGGTACCATATGGGATGGCGGAAATCCAACCTGAGTCTGTCTCAGGTTGGCCACATGCAAGGTAAACTCCCTACTGCTGTGCTATCTCTCCAGCCCCTAGTTGTCAAGTTTTTAATCCTAGGTATGTGTGGGTAGAGTCACTTCTGGTGGGTACATATATCCTAGCCAGAAAATACTTGGAGGACTATGTGGTGCCAAAGATCAAATCTGGGTTCCTACTTGTAAGCATATGCTTCAGCCCTTTAAGCCATCTTTCTGAATCAGTTTACTTTTTCTTTAAAAAAATATTTCTGGGAGGTACTATACCTGACAGTGCTCATGCACTTCTTTTTTTTTTAATTAATTTTTATGGATTGATTGTTTTTTGGGCCACACTGGCAGTGTCCAGGAATTACTCCTGGCTCTGCACTCAGAAATTGCCCCTAGCAGTCTAGGGGCCCATATTGGGTGCTGGGAATCAAACAGGGTCCCCTGGGTTGGTAACATGTAAGGCAAATGCCTTACAGCTGTGTCATCTCTCTGGCCCCATCAGGGCGATACTTCTGGCTCTGGATTCAGGAATCAGTTCTGGACATGCTCAGGAGATCATATGGGATGCTAGGGAATTGAACCCAGTTAGCTACATGCAAGGCATGTACATGCAAAGCTCATTACCCACAATACTCTCTGGCACAAAAAGTCGTTTTTTGATGAAGACAAAAAAATAATACAAGAATTTAGAGTTATTTTCCTCTTTATTTATTCTTAGTAGTTAAATTCAGCCTAAGGTCAGTGCTTCCATTTTCACACTAAAAGCAAACTCAATCTACCACTCACATTATTTGATATAATTTTTTGACTGTTTTTATGTTCAGTTTTTAAGGAAAGAGTTTTTGTTGTTGTTTCTGTGATTTGAAAAAGTTCATGCTGAATTTATAGAATGGGTATAATCAAAATGACCCAGAACCACAACTCTTTGGTGGTAATTTTGTATTTCCAAAAGACATCTCTCATAGCCCCCTGCTTACATTAAAAGAATATGAAATCACCAACAATTGCATGTCAGTTGCAATCAATATACCTTATACTAGTTACCAATATATGAAATGTGCTTTGGGTATGGGTCAAAGAATGGTATAGGATTTCCCTTATTAAATAAGATTAATGATTGCATGAATATTTCTTTTCACATGTTATTTTAACTTATTTGAAACTAATTGCAGGTAGAAATGGAACTATTTTGAATACTATCTCAATATGAAATATAGAATTCACAGAGTACACAAAATTATCGATGATATAACATTGAACAATCAGGATGCTATGGTTTTACATTAAAATTCAATTATGTAGTAAAAAATAGAGTTGTTATAGCTAGAAAAAAATATTTTCAAAGGCAGCAGGTACCCTTGCTGGAAATAAACAATTCTACATAAAAAGAAAATCCAGGAAGTATGCCAACTTGACACTAGGATACTCGTTATATTAAATTTAATTAGAGATCACACAGAATATTACATAAAATAGCAGTTTTCTAGAATAATAATAATCAGCATCACAAGAAAACAGTTTAGAAAATGGATTAAGGTCATATTCTGACAGCAGGCTTGTTGGAAACACAGATATAGACTCAGACAGATTTGAGAGTTTTCGGCACTGCCTTCCATTATGATCAAGTCAACTCGAACCAATAATAGCTGAATATCGATTCAAGCAATAGGCCTGTTCTTGAGTAATGAACTAAAATCTTGTATCATAAGAATAATTTCATAGAGTCACATTTAACTATTGATTACTGTGTTGTATTTTAGGAGCCAAAGACCTTTCTCCCTGACAACTGGAAATATAACTTAGAAAGATTGTCAAGGACAGAATTACGATTGCCTCAAACAAGAATCCTTGGCTTATTTTTTATAACTCTCCTGTTTAGTGACCAATGTACATTCGCACCTCAGAGACTACAATTTTAAATAGTTTATCCTGGAGGAAAATTTAGGGAAATCTTACCAATAATGTTTATGAAATTCATAGTGTTAGGTTAATTTTTTTCATTGGGTGAATTGACTGGTCTAAGCATAAACATTCTCCTTTTCAATCATATAAAATCTGTACATTACAAACAGTATAGAAACAAGCTGAAAAGAATGTACCACACATCCTGGATAATTACCTATATGCAGTTAAATTTACAGATATAAAAGAAAATACAGCCTACTCCTTTATAGTGCACAGTTATTGTTTTAGGTACAGTGTATCGCTAGTGTAAGCAGTCACAATCATCAACTCTAGTTGTCCCCAGCAGAGAGAATCAGGGCAAGGTCTGTTCGGTACAGCTTCCCTCCATCCGACAAAGCCATTATGCTCTTCTTATAAGTTGGAATATTATTAATATCCAGTTCCTGTACAGAACATAGAAGGCGTTGAAGCCCAGTGAAATGTGGAAGTTCATGAGTCATTGTCAAGTGATAAAATATGACATGGAATCTTAAGAATGTCAATCCATTAAGCAGAGAGTCAGATTCAATTCTCATAAAAATGTGAATAATCACAAGATGATATTTTAAATTATCCCCGTTATACTGATGTGGGTAAATAGCAAATATGTTTAATTGAAATTGACTACCCCTGTGCACCTTTTGACAGCATGTTTTTATTTATGTATTTAGGGGTCACACATACAAGTTTTCAGTGCTTACTCCTGGCCCTGCACTCAGGGATCCATCCTGGCAGGCTTAGGGGACCACTTGGGGCGCCCGGGATTAAACTCATTAGCTGTATGCAAGGCATATGCCCTGTTCAATGAACTATTGCTCTGACCCCTGACAGTGTATTTATATTTTAAATGGATGCTTGGTTGCTTCTGGATGAATCAATAAAGTCTGTTAAAATCTCAGTGGCATGGCAGTTGGATTACCTGCTTATTTTTCTCACACAGATCCTTCAGTAAAGCATCCAGTTCATTTTCATCTATGTATCCGTTGCCATCCTGGGAGAAAAATACACTGTTGGATTAACTCTATTTATAGTAATGGAGGATGAACTAAAATGAAATCTTCCTAATATATATATATTATATATATATTGCATATTTTCCTTTCTTTTCTCTTTTCCTTTTTGGGGGGGCCATACCCAGCAGAGCTCAGGGGTTATTCCTTGGTCTACGCTCAGAAATCAATCCTGGCAGGCTCGGGGGACCATATGGGATGCCGGGATTTGAACCACTGTCCTTTGGCATGCAAGGCAAATGCCCTACCTCCATGCCACTTCTTCGGCCCCACTTTACATGTTTTCTAACCTCTATATCAGGGTTTAAAAAAATTCAAATATTTCAGATTTACAGAGTAGATTAGAGTGGATTCTCATTCAATGCCATATCTTTGGAAAACACTTCAAAACTGTATTGTATGTTAACAAACATTCCCCCATGGAAGAAAAAAGTAAACTCTTTTGGGCATGATTTTATCTATAATTTTTGGTATAAATACACTTCACTAAATTGTATATTGTATGCAATTCCCTAAATTATATTGCTAGGTGATATAAATACAATTTACTAAAGTCTTGATGGGAAAATCATCAAAATTAGATCTCATAATGAGTGAGGATGCTAAGTTCTGGAAAAACTGTGTGTGACCTCGATGCCACATCAGATGGCGGCAGAACTCAGCCAGAGCAGAAATATAGAAATCAGATGGAATAAAGAATTTGAACCAATCATCCATCTGTCATTAAGAGGGGATGGTGTGTGCTGTGTGATATTCTCATCTAGTTTAATCTCTTTTACAGAGAAACACCTAACTGTGCTCTGGAATTATTTCTTTCTCCATACGCAGTTATCCCTGGAGGTGCTCCTGGTACCCTGTGTGGGGATGGGAATTGAACCCAGGCTGGTAGCATGAAAGACTTCAGTTTTACTATCTCTCCAGCCTGCCTCAAATTTAATCTTTATTCAACCTTGCAAGTTGGATGTTAGTATTTCTATTCTTCAAATGTGATTGAGTTCAGAGAAATTTAATGACTTGTTCAAACACTCCCAGAAAATAAATTGTAGCGTGGGATTTGAATTAAGATTTGTCTAATTTGAGACATACCATAGTTCATTCCTATGAAAAGAATGAATGAGCTAATTTTAATAGTTATGTGTCTTTTAATAGGAAGCTTGAGTTTGAAGTGTTTTCATCTTAACATTTCTCAAGTATTTTTAAAGAATCAAATTAAAGATAAAAATGAATGTTTACCTGGTCATATAGCTCAAAGGCTTTATTGAATTCTTTCGCACACATTTTGATTCCCTAAATGACAGAGAAGAGAGAGCAAAGGTTAAAATTTTATTAATGTATTTCAACTCATTTCCTTTGGCAATTCTCCCACATCCTAACATTTAAAGGAAAAACTTATTTATGATAAAGAAAAGTTAAATACCTGAAATTTAAGTAGAAAGTTCTCCTGCACTGGCAGTAACCTTTTGAGATAAAAATGTTATATTAATAGATTTCATTTTTAAACAAGAAGCATCTTATTATGTTTGCAGAGTTCCTATACTCACCTGGCCATCTCAGTTAACTCCAGTTTTCCATCATTATTTGAATCAAATAATTTCAGCTGAAAGAGAAATGTTATTATTATAACCTCAAGATTACTTAATTGTCTGAAGGAGAAAAAATAAGAGTTTGAGCTACTGTTCTTTTTTTTTTTTTTTTTTAAGACAGAAAAATTCTGGAACTTAGCATTTATTCAACTTCTGGTGCAAAATTTCAATTATATAACTTACACCAATTGACACAGTTTATTATAGCACTGTAGAACAATCTAATGCTGATTTTAGCTAGGCAAAAAATATAATCAATCAATTAAATTATTCTCTTGAAATTATGTGTATCAAGATATGAAAGAGTAGAGCCTGGCTGTGTTTTAGGCTTTGCTTCAGTCTCTTTGTTATAAATGTTGTACACTATAACTAACTCTGTAAGGTATTTTATTTTTGCCACAAAAAATCTTGAAAAACAAGAGGAACATTAATTTTAAAATACATAACAAAAGACTGTTTGGAGGCTATTTTCCTTCATTAAGAGAGGGGTAATTTTCCAAATACCAGAATGTATATTTGTAACTAAGCGTTCTATAGTGCTGTGAAAATCTTCTAAAATACCATGTGAATGAGGACATTATCTTTTAGCATTCCATTTGCTGATTTTTTTTTAAATTTGGTTACTTCTGGCAATGCACTCAGAAATAATTCCTGGCTCAGGAGACTGTATGGGATGCTGGGGAGTGAAACTGGGTCCATCTTGGGTCGGCTGTATGCAAGGCAAACTCCCTACCACTGTGCTCTCTCTCTGGCCCCATTTAGATAGAGTATTAATGATAGAACATCTTTGGACTACATTGAAATGTTCCCTAGTAGACTTAGTTCTCCATTAAATCATCTAAGCCAGATTCTTTATCAAATATCAACATTTATTTTTCGTTATTTTTTTATTATCAGAAAGCAAATAAAACTCATTTATCTTAGGTAATAAAATTATATGAGGAATATGTGTATTTCTTTGGGGGCCAGATAGGAGTTTTATTCTTTTTGTTTTTCCTACAACTTCTAATATTGCAACATGAATTCAGTAAGGGAATATCAAAGCAAAAGCTGTTATACTTAAATTTGTTGAGTAATTGATAATTCTAAAGCATGTGGGTTCTGAGTTTGTTACTACCTCTTTTGTATTGATCTTAGCATGGTAAACTTTTGACTGTGATGCTGAGAGGGATGGCTGTATTCATTAAATGATTTTAAATGAATGCATATTCTTTACACCTGACCTGACCTGACCTCTCTTTTAACTCTTTTACCCTTTGGGGTACACCATATGGTATCCTGAGTACTTCCAGGAGTGATCCCTGAGTACAAAGTCAGGAGTAAGCCCTATAAGCACTGCTGGATATAGACCCCTAAACAAAAACAACTCCCCAAATCAAAAAGCATTAAAATAGGAGTACCATAATGAGCAAAAAAACAAACTAGAAACCAAATTCTTGAATAACACTGTCACCCCATTATTTTATCTTTTGTGATGAAGTTGGATCATAAGGCCCATTGGATCTATGCATTTGTACCACATACCAAAACATACCCAAATATAAACACACTTAACCCTGTATTTGAGATGCACTCAGTTTTTAGAAACAAACTACTATGGCTTTACTAGATTCCATATGAGGGCTAAATATAAAATGTGTTTACTAAATATTTGAAAAAGTATCATCTTTTGTTTTTAAACAATCGGGTCATGATGAATTTAGGTTACATGAGATCTCTCAGAAGAAAGGAAGAACTTGATGTTTGCGATGGTCTAAAGCCACAGACCTGTTCAGGATATGATAATGACACATCAGTTTATCATCCACTGACTGTAAATTGTACTATGGTCTATCTAATGCAATACTGGACACCAGGTTACACAGTTTAACATCCAGAGGGAAATATTTCCCCGTATACGTATTTGAATTTTAATTAGTTCTTGATTAATTTGCTTCTTGAATTTGAACTGGTTTCTGACATTTAATCAGATATGCCAGGCCAATCCAACAGGGGGAAAAGTCCCATCTGAGTGGTTTTAAAAAGACTTTCAAATTTATACCTGAAGAGAAGTCTTTAAATAGACATCCCAAAAGATTGGCACAAAACAGAAAACTGATAAATGTAGGTTATTGTTCATCACCCAAAAGTTACGCAGAGCTTAGGTCACATCACAATGACACATTTGTAGGCAAATAACTTACCATAAGTTGACCAACTTACCAACTAACATAAAAGTAAATAGGGAAGCAGAAAATAAATCTCAGTGATATCAAATTTAACCCAATAATCCCTTATAGAATATTTGTCAGGTAAAGTCTAACTTTTTACTTACCTAATTTTTTATGAAGTGTGGCTATGTTTTATGGATTTTTACTTACATCCGTTATTATCTCAGAACTATCTCAGAACTAAATAGCAATTTACTAATAGCATATATATGCATATGTACTGATGCAAATAATTTAAACACAGTTCAAATTTCAAAAACTAAAACAATATTGTCAAAATATTGACCCATGACTTGATTATAATTGGCAGACATTCCCTTTATAACTCTGTTACTCTAATGAGTCCAAGTGAGCAAATTTAGGCCTTGAGAAATATTGCAGAGACTCAGAATGCCTCGCTGGTAAATGAATGACCATAAATTCAAATCCCTAGGGTCCTACATGAATTGAGCATGATCCAACTAACTCTGCTCTGTGTATCTGGTAGTTCTGCTATTCCCGATGCCACGGTGATTTCTGTCAACATACAGCCAGGTATGTGTGAACATCACAAAAAGGGAAATGTAATTTCTAGTGCAACAAAAAATAAGTGTGAGTACACACAGCTAGTAAGGGTAATGCTGGTGAATCCTTGTATGAACACAACAGTGAAACCTAGCAAGCACCACCACCATATCTATGTGACCCACAACAAAGCATTTGTGCAAACACAGCTAAAGAAACAGAAACATATGTGAGCACCCTGGTAAAATGGAGGAGCACTCGATATGTGACCCCCAGTCAGCATAATTTAAAAATATACATGAACGCATCTGTATAATCTCAGGTGATTGCAATAATGTAAACAATATTGATGAGAAAAGAAAAGGAAGTAGGGGAAGGAATAGAAAAAAATGAACACACTTTAATTTCAAGTGGTTGAAACTATCTATTTGGCTATGGATTATTTTACCAAGAACTTCATAAATTTATTTTTAAATGTTTATATATCAACATTTATAAGTTTAGTTCTAAAACATTAACTCCTTATGTTTTTTGTTTCTACATTGTTTTACACTAAATCTTGGTTATAATATAATATCTGGATTTTTTCATTCAAAAGCACCAAGACTTTATAATATAATAATAAAAAATCCAAATATAAAGGAAGAAATACCCATTTTGGTTCAATAAGTGTCCCAATTAATTTCTTTAAACTTTAACAAAAATCATGATTTTCCAAACCATGATAACAACTGATTTAGAATCTCTATGATAATGGAGATTCTTTTTAGTGATAAAACATATACTACACGTTGGTGAAATGTGCCAATGTTTTATGATACAATGACACTGACTTTGTAAGACAAACAAGTGGTCTTTGATTGCTAAAAATGATCAAGTTCTAAAAGAAAAGAAAAGCTTATATGTTGATCCAACACCTAGAACCCTCAGCTTAAATAAGGTACAAATAACATCATTAAGTTTGCTTTTCAAATGAAATGACATCTATGTGCTTGATTGATTTATCCCTTAGCCTTGGGAATTAACAAGAACACTAACATATTTTATAGCCTATTTATATTTGATATATATTTGGCATATATTTTTGACTAAGAAGAGCAATTTTCATATAAGTTCTGTGAGTCTTGAGGAAAAGAGAAGCATTAGAACAAGGGGAAGACTTTCGAGCCGCCTCAACCCAGTTCCAACCACTTTCACAGTTCGTAGAAATGGAGGCAGAAAGAAAGTGTAATAGGTTCCTCTTTGATTTAGAAGAGCCATTTACACCGCATATCAGTGCATCCAAAGGGAAAGAGAAACTAAAAGTTTCCAAGTTTAATCTTACCATTAGGTCTGTATATTCAGCTAATTTTGCATCATCCACAGTCTTGTTTGCTTTTTCCAGTAGATCCTTCAGAAAGTTCTGTTGAGACAGAGAACACTCAGATAAATTGGATCAGTAATATTGAGGGCATTTTCATGCCAGTCTACCTTGAAATTTAACAATCTAAGAATGCAAAGATGATCTTTGTGAGGGCATAACCTTATGAGAAATGATGCAATTATTAATGAGAATTAATATCTGATTAATTCTTTTTTTTCTGATTAATTCTTAATGAGAAATTAAAACAGGGATTTACCTATGGGGTACTTCAGCAATGATAGCTACAGTACCTGCATTGTACTGAGAAGTGATGTATTCTATGCTACAGTCTATTTAAAATATTTTGTAAAATAAGTATTTTAGTGTGGAGTGTGTAGGAATCTTTAGAAAAAACTTATAATACCAGCCAGCCTAACAATTGCATATCTAGATATCTTCACAGAACTCATGGGACTCATTTGTAAGAAGCATACAACATTTCCTAAACAGTTGTAATATGTGTGAAAAGTTGTCAACAAATTAGATGCATATCTATTTCACATTTAAATTGCATTTTCAACCCTCACAAACTGTCTTTTTATATCACTTCATAGCGAGTGTACTGCTGCCTTTACCAGCATTTGGCTAGCTGTTAGGTTTGATGCAACCTAAAGCACCTAGGTTAGACTACCTCAGTGGACAATTTACACTAAAACAATTGGCCATGGGGCCGGAGAGATAGCACAGAGGTAGGACATTTGCCTTGCATTCCGCTGACCCAGGAGGGACCCAGTTCAATTCCCAGCATCCCATATGGTCTCCTAACCTGCCTGGGGGCAATTTCTGAATGCAGAGCCAGGAATGATTCCTGAGTGCCAGTGGGTGTGGCCCCAAAACCAATCAATCAATAAAGTTTTAATAAAATAAACAATTGTCCATAGCTAATGTAATCTAATCTCTGAAGAGGATCTAAAGGTCAATTAAAATTGAGATTAATGTAGCAAAAAATTTTAAAAGACGAATTTGACCGTTGGAATTTGGGAGTTTATTTTTTTTCTTACAGACAAATAAAGCAGATAAAAATCTTAGGGAAGCTTGCCATAAAAATGTCAGCAATGTACTTAAGCACAATAGAACCTTTCATTTTGCCTGTTGCTATTTATACGCTACATCTGTGTAGATGATTATAAAAAATTGAGCCTTATCTGGGCTCCCTAAAAGGTGGTTCATCATTCATACACACACCCAAAGTAGCAATTCTACTCTGTTGATTTAATTTTACTCTTTTTAAAAATATTAATATCTTTATTTAAACACCTCAGTTACAAATATGATTGTAGTTAATTTTACTCTTTTTAAGAAAAAAGACTTTTTCCTTGGTGTAATAAACTTGTCACTTCAAGCATCCATATTGAAATACAAAGTTTTTTTTGCTTGAGGCAAATTTTAATTAATTAATTTTGTTTTGGGTCACACCCAGTAATGCTCAGGGCTTACCCTCGGCTTTGCACTCAAGGAATTACTTTTGTCAGTGCTCAGGGAACCATATGAGATGCCAGGACTGAACCCAGGTCAGATGCATACAAAGCAAATGCCTTTCCCTCTGTATTATTGCTCCGGTCCTGTATTAGAGACAAATTTTATTTTTGAATCTTCTGAGGATTTTGTCAGAGATTAATTGGGTTAAAAATCTCATCAGAGACTGAAATGGTGGTCACAAAAATAGCCCGGGAGAAACCTTGAGATGCTGAGATTCAAAGTCGTGTCTGAGAGCGAGTGATGTTTTATTCTATTATGGATCTTAAAATTAACTTTTTTGAAAGATCCATTAAAAAAGAATGCCAGCTTATATTCAAAATTCCCCAGAGAGGATTTCTATTTAGAATCCCTTTCTGAGACAAAAATTTAGAACAAAAAAGGAGACCTTTAGAATATTTGAGGTCAGTATTGGATATGAGCTGTGGTTTTTACTATGAACTAGAAATACTTTTCAAAAGGAAAATATGTTTTGCTCTAGTAGACTAAGAAGAACATAATTTAACCATTATCTTATAAGCTTTGCAGAGAAATAAATTTGTTTATGACATTAGAAATGTTAAAATACAGTTTGTCATTAAAAATGTTTACATTTTGAGCAAGATGCTGTTGAATATGTTTTAGCTAATGTCAATAGTGAAAATTTGTCAATCTCATCTCTAAAACTAAACACAAAACATATTAGAAAACAAAATCACTAGAAAATTATGTTTGATGTTATTATTTTTCCCACAGAGCAACAGTAGAATTAGCTTTAGAAGACTGAAATTTAAAAGCATATGGTGGTATGTGAAAACAGTACTGTCATTATTAACATGGTCAAGTATTCTATATTGTGTCAAATCTAGGAAACTGAGTAGCTATGTTATTTTGAAAAATGGTTTAATCTCTCTGAGTTGATTGTTTATTTAATGGGAAACATACTGTTGGTTCTTGCTTAGTTTCTATAGGACTAAAATATTAAAATACATGTCAAGTACTGATACTATGCTTTTTCCATAGACATTCAAAAATATTAATTTGTCTCCATTTTAGTCATTATCCAGTAGAGATAAGAGGATCATTTGGACTGAGAAAGTTTCTCAATGGAAAATGAGAGAAGTATGTTTTCTTATTTCGGATAAGCTAGTTAAATTTTTGAGTTCATAAGTAATGTTATTTATATTGCCATATAATTAATGAAATTTTTCATCTGCAAGATCTTATATTTCACAATACTTTTGAAAAGAACGTATTTAATTATTTTAAAGATAAAGCATCACAAAGACAGATATTTCTAGGGGAAAAATAATACATATCCACACCTTTTCCTTTATATCCACCCCCAGTTCCCCAGCTCTTATATTCATCTAAGAGCTATGAACCAACCTATTGATTTCAAAGTTGGAATCTTTTAGATCTTTGATTGTATTAAAATTGAGTTTTGAGAGGCAGGAGGTTGAGTAGAATGTGTTAGGACAAGACTGAGTTTCCATATCAAACACTGTGTCTCATTTCTGTGTGGATTTTAGTAAATTACTTAATGTCATTTAGCCTTTTCTGTCATTAAGATAGTATGCTAATTTCATAAAGCTCATCTGAAGACTTAGTAAACTTATATGTGTAAAGAACATATAAAATAATTTTTGTCTCTTGAGAGATCATTTATATAGGTATGTCAAATCAAATTCACATTTCAATAAAAATTAATGGCTTATTAGACTTAGTGTATATTGCCTATATTATGTTATTATTTGTGTACATCATGAAAAAGCCAAGTTTTGCTTTATTTTTATTTTTTTTTTTTTTTTGGTTTTTGGGCCACACCCGGCAGTGCTCAGGGGTTACTCCTGGCTGTCTGCTCAGAAATAGCTCCTGGCAGGCACGGGGGACCATATGGGACACCGGGATTCGAACCAACCACCTTTTGGTCCTGGATCGGCTGCTTGCAAGGCAAACGCCGCTGTGCTATCTCTCCGGGCCCTTGTTTTATTTTTTTAACTTGGAGCCTAACACCTATTGGTGCTCAGGCTTACTCCTAGCTCTGTGTTCAGGAATTACTCCTGGTGGACTTGGAGGAGCATTTGGGTCTTGGGGAATTATAAACCTGGATCAACAATGTCCCAAACAAGCCCTCTACTCACTATACTATCTCTTTGGTTCAGGAAATACAATTTTTGTGTTGCTGAGCAGAATTTCAAGAAGTATTTGAAGTCTCTCTTTTGATCTTCATTAAAGATGTGTAAGAGTGGGTGACAATGTGCCATTGTTCAACATTATTTTCTTTGGTGGGAGGTTTTTTTAAAAAGCTTCCAAGTTCATCCCTCTATTCAAAACTGGCAAAGACAGCATGAGTTCTTTTATTTGCTTACCTTCAGCTCCTCAGTTTCGATGAAGCCACTATGATCAGTATCATATTTCCTCCAGGTCTGTAAGCGATTTGGGAGAAGGAAACCCAAACACATGTTTAAAAAGTCAACCATTGTCTTACTATAAGCAGCTTTCTGAAGACATTACTCAACGACTGAGCTTATTTATACCTTCATGAACTCTTCGCAGGATTTCAGCTGCTGGCATCGGAAGAGCAGCAGAAAGTTCTCTTCTGTGGGTAATACGTGAGCTAACTGGAAAAGATGGAAAAGGTTGTGTCAAGCTCAGGAACAGATCTGTGGCATTACCTGAAGTTTCATGTCTCTTGAATATGTTCACCAGGAACACTTTAATTGCTTACAAGACTAGGAAAGCACCAAATTGAGAATTTGCTGGCTGGCTGTTCTAAGTACCATCATGTGTTGTGATGTGTTCATGCCTTTTTTATTCTTTTTAAGTCAAAGGAAATTTATTGAAAGGAAATAAAAAGAAAAATAAATAAAATGGAAGAGAAGAAAAAATTAAAGACAAAAGAAAAGGTACAGTAGCATGCACATTTGTTAAAATTATTATATTGCCAATGAAGTTATTAATACAATGGCAAAATATTTAGAAAGCTATTGCTGTTAGTTGTCCATTCTTTTAAATTGGTGTTTTTTGTTTTCTTTTGTTTTTGTTTTGTTTTTAATTTTTATTTTGACCCAAAATGGATTACAAATCTTTCACAGTAATATTTTACATAGTGACATTGAATCAGGGGCATTCCCACCACCAATGTTGTCCTCCCTCCACCCCTTTTCCCAGCATGCATCCCATATCTCCCACCTTTGCCCCCCAGGCTGCTAGTATAAGTGTTCCCTTCTGTGTCTAGCTTGTAGTTGCTTTGGATTTGGTGTTCAAGTCTGATCATTTTTTAACTTCTACTTAATGTTCATACAACTGTTTGGTCTTGGTACCCTCCATTATTTTCCCGTCCATTTGTGAGGTGAAACAAGATAGTTCAAGTTATCATGCCTTTTAGTAGTGAGACAGCTACTGCAGGCTTGTCAAGCCAGCTCTGATGGGACTGGCCTGAAAATGACTTACCTGCTGAATAAGCAGGGGGCTTATCCCTAGTCTATTCTGTGTCACACACACACACACACACACACACACACACACACACACACACACACACACCCCACACACAAATTCTGACACTTTTTCATGCATACACAATAGTCACTTTTAGTGGACAATAAGAAACCACAAGAACTAAGAATGCAGAGAAAAGAAGGGAAAGAGAAATTTCACATTCCAAAGCTTGAGAACAACTCCTAAGCTACCTTAGGGAAAATAAACTGAAGCTGAACTCTTGGCAGAAAAGCTACTTTGTTAGAACTAGTGAGAATTTGAACAGCAGCAGGGAAAAATTCTGTTTACAAATGGTTGGTTTCTGCTACAATGACATACAGGTTTTGGGGTTATTTTACAGTGTCCACTTTGTGACCTTATATTATTTCTCCTTAGATATCATTTAATAACTTCAGTGCTCTCCTTTTTTTTTGGTAAAGAAAAAATGGGCTCCAAATTCCATTTTAGGGTTATATATATAATCAATCTATTGCATGAAAGAAGAGAGGAAAGTGGATTGATGGCCGCACTGTAGGTCAGAGCTCTCTATTCTTGGCTCAGCTGCTAATTAAATGTGGGTCCAGGTAACACCCTTAGCCGTTTCTGAACTTAGTACCTTCCTCACTAAAATAAGGAGTTAAAATAGAAACCAATGTGTTTTAAATACTTTCTGTTGAGAATTATTTGGATAATTTGAATCAGTACAGCCTCACTATTAGAAAATGATTTTATCTAATTTCTAAAAATTTATTGAGTAATCTGAAGTACAAGCATGGACTAACATGCCTAGGTTATAGCCAACAGCTACATCAACTTAATGTCAATTTAAATTCTTAGAAGACCAATAATTTATAGATAAATCACACCTCTGGTGAACAAAATATTACCCACTTGTGCCTATTGAAAAATATTTAATTTTAGGGGACTGGAGAGATAGCATGGAGGTAAGGCATTTGCCTTTCATGCAGAAGGACAGTGGTTCAAATCCCAGCATCCCATATGGTCCCCTGTGCCTGCCAGGGGCGATTTCTGAGCATAAAGCCAGGAGTAACCCCTGAGCACTGCCAAGTGTGACCCAAAAACCAACCAACCAACCAACCAACCAACCAAACAAACAAAAAAAAACCTAAATAAATAATTAATTTTAAAAGTATCATTCTAGATCATATGCAATTAATCTTATTCTTCTTTGCCTGCATAATGTTTTTAACCTTTCTTGATTTTACTTCTTTTAATTAATATAACAGGTTATAAGGCTTTCAGTTTATAGATTCTATACTTGTGGGTAAAACTAAAGGAAGTGACTAAACTATTAGGATGTTTCGTTTCTATGTCATTTTCTTATTTTCTAATTTATGTTGAAATAATATTCACTAATGTGGAAGATGTTAATATATCCAAAAGGTGAAAAGGGGGATTTAGTTAGTAATCAAGACAAATATAATCACTATTTGTTTCTTAAATATACTTACATAAAATTGCAGTTGGTAGGCATCTGTGTGTGCTTGTGGTCCTTTCACATTTGAATTTTTAACTCTAAAATTAATCACATACCTCAAGAATAGCCTTCATTCACAGCCTGCATTTTACAATAGAAAATTCTAAGACCCAAAATGGTTGGTAAAATGACTTTACCTAAAGTAGGCAGATGTTGAAAATTAACTTAAGTTTATGATTTCCACTATATTAAGTTGATTACATGCTAATAGAAAACAGAATTTCTTCTCTTCTTTCTTTTCCTCTCTCTTCTTTCTTTCTTTTTTTTTTTTTTTTTGGTTTTTGGGCCACACCCTGAGACGCTCAGGGGTTACTCCTGGCTATGCGCTCAGAAGTTGCTCCTGGCTTCTTGGGGGACCATATGGGACGCCGGGGGATCGAACCGCGGTCCGTCCTAGGCTAGCGCAGGCAAGGCAGGCACCTTACCTCCAGCGCCACCGCCCGGCCCCTCTTCTTTCTCTCTCTCTCTCTCTCTCTCTCTCTCTCTCTCTCTCTCTCTCTCTCTCTCTCTCTCTCTCTCTCTCTCTCTCTCTCTCTCTCTCTCTCCCTCTCTCTCTCTCTCTCTCCCTCTCTCTCTCCCTCCCTCCCTCCCTCCCTCCCTCCCTCCCTCCCTCCTTCTTTCTTTCTTTCTTTCTTTCTTTCTTTCTTTCTTTCTTTCTTTCTTTCTTTCTTTCTTTCTTTCTTTCTTTCTTTCTTTCTTTCTTTCTTTCTTTCTTTCTTTCTTTCTTTTCCTTCCTTCCTACTTTTTCTTCTTTCTTTTTCTTTACCACTCTATTTTTTCTTTCTTTATCTTTCTCTCCCTCTCTCCTTTACTTTCTTCCTCCTCCCTCCCTCCTTCCTACCTCTTCCCTTCCTTCCTTCTTTTAGTTATTTTTTTCTTTTTGGCCCTAGTCACCTGACACAGTGCTTATGGATCGATCATTCCTGGTACTGTTAAGTATTAGCAATCAAACAGATTTCGTGAGTATTCTGTGAGGTAGTGTTCAGCATGGTAAATGCCTGGCATAATTGCTTGAGGGAGCCTGAATCTAACTGAGCAGCTAGAAACAAACCTTGCACACATGAGACCTAGGTTTGATCCTTGATTCCCATGGGATGTGGAAGTAGGTGTGTGTGTGGGGAGGGCAGGAATAAGATTTAGAATAATTCAACAACTTGATTTCAATAAAAAATGACCTACTTAACATAAATAATGATCTTCATTGCATTTTTCTCAGGTGCCTGACTTGCATGTGTTAAGAAGAAATGAAGATTTTTGAAAAATTTTATTTAAAGTTAATGAAGCATATTACAAAACAAAAAAAATACACAAAAATAAGAGTAAGCTATGGGGTTGGAGCAGTGGCGCAAGTGGTAAGGTGTCGGCCTTGCCCATGCTAAGACAGATTGCGGTTTGAGCCCCTGGCATCCCAAAAGGTTCCCCAAGCCAGGAGCGATTGCTGAGCACATAGCCAGGAGTAACCCCCGAGCGTCACTAGGTATGCCTCAAAAACAAAAAAAAAAACAAAACAGATAAAAAAAAAAGATTAAAAAACTAAGAGTAAGCTAATAAGCAATGACCAAATAAAAACCAGGGAAATTTTAATCATTTTGTTTCATAAATCAAAATTTACAGAACTTGCATAAACTGTAGGAGTCCCCACAATTTTGAGATTGTGAGAAAGGAAAAAATTGCTCTTCATGTCTAGTATAAATGTGCATTTATTTTTTTCTCCTGAATTTGGGGCCACACTTGGCAGTGCTCAGGGCTTATTTCTACCTCTGTGCTCAGGGATAAATCCTTTGGTGACTATATGCAAGGCAAGTATCTACATTGCTATATGTACTATCTCTCCAGCCCCAAACATACAATTTTTTGTCTTGTTTATTTGGGGGCTACACTCAATGGTATCCATGACTTACTCCTGGATCTGTACTTAGGGGACCATACATAGTTACAGGGATTAGAAGTAGGTTCAATTGCATGCAAAGCAACTGCATTACTTCCTATGCTAATTTTCTGGCCCCAGTACCATCTTATTTTACATGTTAAAGAAGACATTAGAAATGAACATTAAAAATAAAAGATAAACAAGGCATTAGTAAGAACAGAAAGATTAGTCAGACATTAGTAAGAAGAATGACTCTTATTAAGATGCTAGAGGGAACACAGATAAATCACTTATTAAAAAGTGTTTCACAACGTGTATTGCCTGATGGCCATATAAATGCATTGCGAAGCAATGTGGCCCCATCCCCCCATTCTTCCTGTGTAATTTGATCTTACCTGCAAGACCCTTCCACTCCTGGGAGGGGTCTTGGGGAGATTATAAAAGGTTTGGCCTAAGGGGCAAAAGGGGATTTGCCTGGATGCAGCGTGGAGGAGAAAGCAAGATAGAGGGATGGTTAAGGAAGAAGGTACTATGCAGGGCTGAATAAGGATCTAGCATAAATGGTAATGATAGACCACAAATGTGGTGGCTAGGGTATGAATAAAACTGATATTTCCCGATGCCTGTCTCTGGATGAGTTTTCAACCCGCCGCGATCACCTGAGCTTGCAGACCTGCCGGCTAATGGAGTTGGAGCCACGTGGCCTGGGGGACTACAGAGAAAGGTCCCTCCATTCCATCCATCTCCATCCAGCACCATAATTAATTATTTTAAGCAATAAAGCAATACTCACATTTTAGACCTGCACATTAACAGTTTCTTTGATTTCTTAAAATCAAAGCCATATCTATAAAAGAGAATTTTATTTGAATAGAACAGGGCATGCAGGATTGCTATATTATCAAATTTTTTCTCTTTCAATCTTTCAGCAGTAATATTTATTTTTTTAAACTTTATTGATTGATTGATTGGTTTTTGGGCTACACTCAGCAGTGCTCAGAGGTTACTCCTGGCTCTGCACAATTGCCCCTGGCAGGCTGGGGGACCATATGGGATACTGGAAATCGAACCAGGTTCCTCCGGGTCAGACACATGCAATACAAATGCCCTACTGCTGTGCTATCTATCTCTCCAGCACCCAGAAGTAAGAATTTAGTCTTTGGGTTGGCTAACTAATCTTGACTTGAACTTGAACTTGAGTTTCCAAGTTTTCATTATGGCTTAGAGAAGAGAGTGGAGAGTTTCAAGAAAATGAGTCAAAAGTAGACAACTATACCCACAAGAACATATCAGAGTTTCGTTTTTGAGAACTGATGGAGGAAAAAAAAATATTTTCTTTACTTACTCGCCTTCTCTGTTATTCTATGTACATAGTAGGAATGAATACTGTATCTTATTCACAATTTATTGGCTTACTACAATAAATAGTTTCAGCAAATATTTTATTGAAAAATAAATGAAGGCAATTGAGCATCTAGAATTGGCTTAGATTACAAGCAAATGCAGTAAGATTCCTTTGAAGACAAACAAAATTGTCACTCATTTGTAGATAGAAAATTGTGTGGACATTGTAATGTATCACCAGAACTCCCTTCAATTCTAGACAGTACAAATGTGGCATCAGATAATAAAACCTGTAGGAGATAAGCTGGGTTGAAGATTTCTGTGTTTCCAACACAAGCTTTATACTATGATTGAGCCACATGGAGAAATAAAGTCCAATTCTTTTCTATTGAATTCTGGAACATCACTGAAGGATCATCTACTAGCTACAGAGTTAGAGTTACAGAGTTAGCTGAAGCATCTGTTCATCTCTGTCACAGATCAGTGTGCATCTCTCTCTCTCTTTCTCTTTCTCTCTCTCTCTCTCCCTCCCCTCCCTCTCAAAAGATCCTCAACAGATCAATACATTCAAAGTGCTTGGAGGACCATGTAAAACTGGGGATTGAATCAGGGGCTCCCACAGGCCTCTCCACCTTTTTAGTCCTATTCTTTCATCTTCCTTTGGCATGCTTTTGATCTCAAGAGCACTTTTTTAATAACACCCCATATCACTAATTCCTAATTTAGCAACATGATTCCTGCGGAAATCAACCTCTGATAGGTGTCTTTGCATCTCTTTTATGTTCCTAAGCATAATATACAGGGTTTGCCTTATTGTCAGAGTAGGTTGAGGTTATTTCAATAATACATCTGGATTGATTCAGAATCTCTCAGACACTGTTGCATATTGGGGGGTCAGAGAAATCCAGAGTAAGACCCTTCTAGGGAGTCAGATAATTTCAAGCATTTCTTCTCCCCCACCACCGTGGCAATTTGGAGGATAAAACTGAGTTGTAGGTACAAGAAAAAATACATTTGAGGAATATTGTTAATACAAATATAAATGACTAAGATAATTCAATGAGCACATGAGCATACTTGCTAACTTCTAAACATGATTCCTCTTTGTTATAACACTCTTCAACACATATCAGAAAAGTATTCCCATTTCTCATTTGAGATCTGGAGAAATATTCTTTCCTAGCCTATGAGAAGCGAGTCTAGAATATTTCTAAGACCAATTATCTCATATGTGCTTAAGATAGTTTCATTGAATAATTTGAAATTGATAAATAAAATAAGATGTGGGGAAAGACAACATTCAGAAAATGAAGTGGATCTTCCAATGAATCAACTTTTACAAATAATAATAATTATAAATAATAATAGAAAAGCTATGAGTCTTTACAGTGTGACAGAATTGCTCTATTTCTTTGATCAGTCTAATCACATTTGATCTTGATACCTAAATGTCATATCTTTCATAGCCAAGAAAACAGACTTAGAGAATACATTATCTTCTATCACATAGTGTATAGAGTGGGCCAAATTAGAAATCAGACTGTCAGATTTTATTGATTTTTTTAGATACTTGTCCATAACTTTCTCATTATCCATAAAATGTTCGATACAAACATCTGTTTAGAGCGAACTTTTAAATAAGATGTATAGGTCATTATTTCTCTAAGTTCTGAAGTCGCAGAGTCATCTCTTATGAAAAATTATATTCACCCTGACTGAACTCACTGTGGAACACAGGAGTGAAAAGATAGATAGATAAATGTTCAACTCCTTGGAAAGATTGTTAAATTTTTCATTTAAAATACCTTAGAATTTTTTTTTTTTTTTTTTTTTTTTGCTGTTTTGGGATTATCCTCAGGTGTGCTCAGGACTTACTCCCAGCTCTGTTTCAGGGATTTTTTCTAGCAGAACTTGGGGGAACCATATAGTATGCTGAGGATTAAACCCTGAGCTGTCTTTTGTAAGGCAAGTTCCCTTTGCAGTATACTCTCTCTCTACAGGCCCTGAAAATAGTCTTTAGACCTCTTTTTCTTCCAGTGAGTACATTGATCTACAATTAGACAAATTTAGACTAGAGAACATGTGTCTACACATTACCCAAGGGATCAGATGAAAGCTTATGGATTTTACATTCAGCTAAGGCAAATTACTGCATGTCAGCATCAGAGAAGAAATACATATTTTTTTCTCTTAAACTTTCTAGTTTTCTTTCTATTTTTAAAATTTTGGGCCACACTTGACGGTTCTCAGGAGTTATTCCTGGCTCTGCAATCAGGAACCACTTTTAGTGGGCTCAGGGGACCATATGAGACTCTGGGGTTCAAACCCTGTTCAGCCACGTGCAAGACAAACATGCTACCAGCTGTGCTATTGCTCTGGCCCCAGTTTAACTTTTTATTTTATTTTATTTTTGGTTTTTGGGCCACCACACCCAGTGAATCTCAGGAGTTACTCCTGGCTATACTCTCAGAAATCACTCCTGGCTTGGGGGACCATATTGGATGCTGGGGATTGAACCTGGTCTTCCTGGGTCAGCCATGTGGAAGGCAAACGTCCTACTGCTGTGCTACTGCTCCGGCCCCATGCCCTCAATTTACCTTTTTAATGATTTGAATCATCTTCTCTGTAATAGAGCTATCAGTTTGAATAAATTTAGAATATTTTTGGCTTAAAGGATTGGTCAAATTCTCTCTGAATGAAATATTCCTTTGGGATTCATCTTAACAATCTATATGACTTGTGTGAATTTTAAAATCAGTTGAAATATGTGAAATCACAAATTTAGAAGAAATCACATCTGTGAGTAATCCTTTTTTTCTACCTATTTCTAAATGGTAAAAGCATGGGTTGAAAAGTGTCAGTCAACTTCATCAGGACAGAAATGTGGACATTAGTATTTTAATTATTAGTTACTATTTTTATTAATCATTTATTTTTTATTTATTATATGTTATGTATTATATTTAATTGGAGGGAGCTTAAGAGTCATTCCAAGCTTTTCTTGGCTAGCCAGGTCCCTAGGTTCAATGCCAGATCCTGATAATGATGTGCTGCTGCAAGTTTGGAGACCCTGGGTTTGTTGAGGCTACAATGATGATGCTCAAGGGTGTCAAGACTACACATAATGATGCTTGGGAGGTGATGTGGTGTGAGGCATAGATCTCTGTCCTGTGCATACTAATTTTACATTCTGTTTCCCTGTCCTGTGTTCTGACCTTATGATGAAATTTATTTATTAATGACCCAATCATTTTGATACCATTTTTTGTTGAAAGAAGACCACCACAGGAACATAATTTAGTTTTTTTATTCAATTTTGATAAACCCATGAGCACACTTCTTAAATGAGCTAACCAGTCAAATACAATCTCTTTTCCTATTGAATACCAAAGATATATTGGGTTTTCATGAGTAGGTAGACTTTTTTAAAATATGGAATACATGGGGCTTGTTATGTTTTACTAGTTAAACTGGTTTATATATCTTTGTGTTCCATATTAGATTTAGAATTTCTAAACCAATGATCTAATATGTATGAAGTTAGAAAAGAAAAAGGGTAAATCTTATGCATTTCTCTCATGAAACTAGAGAGAAGTTGCTTTGTAAATTCAGGCACTCTTTACTCTTTCCTCAACTTCCTCATGTAACAGGTAACTTTAATTTCTTTTTCTCAACAATTTCAGAATCTCACTTCTCTCTTCAACTTAAACTGAACTCATTTATAGGAACTACTGCAACAATTTTGCTACTGTTTTCCCAATTCCAATCTTCCTTTTCCTTAATTAATCACCCCACCCATACATACCCACCCATTCCTATAGCTTTATGGATGAGACTCAGACTGACAAATTCTAAAATAAGACTTAAGGTAGATCTAAGCCCAATACAGTTATTTTCTCCCTACCAATGAGATCTTCTACTTATAATTTATCTTTCTGAGTTTGTTTCTTTTTATAAAATAAAGGTTTATCTTCCCCCAAAGTTTTATGAAACAATTAATTTCATTTCCTGGTATTTAAAAATTTTTATATATAGTTCTATATGTTTTACTTCTCTGCATTTAAATAAATTATGTATCTAATACCAAAGTTCTGTTCAAATCATGTTTCAAGTGTTTCCACTAAGGAATCTCTATATTTTATGCATTCCTTCTCAACAGGATAACTTGAAGGCTTGTCATAAGTCATCGAACAACTGAAGCTTGGAAAAATAATGTATAAATGTATAATGTATAAAGTACACAGACTATTATATCAAAAACGATGGAGTAGTTTTGAGGAATATGGCTGCGTTCCTTCTGTTCTACCACTTATTTCTCATTGTTCTTCATAGGCAGGTTTGATAGTAGCTACGAATCACCTATTATAAAAGTAGTGAGATTTCATTTGATATCAAATGATGTTTTTGAAACACTTCATGAGGTTTTGAAACACTTAATTAGATGGCCTTTATATTTATTTGTAAATGATCTATATACTAATAACTTAGACATTAGCACAAGGAAAAATGTACACTCCAGGTAGATATTTTAATTACAAAGTTAATAAGAGCATGGTCTCCACTTTATTTTAACTATTTTAAAATAAGAGTGTTCACATTTACAGGTCTACTATTAAACCACTAATTTGGAAACCAGATTCGTTCTCTAAATCACAATCAAATTACTAGTAGATGTGGTTGACAACTGTTATGTTTCACAATCTAATACACTGAAAACATTTATGCAAAATTACTAGATTTTTAAACTAAATTCAAAGGTGATCTGGGTTTAGTCATGGCTTTGTGCTCATTTTTTGTGCTCATGATTACTTTTGTTGGTGCTCAGGGTACTATAAACAGTGCTTGTTATTCAATGAATGCAAGGCAGGTACTTTACCCACTGTTTAATTTAGTCAGTCCATCAGTTTATATATTTTAAATCATGTTCTTAATAATTTTTCCAGACAGTGGTTTCCACCCAATTAATTAAAAATGTTGTAGAGAAAAAGTCAAGAGTAGTAATGCTTAAGTTTGGAAAAGTAGAGGAGAACCAAAAGCCCCTTCACAAATCTGAGAATGAAGAATTAATGCAAAAAGTTTTATTTCATTGATTCACAGATAAAAAAAAGTATTTTCCTCAATAGAAAATGCCAGTGTCAAAAGATAGATTTGATTCCCACAGTCTTAATTGTTTGACACTCAAAAGAAATCAGTACTTATAACACAGCATAAAATATTCATGTACTTTATTCAAATTATTGTGTTTTCGCTAAGGTAAGCTGTGACTTAATGGAGGCCACCGAGACCAAACAGTCATATGAACACTGAGTAGAAATAAAAATGATCAGACTTGAACACCAAATCCAAGACCAACTACAACAGAATCGATACCCAATCTACAACAAGCTAGACACAGAAGGGACCACTTATACTAGCAGCCTGGGGGGGGGGGGGTGGTGGGGCAAAGGAAGGGCGATATGCAATGCATGCTGGGAACAGGGGTGGAGGGAGGGCAACATTGGTGGTGGGAATGCCCTGATTCAATGTCACTAAGTCCCTAAAATATTACTGTGAATGATTTGTAATCCACTTTGGTCAAAATAAAAATTATTAATAAAAAAATAAATAAAAAGAAAGGATGTTCACCAAAAAATATACTGTCATAATCCAGGATGCAGAATTTTGCCAGACATAATGATAAGGTTACAAATTAAAAACATTTTAGGTCTACATGATTATACAATAAGTATTGTCTGCAAGCCCTGAACTTACTAGTGTTTTAATGAAATGAGACTGGGTAATGTAATGACATGGGAACTTATCTGGAAATCAGTGACCTGGGCCTGGAGCGAAATTCTGTGCTAGCTAATAGTTGAATGTCTATAAGTAAATCATTTTATTTTTCTGGTGTTCAGTTTGTAATGCATTAAATTCGTGCATATTGCATTGAATTCATGGGTAAATGCATTATGCACTGTATGAGTAAGCTCTTGGGGACAGAGTTTGGGACATATCCGGTTATGCTTAAGGGTAATTCCTGGTTCTATACTCCATGTAGTGTTTAGGGAACCAATTGGTGGTGGGAACTAAACCCCTGCTTCTCTCATGAAAGCATGTGCTCATCCCTTTGATTCTATCTGCATTTCTGGATAACTTTTTTTTTGCCATATTACTGAACAGAATACAATATGCTACTGAGGAAAAAGTAAAAGAAATGGTCTTTCCATATAGCAATTATGTTGGTATGACCAGAGAATAAAGCTTACTCGTAAATATTATTTTTGAAGTGTTAAGCTCCTTACCTCTACAATTCCTATTTTTCCATCATCTCTCTGACCATATTGATCCACAAAGGTTTTCATCTCAGGTGATAGCTCCTAAAATTATGTAAAAGCAGTTAAGAGTTTATAAAAATACAAATCTCACTTAGGCTTCTAAAACTGTTGTAACACTGCAAAGAAAGTATGGAATGAAAACCATTTATGATTGTATGTTCTGATTAATTATTCTCATAAAATTGAAGACATAATGGCTATACCCAATTTTATGATAAAAATGATAAAATTCAATATTTTAATAATATAAAAATTTCTGAATATATCTCTACTGTTTCTTTACTATTCATTGTTATATTATGTTACCATTTTGAAAATATAGTCAGATTTTCAGTTCAAAATCTTAGTGAATTTAAATAAAAAGATCATTTTCTAATGTATGTCAAGCATTACTTTGATTACGTAAAGTTTCTTTTAAATGGCTGCACTAACTGACCAATAACATTTTCCTGAATATAATATGTTTTATCTATGGAAACAATAATTATGTTGACCTGAAGAATTAAATAATCTGAATATTGATGCGTGACTCATTTTGCATGTAAAGATAGTTTCTAGTATGAAAAACAATATTTATCGATTATATGTTAAGAATTTAAATATAAGAAAAATATGTCAAATAAATATGACAACCAGTTTGTATTTTTTCATACACTGATGTAGTTCTTTTTGGCTACTCAATATTTGCCTGAGATCTTTCCTTCAAGAGTGACCAACGGAGCAGTTTTCCACTGATTTCTAACATAATTTCTTTCTCATATATTTTAGTAGATAAGACATGTTTAAAGGTCCTAACTAATTATAACCTTTGCATTCTTTTAAAAAAGCTATTCCATTGCTTATGTAATTTTTTCCTAGATCAACAAACTAAAGAACTATGAACTATAAGCTAGTGATCTGAACATAGAACTAGTATTCAGGAAGTTGGATTTACACCCTTGGGTGTTCAACACAGCTCATTTAAAATAGATCTGTTACATTAACAGAAGCCTTTTAAAAATAGGTCAGCCTTTACTAATGCCCTATTCTATGTCCTTGGAAAAATAAATTAAGGTCTCATTTTTTTAAAATCATAACTAAAAAAAATCAGTATTATCTATAGTGTTTGCTTTAGTATAAATAAACCAAGGATAATTTTATGATACTATTAGGTTAGCTATTAGGCTCTAATGGTTTATAAAATCCCTTGAACCAAAGTAATGTCTTTAAAAGAACTGTGGTAACAAATAATAGATAAGTAATTAGCTATAATGTAATATTTTCAAACTATTTCTGGTATTAATTGAGATTTATATTTGTTACAGTCACTATTGTGAGAAAATAGTTCAGACAATTGAAGAACTTCATTTTATGTTATTTTTTTATATATAAAGTAAACTAGAAACAGGTCTTTAGCTTTAAAAATATAAAGCTACATGATACATTCAACATAGAATATTAGATTTAGCTAGTCGATGGCAGTTTGTGATCATTCTCAAGATGAGATGATGATCCTAAATTAATGTTTTATAAAAATGTATGCAGTTAAAGACTAAATCCATGGTATATATGGATGGTTCTTAAGATATTTTGTATTATGCTTCACTGATGTTAGGGACATTTTACAGCTATTAGTAAAATTTTGAAATTAGAAATTCAAACAATGTTTCCAGTACTGTAATGAAATCTGTTATAGAATATTTATTATTGAAAGAAAAAGATCTGTAAGGGAAATTTTATTATATGGGAGTCAATAGTCTAGAAAATTTGCCTAGTTCATAACCTTCTATATCTATGTCTTATTTTAGGTTTATCTAACTATCCAAAACCTATATATAAACACAAAAGAATATTTTGTAGTAAAGGCTTTGAGAAGCTGGATATAATCCTATATCTCTGCTCAAGTTACTAAAGAAAATTTACATAGTATGTAAACTTTTAAATCTATATCTTATTTTAGATTTACCTAATGTACTCAAATCCTATATATAATCTAGAAAAAAAGTTTGTTGTCATGGTTTTAAGAAGCTGTACTTAGTTCTATACCTATGCCCAGGTTCATTATTATTGATTACAACAATTACCGCTTAAATATTCTAAAATTGGAGCTTAGGCAGTTGAAAGAGTAATTAAGCTCTGAAATCTTTACACTCTAAGATGAAGGCGCTACAAAAATTATAAATATTAAAATGGGAAGAGAAGAGAGAATAAAAAATAGTAGCCAAATATTAAAAGTGCCAAGCTAAAAATAAATCATTTAAATGTGTTCTAGAAAAATTTAAATATTTTAGCTGCTTGTGAAAACATTTTAGAGGTAATTTTGAATTTTATGAAAAGTAAATTTTTTTTCAGAACAGGTATTTTAAATAGATGTGTATATTTAAATGAGGAGACACGTGTTTTTATTTTATTGCTCAAAGATATATGGAGCAATAATAATATTGAATGACGTATTTACATGGTAGTATATTACAAATACAGAGGGTATGGAGAGAGAATGTTTAAACAATTTTCTACTTAATTTGATCTTTTTAAATATATTTTCAAATGATAAAATATTAAATCTGGAACAACAACTTCCAGAATTTTTCATGGTTTTAAACCAAAATGGATAATGATTTTACCAAATGATAATTTAAAAAGCATTATAAAATCATAACACATTTTAGAGTCCTCTTGCTCTCTTTTTACTATCTAGTGCATGAATGCATAGCACACCACTTTCAATTTAAATGGAACAAAAGGGGCAAGAAATCATATGTTGTGCACAGACCCACATATACTAAAGTTGGCATTCTACAAAATGAGTAAACAAACTTTTGCCTATAGATGTTTGTGTATTATTTATACTATAAAATCACTTCCTAATGGTAATCAAAATGTACAAAGATCTTGATTCTTAAATAGTGAAAATCCAACAATGCTTTTTGAAGCAAGTCTTACATAAACCCCAGAAGTTAAATTAATAAAATTCACAATCCATCTGCTTATGTCATCATCTCATCTATGTTTTAAATCTTGGAATATTCTATCTTTATGCTTTTATATTTTCTTAACATTCGTTTGTGCCCAGAAGAAATCATTGTTAGTAAAAAAAAATTGTCAGTTGTGTAAATAGCTAGTGACCCAAATCTCATATATATCTTTTTTTTTATCAAATGCCTTTACTTGTTTTTCATTAGAATATCACTGATTTTTTTTAAACGCACAAACTTCTGAAAATTGCATCTCTAACTTTGGAGTCTCTTCCTCTTAACAAAAAAGAACACTTTTCTCACTCAATTTTTCAAATCATTTTATGCTCTATGCTACTTAACTTTCCCCCAGAGAAGGCAAGCCATTTTCTCCTCTCTAACCATTCCAACATTCCAGCAAAAACAACCAACACCATCACAAGAGAACCATAATCTGCAGATCTGTTTCTTGACCACCAAGGGGCAGAAATGTCTTTCTACCCCCACACTCCTCATGCAGTTAGAGAGGTTAAAAATTACCTAACCAACTCTGACAGAAGTGATTATCTGCTAAAAGAACTCAGTCACTTGCAGTTTCCGCTTAAACACCATTAAAAACAAGTAAGTACCAGTAAAGATTCCATCTCTATTTAGATGCTTTGATTTGAAATGGCAAGTTTTATCTCTTTAGGCAACTTCTCCCCCTTCTCTTCCTCCTTCCCCTCCTCCCACTGCTCCTTTCTCTTCCACATCTTTCCATTCCCTGGAAAACACTTGACTTCAAAGGTCTCTTTAGGGAAACGCTAGAATATTTACAGTTTAAGGTCGCAGACTTTTTTTTCCCCCCCTGCGAAATAAATTTGGACCTACCAATCCAGCCTTCTTGCGTGCTAGCTGAAGTTCCTGGATCAAATCCTGCAACTCCTTTCCTTCCAGATAACCACTTCCTGCAAAGACAAGAGGCACTCGAAGTCAAGTATTGCACCCTGGGGTCCTTTCTTCCCCCCCTCCAAGTTTCAGGGTGCTCTTTGTGCCCACAGGAGAGAGATGCTTGCTTCCACCTTCCACTTTGATGAAGCAGCCAGAGATGCAGATAGACCCAGCAGCACTCAGCTCCCGGGGAGTTAAAATTCACCTTCCCTAAGTGCAACCCCAGGATGACGGGGATGCTGAGCTGGACCCCAGAAACTTGGGGAAGCAGAGTCCTTCCAGTCTCTGATAGTTTTCTCTTGCTCTAGAGCTTGTTAGTGCTGCCCTTTTCCTACTTTTATCATTCTTGCCAAGAAAAAAAGTTTAAGAGGTTGCAATAGCCGAAGAGAAATAAATAAATAAATAATAAATAAAAACTTGCAGGAGGCAGCCAGAGGGAAGGAGATCAAATTCAGGGAGAAGTCAAAGTAAAAAGCAAAGGGATGCTGAGAGGAGGAGGTGCATGGAAGGGAGAAGATGGGAAAGCAAAGGGACAAGGCTCTTCCAACAGTTTTTTTTTTAAAAAATAAAAAATTAAAAGGAGAGAAGAAGATGATAATAATCACCGTCTGCGTCGAAATGAAGCCATATCTCAAAAAACTGGGAAGCTGTGATGAGGGCTGATTGCAGGTGGGACTCTGCCATGGTACAGAGGAGTGGGTCTGCGTGAGTGTGAGTGTGTGTGTGTGTGTGAGTGGGGTGCTAAGCGTGCGTGGGTGTATGTGTGAATGTGTGCGTGTGTGTCTGTGTGTGTGTAAGTGTGTAGGAGAGAGCCTGGGATGGGATGCCAGAGACCAGGTCGCGGGCGCTGTCCTCGGTGCTGATCACTCCAGCTAGGCTCTTCTCCGGAGTTCTCTAGCCCACCCCGCACCCCGTTCTCAGTATTTATCCCGATGGGCCGAGCCGGGCCACGCCTCCTCCTACCTCCCCCATTCTTCACTCCCGCCTCTAGCTTGCAGCATCCTCCCCCTCCAGTCTCCCAGTTTTATTCCTCTCCTCCCAGGAAAGCCAGCTGGAGCTGGAGTTTGGGAGTGTAAGAAGCAGCAGGTGGTGAGAGAACCTGGGCTGGGAGATTGCAAACAGCAAAGGCTCCCTGTTCCCTGGCATTCTGAGTTTCGAAAGAATCTTCTTCCTTTTTTTAAATTTTAATGTTTTTAATTTAAAGCAAATGCATCACCTGCTCGACACACCTGATCAGGATACATTTGGTTTCAAGATGAGGAAAAGCTAAGTTATTGAGAAAAATAGAAAGGAAAACTAAAAGATAATTGGAAGGGAAGGGAAAAGAAATGAAAGAAAGCTCAGTAGCAAGTATATTTGTGGAAATTGTTGTGTATCCAATAATGTCATTAATACAATAGCAGAAGGTTTAGCAAACCCTTTTTTGGTTGTTGTTGTTGTTCAGGATAAGAGATAAAAATGCAATTAAAAAGTATGTGCATGGCAGTTGTTGTTATTTGCATAAGAGCAGTAAAATTTGGGAGAAATAGATAGGGAAAGACCTTTGGCCTAAAAACAGGGAGACATTGCCTATGAAGTATCCTGGGATAAGACCAGCTCCAGGCTCCAGGCATGTTAAGTTGTCTAACCCCAAAATCTTTCTCTGTGATCCCAGTAAAAGTTTTTCACAATCATGGCTGTTGCTGTCAGGTTTCAGAAAAGTTTTATTTCTGAGTATTAGAGTGACAAGAAGAGGCAAAAATTAAGGAGAAAACCACATAAATGATGATTAGACTGTGAGACTGTGTGTGAGTTGGTTGTGCTCCAACATATTTTATTATTTGAACATGGTGAAAAAATACCCTCCCAAATATTATATTTTGTTGATTAATGTATATACATTTTTTCATCAAGAAATATTTTTATTAATGGTTTAAATGAACAAATCTTAACAGGCTTAGAAAGTAGGACTATATGTTTTGTTTATTTTTAAGCTTTACTTAGTAGTTGGAAGGTGATAGAGTTAAATGATAAAATCAAAGAATGTTAGAAAAAGAAGTGATCTCAGAGATCAGAGATCGGTGAGTTTAGAGGAAGAGAGAAATCAAAGATATGGTTCAAGTTCAGGCATAAGTGACTTAGTGGCCTTGTAGATGGCTTTAGCACACAAATATCTTCTTCCTTTTTTTTTTAAATCAATTTCCAGTTGAAAGTTTTCTTTTTCCAAAATTTAGGACCTTCAAAGTTGGAAAAGTTACCTAATTTTATTCATGTTATTAGGAGTCTGGACACAGAGGGCAGGGGACTTTGTACATGGTCATGTCTGGTTTGTTCCACAGCATCCTGTATGGTCCCTGAGTACAATCAGGAATGATTCCTGAGGCAGAGCCACTTCTGGGTGTGGTCCGTAGAAACAAAAAACATCATTTTCAGACTGGATTATTTCAATAATATTGTCTATGGAGTTTCTACTTCTGCAGGACTTTGTAATACACTAAATATTTCCACTTCTGCTACTTTATCTGAATCTCATAATCTCTGAAACTATTAGACATAGTAATAATATATTCTTACTTTACCCAAGTGGTAAATAATTGTAATCATAGACTAGGCATTCATTTAATGTTTGGTTATTCATCTTTCACTCAACCAATGCACATTATTAGCACATTTAAAACATTGCTTTGACTTTGAACATAATGAAACAAAATATTCCCTGCAATATTTCTTGAGCTTTATGATACACATACATATGTACACAGTACATATTGACACAATGGAAGTATTCCCAAGTGCTATGTATGCATAAGTCTTCTGTTTTTGAATGTATAGAAGTTGAAACTTAAATTTTATAAATTTTCCTGATATAAAGCACAGAGGAAACTTTTTCTTTTGTGAACATATTTGGTTACGAGTGCAAATAATCATAGGAATGAAGGACCATTAGGTGAAAAGTAATTATAATTTCTAAAAAATAATTCTAAGAAAGAGCTCACTGTATTATCAGCAGGAACATTGAGTATATGGCACATTTTACTTGATTCCTATGCTTAAAGGAAGTGACAGTTGACTTATTAAAGATTTGGGGTCAGGTTTCTAAAATCCCCCTTTTAATTACCTCATGGCACTCCCATTATTCTTAGGATAATCAATATTAAAATCTTTGTATTTTGTGAAGACTATATTCCTGTTAATTTTTATTATTAATTCAAGGATTAATATTTAATTCATGCATTTTTACTTCATTTAAGTAAAATGCATCACATAGTTGACAGTTGAAAATAGCATGCTTATTTCCAGATAAGTGAGACCAAAGTTATTTTTAAAAGGAATAGAAATAAAAAAGAAAAGAAAAGGAAAAGAAGAAAGAAAAGTTTAAATAAAGAAAGAACAAAGAAGTACAGTAGAAAGCACATTTGTGAAAATTATTGTATCTTTAATGAAGACATCAATACAATGGCGGAATGTTTAGTAAGCTCTTGTTGACAACTGTCTTGTTGTTAGTTGTTAGCTGTTATGTTAAATGTGTGTGTTCCTACAGGGATGACAGGATCAAACACATTCTGTTGTCCAGGAATTCTAAGCACTATTACAGACACTGTCACTTTTAGGAAAATGTACTCAGATGCCAGACCTCTTGGAAGAAGGAAGATTCGCAGGGGTGAGGGGGAAGGGTGTCCATATTCATTGCAAAAGCCTTGGTAATACCAGTACAAATACTGATGTACTTTTATAACTTTTCATTTATTTTTATTATTAATTGTTCAAATTGAGCTTGAGTTTCTAAAATATAATTTTATATTATATTTTATATTAAATATAATATATAATAAAATAATAATATATAATAATTATACTAATATAACAATTATATTATTATATTTTATCTTGTCTATATTTTAGTTTTTGGTAGGCAGCACACCTGATGGTGCTTACATGTTACTCCTGTCTCTGAGCTCAGAAATCACTCCTGGCAGGCTCAGGGACCATATGGGATGCATCCAACCTGTATAAAAGGCAAATGCTGCTGTGCTATTGCTTCAGACCCAACTTGTCTATATTTTATTTTTTTGGAGGGTGGTTTGGTTCACACCCAGCAGTGCCCAGGGGTTCCTCCTGACTCTAAGCTCAGAAATCACTCCTGGCAGGCTCGGGGAACCATCTGGGATGCCGGGATTCTAACCACCGTCCTTCTGCATACAAGGCAAAGGCCTTACCTCCATGCTATCTCTCCGGCTCCTATATTTTAATTTTTAATATTATTTTTTGGTTTTTATTTTGGTGTGCCATGCCACTAGCAGTGCTCAGAGTCTATTCTCTGGCTCTGCACTCAGGGGTCATTCCTTGCAGAGCGCATGGATATAGTGCTGGGAATCAAACCTGGTCGTACTGTATACAATATACTATATACTGTACTATCTCTCCAGATTTATATGTATATATATATGTGTATGTATATACTTTGGGTCACACCCAGCGGCGTTCAGGGGTTACTCCTGGCTATGAACTCAGAAATCGCTCCTCGTATGGGGGACATATGAGATGCTGGGGTTCGAACCACGGTACATCCTGGATTGGCTGCATGCAAGGCAAACACCCTATTGCTGTGCTATCTCTCTGGCCCCTTTTATCTATATTTTTAAGAGCAAAATTATATAATGAACTTCTCCCAGAAATTATATTGTTATGTTGTTCAAGAGTGTTGGTTCAATATAGTATCTATTGCCTAATAATTTCTGGCCATTTCTGTCTTCAATTCTACTTTTTTATACCTTTAAAAAGATTTATTTTATAAAGATTTTAAATAACTTGTAAAATACTCTCACTGTTCTTCCCAAAATTTTCATCTTTAATTAAGGTATGAAAGCCCCTTTTAAGTCCCTTTTTAAGGATTATTAAAGAATTTCAAATGCTTTTAATTTTGATAAAGATTTTCCCCCCATAAGATTCAAGTTTCTAAAAACAGCATTGTAAACAGAGCATTTAAACAACTTGCTTATAAGCTTCATTACCCAACATTAAGGTGAGCGGTGAATAGGTTCATGATCCAATATTGCCATAAAAGTAGAAGCAATTTATTTGGAAAAAAAAAACTCTGCAGTAATTAAACTGCATTTCCCATATCATGTTATTGAATTACCACATCACATCTCTTTTCATGTTTGGATTATTGTGGTTCCAACTGACTATGCAAATTGGAGCACTAGATTTCATAGGGTTAGTGAATGCTTACTTAGCTTACATTCAAAAAAGAAAGCTCCCAGAATGCTTTTTCCCATGAGGTTGCCAAATGCAAGCAGAAAATACTGAATCACTCCCTTTGCATCCTAACTCCTACCAATGGTATACTTAATAGGTTAATTAAGTCTTCTGAGAGGAGTTCATGATTTTTCCTTATTTATATTTTCTGAAAGAGAGCTAAATTTCAACAACAGTAATATCTGCTTTTTGATGTCCCATCTAGCCCCCAAGAATAGAAACACTTGCATTGATTTAGCCAGAAAATTTTGTATTCAGGCAGACTAAAAAGCAATGGAAAAGAATTATATTTTGTCTCAGGTGCCATAGTTTTCTAAAGGAGCTGACCAAATGTAGTGCACAGAGGGAACAGCAAGACATCTTGAAATCCCTTGTGGCAAATGGTGAAATAAAATAGAAATATTTGACTTGTAGAATGAACTGCCTAAAAATTGAAATCAGCCATTCTCAAAAGGAACCAATATTATCTTTTAGTGTAATTTCAAGTTTAATTCTTCATTATTGATTCAAACTACAAAGATGGGAAATGTTCAATTCTCCCACAGCACACTCATTTATTAGTCAAAATAATTTATTTAGGGCTTAAAGATAGTACAGGAGCTGAGGTTCTTGCTTTACATGAGGCCTTTCTCAATTCAAGTATCTAGCCAACCTGGAGTTCCATTTACCCTGATCTGATGTACCTGATCCCCTGAGCACCATCAGATGTGGCCCAAATTCCACTCTCCAATTTATTTATTTACCACAAAAGTAAATTCTTGGGGAGGCGTCAGTGGTCTCCTGTGAAATGATATGCAGTATCTATCTTCATGGGACTTTACAATTTAGCAGGAAAGAATATAAAAATATAGGATGAATATAGGCTGTGGAGGGATTGTAGAGGGGCTACATAGACTTGTGATATTGACTTTATAACTTCTGTAATTATTAATATTAGTATGATGTCTTGTAATAGGTTATATGCTAAGAGTATATGTGATTTTATAGAGGAAAAACAATTTTTTGTTGACTAATCAGACTACTTAGATTAGTTTTGAAGTGGTTGGCCTAATTATATACATTATCTAGATTCCAGAGTTACAAACACTGTTAATTGCTATTAACTATTTAAGTATAAATATCCCTATTTATACTAACTTTATTTTCACAATTTTTAGATGTAGAAAATCCCTCCCTTGATTTATATAGAAATGAACACTAAGATAAATGGCAAAATGTATCATGTCTTTAAATAAGAGATAAGTAAGAAAAGTTATATAATTGACAATTAATTCAATTCTAAGTGCCAGGTTTTTTCTCATTGTAGTATCTTTATGGTGATATAGTATACAAGTAATATTCTGCATCTTTCAAGTTGACTTGTGATAATAATATTTAAATCAATTGATACTTTATACTTCATGAACTTTACTAATTAGCTAAAAATTCTGTGGGTATCCATTAATAGAAACAGTGTTTAAGTCCCTAATTGTAAAATAGAAAACCTATATAATAAGTTTCTAGCCTCACTTTCATCATCATTTTCATACTATTCAATCCTTGAGCCACCAGAAATTGTAGACATATTTGAAGAATATTTTTGCTTTATTCTCATGGGGTGGGAGACACTTGCCTTTTCATTTCTCATGTATTTTCTTAGAGTGCCATTCATCAGCAGCTTACTCTAAGAATAGACTTTGCTTGTTTGCTCTCTTTTGGTCTCTCACAGGGAGAGAAAGTTTCTTATGGCTTCTATCTTTGCCTTCCTAATAGGATTATGCAGTTTCTTGTACAGTCAGTTTCAAGGTCCAGATAAAAAGGCAATACTTTCAGGAACTACAGAAAATTTGATCATATCATTTTTAATTCTGGATTAATACTTGACTAGAGGAAGTCATTATATATTAGTATCTTTGGATTTATAATTGTATTCTGTCCTCCAATAGACTGCAATATTTTAAAAAAGTGCAAAAGTAGAAAGTTTTTATCAGTCCATGTAATGAATCTTAAGCATGAATCTTATAAAGGAGTCATAAAATTGGAAATGCCTAATTGATCAATGAAAATGAATATGTAGAATTTAAGAATCCCTATGTAATTAATAATTACACATATTAATAATATATTAATTACATATAATAATTCTGATTTTTACTAGCCTCATTTCTTTCCAGAATATTTATCTTTCTGTATTCTGAACCTAATATATATTGAATAATTTTAGTTTTTAAAACTATCTTTTGGGGCCCAGAGAGATAGCACAGCGGTGTTTGCCTTGCAAGCAGCCGATCCAGGACTTAAGGTGGTTGGTTGGAATCCCGGTGTCCCATATGGTCCCCCGAGCCTCCCAGGAGCTATTTCTGAGCAGACAGCCAGGAGTAACCCCTGAGCACTGCCAGGTGTGGCCCAAAAAAACAAAACAAACAAACAAACAAAAAACTATCTTTTGGATTTCTTTCTTTCTTTCTTTTTAAGTTTTGAGTCTTACCTTACAATGCTCAAGGGTTACTCCTGGTTCTACACTCAGAATTATTCCTGGTGCTTCTGAAGACCATATGGGATACCAAGGACAGAATTTGGGTTGGCCACATGCAAGGCAAGCACTTACCTTACCTATTGTACTATCCCTCCAGTCTGCAGTGTATAAAATTTTAATTAAGATTTTAGCCTTCAGGGCTGGAGTCTTGCATTGGGGCTGACCTGGTTATCAAACCAGTATCACATATAATTCTTTGAGCTTTACCAGGCGTAATACCTGAGTAAAAAGCCAGAAATAAATCCTGTAACTGGAAGGTATGGCCCCCAAACCAAACAAATAAGAACCTAACACTCTATACTTCATATATTTAATATCCTAGATTATATTGCCATTTAAATTTAATTGGGTAGAAAAATATAAATAAAACAGAGTAGGGAAAATAACAAAGGGGAAAAAGCATCCTAAATCTTTAAAGGAAAACACACAAACTAATTAAATAGCTGTGTGGCTGAAAACATACTCAAAAGATATTAAATCTAAACTATTTAACTCATTATATTCCAGCCATCATCATACCTAATGTAGTGCTATTCTTTATCTAATTAGACTATCCAGTTTCCAAAGCCACAGATTTAACTCGGTGATAGAATTGAATTGTCTACTATATCCAACTGCTTTATCTAAAAATAATGGTGAAAATTATTTTCTCACCACCATGGTCACATTTTAGTTCAATTCCCTTAGTTTTTAAGTTCCAAGTCAGTGATAGCCTGTATACCTGATGCTTTCCTTCCTTCATTCCTTTTTCTTTTATTTTATGGTGTTGGGGCTTCAATTGATGGGCTCACATATACATAGCAATGGCTTTACCACTGTGACCCAGCCTCAACATCCTCTCCCTTTTAATTCATCTTTTTAGTTTCTTTAAATTTTTATTATGGTCGAAGTGAATTACAACTCTCTCACAGTAATATTTGAGGCACATAGTGACAATAAATGAGAGGTATTCCTACCACCACCCCTCCCACCACCCCTGTTCCCAGCATGCATCCCACATCTCCCTCCTTTACCCCCGTAATGCTAGTGCAACTCTTTCTCCCTTCCCCCTTGTACAGCTTGTTGTAGATAGGGTATCAATTCTGTTGTTGTTGACTTTGGATTTGGTATTCATGTCTGATCAGTTTTATTTCCACCAAATGAACATTCAACTTTCTGGCCTTGGTACCATCTGGGGGAAGAATGAAAAAAGAAAAAAGAAAAAAAAGGCAAATAAAAAAAAGAGAAAAAATTAGGAGTTTGTCTAGGTGTTATAAATATCCATTTAGAAGAAGGAAGGGAAAAAGGAAGAAAAAGGTTGTAAAACAAGACAAACCAGAAACAAAAACATTAAGGAGTATCAACCAGATTACAAAAAGAATAAACACAGAACAAGCCCAAAACCAAAACCATCATTCTTAAAAAAAAAAAAAAAAAAAAAGTCACATAACAAATAGAACTTAAAGCATGTAATTGACATCTTATATTGAGTTAATACTCTTTTTTACGTAAAAACATTTATTATTCTAATAAATACTTTATTTTCATTGAGGTGACCTCATTACAATAATGTTGACATTAATATTTTTTGAATCACACCCGGTGACTCTCAGGGGTTACTCCTGGCTATGTGCTCAGAAATCGCTCCTGGCCTGGGGGACCATATTGGACGCTGGGGATTGAACCGCGGTCCATCATAGGTTAACTCGTGTGCTTGCGCCTGCCCTGATGTTAATGCTTTTGATGTATAAAGTTACTGGACCTCCACCCCATCAAAGCGTTCAAGACCCTCCTCTATTGCCCATATGCCACTTCTAGTCTGCTACTTCCTTCCCAGCCCCCAGCTTTCTTTACCCTGCCGTTTGCTAAAGTCAGTCACTAATCATAGTCCAAGAATTTGTTTCCATTGAGTACTTTCTATTCTGTTGCTTTTTTTGTCTTCATATATACTACATATGAGTGACATCATTTGATAACTTTTATCCCATTGATTTATTTAGCCAAACATAGTATCCTCTATTTCCATTTAAATTATAGAAAAAAACCAAAAATTTATCTTCCCTAAGAGTAGACAGTATTTTATGGTGTATATTGCCACAATTTTTAAATCCACTTATTGTCAGACATTTGGGCTGTTTCTAGATCTTGGTTATTAGATATAACATTGCAGTGAACATTATTGAGTATATATCTGTTTGTATTAATTCTTTTGTGAAGTCTTCATACTGTTTTTTTATAGGCAACAAGTCAGAACCAATTCCACAGGCAGTGAATTCGCGTTCCTTTTTATTTTTTTAAACCATTACCACCAGTACTGGTTGCTTCTGAACTCTTACACAGAATTCTCATTAGTGTGAGGTAATATCTCAATGCTTTTGTTTTTTTATTTTTTACAGAAGCACAATGTTTATGTTTTTCTAAAAACTGGTACTACGTGGGTACTAACTTCTGCCTTGAGGAAGCATTTGTTCCGTTCCTCTTCACAGTTTTTGAATAAATTATTGTTGATTTTTTGAATGTTTTCTTTAGCTTAATATTAGCTTTTTGCCAGATGTATTATATGTAAATTTATCCTCATATTCATTAAGATATTTTTTGATATTAGCAATTATTTCTCTCTCTCTCTCTCTCTCTCTCTGTGTGTGTGTGTGTAGAAACTTGTAGCTTGATTTGGCTCCATTTTATATATTATTTTGCTCTTAAATTTTTCACAGTGTTCCAGATCCTTTGAAAACCCCTTGAGGAGAAATTTATGGGGAGTTATGCATGTTTTCCTTAATGTACTTATTATTCTTGAGAAATAATACCATAATATAAGAGTGATTATATTCACCACTTCAAACACTTCTTTGGTTATCTTTGTTCTTCATTCTTGCCTTTCTACCTCTCAGATCGTCATCTCCAGCAACAAATAATCTGCTTATATTACTATAGATCCATTGTGTATATGTACCACAGTTTCTTTAGTCACTCATCTGTTGTCAGGCATCTGAGTTGTTTCCAGATTCTGGCTATTGTAAATAGCACTGCAATGAATATAGGTGCGCCAAAGGCATTTATTCTGTTGTGTTTTAGTGTTCCTAGGGTATATCACTAGGAGTGGTATAGCTGGATGATATGGGAGCTCACTTCCCAGTTTTTTGAGGAATCTCCATATTGTTTTACAGAAAGGCTGAACAAGAGGGCATTCCTACCAACAGTGAATGAGAGTTCCTTTCTTCCCACATCACAGCCAGCACGGATTGTTCTTGTTCTTTGTGATATGTATCAGTCTCTGTGGTATCAGATGATACTTCTTTGTTATTTTGATTTGCTTCTCCCTGATAATTAATGATGTAGAGGATTTTTTTCATGTATCTTTTGGCCATTTGTATTTTTTCTTTGAGGAATTGTCTGTTCATTTCTTCTCCCCATTTTTAGATGGGGTTAGATTTTTTTCTCTTGTTAAATTCTGTCAGTACTTTATATATCTTAGATATTAGTCCCTTATCTGATTGGTACTGGGTAAACAGTTTCTCTCATTTTGTAGGTGGCCTTTTTTATTTTTAATCATAGACACTATTTCCTTTGAGGTGCAGAAGCTTCTCAGCTTAATATAGACCCACTTGTTTATCTCTGCTTCCACTTGTTTGGACAGTGCTGTTTCCTCCTTGAAGTTGCCTTTATAAATGAAGTTTTATAACACATCCTGTTTTTGGTATAGCTTTCTTTATTCAACACTGCCTTTTTTGAAAATTTGCTCTCTCACTCTACATAGATACATACACACATATGTATGTGTGCATCAATGTTTGATTTGGAGGAAGGAGTAGACTGCACCTAGAGTGTCTCAGAATACCAAATGATGGCCAGAATCAAACAGATAAGACTTCATACAAAGCTAGTGCCTTCATCTCAGCCTCTCAAAATTTGATGTTTACAATTGCTGATTAGAATTTTTTTGTTTAAGTTTGGTTAACATGATTGCAATAGTGTAAAATCACCCCCACGTGCCGTGTCTCCAATTTGAATGAATCTGAATCAGGGTCCTGCATGAAATAATCGAAAGGAGGCTGAGAGTGAGACACATAGAGTCTGGCAGTCTTCTACCTCAAATGGAGAGCCAGCTGCCTGCCAGAACTTCTTTTTTATTTTTATTGAGTGCAGAGACCACCCCTAGGTAAAACATTAAACCCACCAGGTTTATAAGTAAGACAATCTCTGATTTTGGGTACATCCAAGCTGTAAACAAACATACAAAGAAACCAGGGATAATCTTTGTTTTAGATAAAGTAAGGTGTTACCCAACACAATAGTGTTAACTTTCATAGTTTTGATGATCAAAATCACTTCACCTTCACCAGCAATGAAGTGCCTCAGACCATCTATCTTAATTTTATGACACTTCTTGTCCACCTCTTTCTTCCTCCCCACCCCTACGTACTACAAATTATATTGAAAAAAAAATCAAAAAATGAAATCATGCGGGATACTATGTTATGTACCAATGATCATTGAAAATAAAATTCAAGTGAGTTTTACTATGATTAAAGGGATTTTTTTTTTTTAAATACTGAAGGTCTGTGGTGTTCTGAAATAAGAATCAGTGTCTTCCTGTGAAGAGGATTATGGTATTAATCCAGCACAATTCAAGCATACATCCCATTCCTAGAGAGTTTTTTCAATCTACATAATTCCTTTAAGAATAGCAGAAAGAGAATGGAGGGATCAGACTAGAGAATATGAATTGAACATTTATTCACTCTAGATATAACATATATGTTTAAGTAGCTGTTAAAAGCCCTGAAAACAGATTAGGCAGGGCTGGATAGCAATGTTGTAGGGTGTTTGCCTTGCATGCGGCCAACCCAGGATGAACCCGGGTTCGATCCCCAGCATCCCATATGGTCCCCAGAGACTGCCAGGAGTGATTTGAGTGCAGAGTCAGGAGTAATCCCTGAGCATGGCGGGATAAGATCCCAAAACCAAAAATAAATAAATTAATTAATTAAATAAAATAAAAGCCCTTAAGTCCCCCCCCCCCAAATAAAACAAAAACAGATTAGGCTGTTTTCAGTATACTGAAAATATGCAGATCAATTGTCAATATTAATATTGAGCCTAAACATATCACAGATAATAATCAGAACACAAGAAGGCTTTGCATTTAAAGTTAATGTGCTGCAACTTTACAATGAAAGTACTTATAGTTCTTTAAGAACATTTGGTTCTCAATAAATGAAATCGAACATTTTGCTTATATGTACTTAACATAAATCTATTATGTGCTTATTTGATCTGAGTGATCATTATTATTACTTGAGAAAATATTTATTTTAGTAACATTTTAGATCGAGAGGGACCCTTAATTAGTAGCGAATGACCTAATGTTGAATACTAAAATATCTGAATTGTATCATTTTTAATGCTATTATTATAGAAACTTGTTTTATGTGACTGAAAATGAATATGTTATATGACTGCATCTCAGTAAAGTCTACATGGGAAAAAATGGTCCTAGAGTACATAGTCTGAAAAGGTTAATTAGTTCATCATGTGATTACTATGAACTTAAAGTCTTTATTTCCATTGAGGGTGATGAGGAAACTAGTTAGTATAGTCAAAATTTGCTAGTACAGACTGCTATACTGTTGTAGAATTACTCAAAAGAAATCTATTTGTTATGTTATCCTTTATGCATATTTTCAGCTAACTACTTTTGGGGGCTCCAGCACTTCTAAAGGCAAATTTGGCATTTGTTTCTCAAGTGTCACTTTTATTAACATTAGTGGGTGTAATGTGTAAATAGTCAGAACAATTATTTCCTTTGCAGTTATCAGAAATTGAAAAATGAGAGAAATTACATAACAGCTGAACTGTATGTTTTTTTACTCTTATTTGCTGACTGATACTCCTGGAAGATTGGTTTACTTGTTTGCTAATAGTAAAATACTAGTACTTTCAACATTCCTTTATATTTAAACTCTGAGTCATATATATTTTTATTAATAATGCTTTTTATTCAAGTAAAATTTAAATTATAGCCTGGTTAGGAACTGAGTTGGAAAATAAGGGTCTTAAAATATAAAATTTAGGGGCCAGAGCAGTGGCATAGCAGTAGGGTGCTTGCCTTGCACACGGCTGACTAGGACAGATCCTCCAGCATCCCATATGGTCCCCAAGCCAGGAGTGATTTCTGAGTGCATAACCAGGAGTAACCCCTGAGCATTACCGCATGTGGACCGGAAACCTAAAAAAATTTTAATATTCAGGGAGAGAACTTATGTGTGATGAGAATTAGAATAAACATATAATATTAAATATATACACACAATGTTAACTGATGCATATGTATTTGCATATAAACACAAAATGCACTTTTATATACACACTTATGATCTATATATGTATATATGAACACATCTATGTCATTTACATAAAAATAGTAATTTTTATTATAAATAACATGAATTCAAATTTAGATTATATGAAGGTTGTTCATTCTTTTAGGGACTCATCCTTAAAATAATACACAATGTTAATTCCTTTGAATTACCTTGGGTTGCTAATTTAAAAGCTAGAGGAGGTATAAATTTAAAGCTTGAACTATTTGAGAATATCTTCACATTTTTAATTTGAAAAACAAGATCCTTCTTATTTAATATAGACTGCCAAATTCAAGCAAGCTATTGTACTGACTATACATACAATCAGGTCACTGAAGAACAAGCCTTTGGAGTAAAAGAAGACTATTTATGTAAAGAGAAGGTTTTCACAGTTTATAGATACATAAAACATTGTAATCTAAGTTTTTGACAACTCTTCAACCCATGTTTACTAAACCAGAAGTAGCATATTTTAATTTATGCTTTGCTAGCTATAACTGTCTTTGGTTTTGAGGTGGTGAAATTTGACCCAAAGTTTTCTAATTTTGACTATTGTCTAAGTCAGTAACATGTATTTGAGTAATTATTTCATTTCTCTGTTTATTGGATTCCTTATCTATCTAGAAGAGGTAAGAGTGATCTACTTCATAGTGTGTTTTGTTTTTGTTGTTGTTTATTGTTTGCCGCACCCAGTGGCACTCAGGGGTTACTCTTGGCTCTGCACTGAGAAATCACTCCTGGTAGGGTCAGGGGACCACATGGGATTCAAGGGTTGAACCTGGGTCAGCTGTGTGAAGGCAAATGCCCTCTCTGCTGTGCTATTGCTCTGCCCCCAACTTCATAGTGTGTTGATGCAAACAAAGACAATTAGTTGTCAGAAATTGATGATTTTTGAACTAGCAATGAATTCTCTCAGAAAATAGAAAATTTAAATTTTTATGATTTTGCTATTCTTTTTTTTTTTTTTTTTTTTTTTTTTTGGTTTTTGGGCCACACCCGGTAACGCTCAGGGGTTACTCCTGGCTATGTGCTCAGAAGTTGCTCCTGGCTTGGGGGACCATATGGGACACCGGGGGATCGAACCGCGGTCCGTCCTAGGCTAGCGCAGGCAAGGCAGGCACCTTACCTTTAGTGCCACCGCCCGGCCCCTGATTTTGCTCTTCTTTATGACTCAGTCTTACTAGTCCAATATTTTTCTACCTTCATTTCTTTGACCACACCCATTTGATGCTCAGGGGTTACTCCTGGCTATGCGCTCAAAAATCGCTCCAGGCTTGGGGGACCATATAGGACTCCAGGGGACTGAACCATGGTCCGACCTAGGCTAGCACACGCAAAACAGACGACTTATGCCCTGCGCCATTGCTCCGGCCCCTTTTCTACCTTCAATTTTAAAAGGAATATTTTCTTATGAGTAAATTAAAGTTTGCCCCTTTATTCTGTTGAAGGAAAGCAATACACAATTTTTTTTCTCAAAATAATGGTCACATCTTACTGTTTCTTAGGAAAGATTAAATAGTTGAAAGTGTTATGAACTCGACATTTCAATGTTATGACAATTATAGGAAAGAATATTTAAGTAAATTTCAAAATAATAATTATTGAGAAAAATTACATTTAGTAAATATATACATTTAGTTTTTTTTGGGGGGGGGGCCACATCCAGTAATGCTCAGGGGTTACTCCTGGCTATGCACTCAGAAATTGCTCCTGGCTTGGGGGACCATATGGGATGCCAGGGGATTGAACTGCAGTCCGTCCTAAGTTAGTGCATGCAAGGCAAATGCCTTACAGCTTGTGCCACCACTCTGGCCCCAAAACTGTATGTATTTTAATCTACAAAATGTGATAAATTTCAATGGTCTCTATCACCAATAGTACACATCAGCAAGTAGGTTTTTATAATATGTTTTTATTGATAAGAAAATATAAATTGCATTGCTTAGTTGCGAATAAAACAATTATGAGTAAATCTGAAGATAGAATAATACTAGATACAACACATTTACTCAAGGTGTTAAAAGCAGAATTAAAAAAAGAATCAGAATAATGGAAAATTTATCTCTTTCTATATAAAGAAACTCACTGCTTCTCTAGAATATCAATAATTCTATGAAAGAAGCAACAGTCTGAAATGCTAGAAAGGGATGATAATGTAGAATGAAGTTAATTAGTCATTTTTCTTACTGTAAATTTTTTACTTCTAATTATGGGTATTTAGAGCAAGCAACTATCTATGTATTCTTCGAATAAAGAACTCAGAGAAATATTATTTAAGATGTCATAATTTCCCAAGTGTTTTAGTTCTATCCTGTCTCCTTAGCAAAAGTAGAGGTAGCAATAAGATACCTAACATTTTCATTACGTTGTGCCAAGGAGACTAAACCCGAGAGAGGAAAAGCAATTTTCCCAGGGCTACTTTCTATGAAACGGAATCAACAATCGCCACTGAAAATAGGACATCTCTTTCACTTAATAGCTTATTAGTTTTTGTAACTATAGAGATTTAAAAGATTATTAGCCAAGTTCACAAAAGAGATACAGACTTTTTTGATCTTTGATTCTAATTTGAGTTCCACTGCTTATAACCAAAGAAATTTGGTCTCCCACTTATACCATTTCTTAGAGTGATTTATAACTAGTATTACAAGATATCCAGAGAAAAGAAATTTATAAAGTTGGAAATATTAACACCATATGAATTGGTTTCAATCCATGGGATTCAATCCATGGGAGGGTCAGCCTAATTGACATAAGATAAGACTGTTTTTAGGACTCCAATCTTGTTGTGACCATTGAGATTAGTACTCTGTGTCTATCACCAGAAAAAAAAAAAAGTGAAGCTGTTTTTCAAAAAAAATTTATTTGTGGGCCAGAGCGAAAGCACAGCAGTAGGGTGTTTGCCTTGCACTTGGCTGACTTGGGACGGACCCTGGCTCAATCCCCCAGCATCTCATATGGCCCCCAGAGCCTGCCAGGAGAGATTTCTGAGTGCAGAGCCAGGAGCAACCCCTGAGTAACTCCTGAGCAATACCTAAGCAATCCTTGAGCAATCCCTGAGCACTGCCAAGTGTGGCCCAAAGGCAAAAAAAAAAAAAAAAAAAAAAAAAAAAAAGAGAGAGAGAATATTTGTTAGTGTGGAGTTGACACTTGGCTGTGCTTAGGCCTTTCTCCTGTTTCTGTGCTCAGAATCAGTTCTTACAGGACTCAGGAGACGATAGATGGTGCAGGGAATCTAACCTAGGTCGAGTGCAAGCAAAGTATGCATCTTACCTGCCCTCCTATCTCTTAGGCCTCTGACCAAGCATTTTTCACAGTTAAAAATGTACAAGCAGGATATTTGCCAGAAAGATGGATACAGAAGAAGACAATAGAATTAAAGAGGTTTGCCTCAAGGTGGGGACCTGTGCTGCTACATCACGAACTTTGCTCCTCTTTTTCAAGACTGAAAATTTTGCTCAGGGGTGGAAATTTATCATGTTAATGAGACTTAGAATGCTTGTGTGAGGGTTCACTGCACTCGTGTGCCCAGCTGCCCAGATCTTCCTTGCTTCTGTGTTTAGATGTCACACCTTTTTCTGCCTTTTACCCTTTAAAAACTTTCTCTGGCCTTTGCTGGGAAGTCAGCTAAGATCCACAGTCCCTTGCATTTTCCCTTTTGCTGGAGCATACATTTCCAGTAAACTTTGCATGAGTGTCTCTTGGCTTGTGTCAATTACTATTTATGCTACAAATTAAAGAATACCATCTATAACATGATGAAACCAGAAAGTCTGGCTTGCAATGAGAGACTCATGTTTGTAATTATGGTGTTCAAATAAAGATACCCGGCATCACCTTGTGACTCTGGAAAAATTAGACCACTTGTTTCTCCACTGGTAATATGGTGATAGTAAAACGTATTTAAGTTGTATCTAGAGATTTTAATGGGAAAGAGCATATTTTTCTCTGCTTTACTCTTAGTATTTTCTTCTCTAATCCTTGTCAGGACCAATTACCCTAAGATTTATTGTTCTCTTCTACTACTCCACATCTCGAAATAAGCTAAACAGGTCTTTATTCTGAGATAATTATAGTTAACCAATGCCAGTTTTGACAATGAAAATTGACTCAAGCTTCCTATTGCTTTGACTTTGAAAATAAAATAGCTTTTGAGATGTTTTCCCTCACAATCCCCTAAATGGTCTGCTTTCAACAGCAAGTAATAAAAAAGATAGATTGATAGATATGTTGCGCAGACTTACTATTAGAAATGATTTTATTCACTCTCACTATGTACCTTAAATATAACTGTTAAAGAATTGTAATTCACATTGTCTTGTAATTCAATAAAAATTAAAATAAAGGAAAGAAAAAAAGGAAATAATTTAAATAAAATTTTAACTTTGGGTTGCATTTAACAATTGCTTTACTAGAGAGGTTGGAGAGATAGCATGGAAGTAGGGCGTTTGTGTTGAATGCAGAAGGATGGTGGTTCAAATTCTGGCATCTCATATGGTCCCCCGAGCCTGCCAGGAGCAATTTCTGAGTGTTGATCCAGGAGTAACCCCTGAGTGCAGCCAGGTAAAACTATCAATAAAGAGTTTGTTTACATACTAATAATCTATCATGCAAAGTGAATTCAAATATATAATTTCATATGTTCCACATATTTTACTCAAATATATGCTTAGATAATATGGAATGGTAAACAGTTTTAAAGAATTCTCATATATTCTTTCATATAAATCCTTTTTATTAGCATACCAAGGTGAACCTGAGATTTATTTCAAGGATAATTATCTAACTATAAACTTTCAAAGATTATTGTATGCATAATTTACATTGTAGACAGTAGATTTTTTAGGAATTGTTGCATTTGAGGTGGTCAGTGTATAGTTGGAACATAAAAGCCTTTACATTATTAGGCATAGAACTTTAATTTAAAAGATTTACTTAATTGGCTTGTTGATTTTATTTCACCTATTATATTTTAGGCTGTTAGAGGCAATCTTTTGTGAAGGAGAAATGTATATATAGATTTGATATTCAAAAAATTATAGTATAAATGAAAATGTTACAAGTAATTTTGTTAGTTTATTTGAGCAAATTAACTAAGATCATAGTCACTCTGCACAAGCAGGTTCTTTTTATTAAAGCTAGTGGGTTCTTTGAAAGAAAGAGTCTGACTTCTTTTGTTCAATCTAATGAAAATTCACAATGCTTTGATCTTGGAAATGACCTTCTTGAGAAACTAGAAAATGTAATTAAGCAAATGAGTTGGCATGGTCAAAATAGTTGAAAAGCCTAATTCTCTTTTCTATAATATATTAAGTTACTGATTGTGTTTATTTTTGTTAATTTTTGCTCAACATTAATCTTAAAAAGAAGAAAAATAACCTTGGTTATTTTCTATCACTATATGTTGAGTCTCTCTAGTAAGAATTTAAAGTACCTTAGTACTACATATGTCATTTTGTCAGTATGTTCATTTATTAATCTATTTTAAAACTAGCTTTATCATATGTAATCTATTATCAAAAACTACCTTATAATTTAAGCCACAATTTTACTTAGAATATTAAAAAAAATACTCATTTATAGTACTTGTGATGTGAATTTTTTTATTTGGACTAGGTATTCACTGGAAAAAAAATAAAAATGTGAGTCTTAGCTCTTCCAATAAGATTAAAAATTAATATTTGTTACTAATTTTAGTCTAATATTAGAAGTTTTCTGAATCTTCATTTAGAAACTTAGAAATTATTTTTGTGGCCAGAAATACACTATCGGTACTTTACTCTTGTCTGTCCATTAGGCTCTGGTTAAATTGGTATCATTATACATCATTTCACTAGAATTTATAGTTTCCAAGACCCCTCTAAATTATATATTAAGGACTTTACTGTGACATTTTAATAGTTTTGCTGCATTATAATCAATATAACCAAATATTTACTCACTTTTAACTGAATTTATATAACTTACAGGATACATTATAGTTCCACAAACATCACCAATACCCATCAAGTCCAGGAACAGCTTAAAATCCCATTCTAATTCTTTTGGCTCTAGGCCAGAAGCACAATTCATGGATCATAAACTAATTATATTTTTAAACTTTTGAATATGCTTCATACTGTTTTCCATTGCAGCTGGACCAATTTACCTCCCCACCAGTGACACACTGGGAGTTTCCCTTTTCTCTGCATCATTACCAACACTTGTTATCACTTCATATTGTAGTTTAAATTTTATTTCCCCGATGTTTAGTGATGCTGAGCATCTTTTCATGCACCTATTTGTCACTTGTATGCCTTCTTTAGAAAAATATTGTATGTGAAATAGTCGCCACCAAATAAAAAAAATGTATAAGATACAATCACTGCACAGATGAATTTATTTCTAAGTACATGAGACCTTGAGTAGTATATAAACATTTGAATCAAAAATTCCACATGAGGCTGGAGTGATAGGGCAGGGGTAGGGTGTTTGCCTTGCACGCAACTGACCCAGGATGGATCTCAGTTATATCCCCGGTGTTCCATATGGTCCCCAAAACCAGGAACGATTTCTGAGTGCAGAGCTAGGAGTAACCCCTGAGCATCACCCGGTGTGGCCCAAAGACCAAAAATAAAATAAAATAATAAAATAAAATTTCCCTCTTTCTTTTTACCCAGCATGACAGCATTTGTCCTGTTTAGCTCCTAATTGTTCTCTTGCTTTCAGTGTAGACTGGCTTAATCCTGTAACTTTGCTGTATTCAGTGCAGTGTACATAGCTTCCTGGTATGAGATATGCAGCTGAAACCCTGTAACCTATGTTTTCCTTGCTTGGGTTTGCCATTCTGTAGTATGTTACTGTGACTTTTTTTGGTTCTCTGGCCACATGCTGTGTGAGTGAAAGCTTATACTTCACTGCTGGTTGCCCAACTTGGAAGTTGCCTGGCTGGGGACTCCTTTTGTTGTTTGTTTGTTGGTTTGTTTTGGGACCACACCCAATGGTGCTCAAGGGTTACTACTGGCTCTGCACTCAGAAATTGTTGTGCTACCACTGTAATAAAATTAAAATGATATACAGTTAAAAAGTTGTTGATATTTGAGTTTTGTCAAGCCATGTTCCAACACCCATTCTTTCATTAAAGTTCATTTCCTAAAACCAATTTTCTCAAATTACTGTCCTTGTCCAACTACCCCCAGATTGCCTCTATGGTAGACTTTGTTTTCTTTTTCTTTAATTTTTAAAAATTACTTTATTTAAACAATGGTTTTACAAAAAGGCTGGATGAGAAAAATTATCACCAGCAGTGAACGAAAGACCCTTTTACCCTGAATTTAAGCCAGCACTGGTGGTACTTTTTTCTTTTGTGGGGGTTATATTTGGGCCACCTGGGCTACTCCTGGCTCTTTTCTCAAAAATTGTTCCTGGCAGGCTCGGGGGGGATCATCTGGGATGCTGGAAATCGAACCCAGGTCCATCCCGGGTAGGCCGCATGCAAGGCAAATGCTCTACCACTGTGCTATCACTCTGGCTCTGTTTTTATTCTTTTTGATGTGAACTAGTCTCTGATGTGAGATGATATCTCACTGATGTTTTGATTTACATCTCCCCCATTGAGTATACCTGGCTATTCATCTTCATTAATTTTTAAATTGTTTTAATTCTCTACTTATGTTCCTGCTAAGGTATTTTGTATTATTACTATAACAGTGTTATATAAGGTGAATAATATTAGGGTGGTATTTGCTATAAGTAGAAATGGTCTGTTTAATAACTTGTGATACCTTTTTCTTTGACCTTGTATTTTGAACATTTCCTTTATGTTTTAAAATTTTTTATTGTGATCAAAGCGAATCATATGTCTTTTACAGTAATATTTAAGGTACATAGTGAGACAAAGAATAGGGACATTCCCACCACTTTTACATTCCCTCCACCTCTATTACCAGCAAGCATCCCATACCTTCCCCTTTGCCCCATATAAGTGTAAGAGGTCTCCTTTGCATATAGCTTGCTATAGATTGGGTATTGATTCTGGTGTCTTTGACTTTGGGTTTAGTGCTTAAGTCTGATCATTTTTTATTTCCATTCAATGTTCATACAACTGGTTGTCCCTACTACCATCCATTCCCCCTCCCTCCCTCAGGTTATGAGGAAAAAAAACTTATTCAAGTTCTGTGGTTCTGTTGGAAAAAGTAAAGAAAGATGAAGGAAAAAGAAAATAAAAAAAGCTCTGGGGGGAGGAATCTGTCTAGAGGCTATAATATCAGTTCAGAAGAAAAAAAGGGGGAAAAAAAGGAAAAAACAAAAACAAAAAGAAATCAAAAAATAAAACAAAAACTAAACAAAACAATGACCAAAAACTCAACAACAGCAGCAGCAGTAGCAGCAGCAACAACAAAATCATCCTGAAAACCCACAATCACAAAAAAAAAGAAGGTGAAAAAGAAAAAAAAAGACTGTTTGTGTGGCAAGGCTGTGTTTGTTTGTTTTGCAAAGGCACAATAATAATTAGGAAATTTAGAGGGAATCCCCTTGACCTATGAGGTACAGTTTCTCCATCCTTGAAGCATACTGTCATGAAAGCAACTATGGGCTCCATACATGCTCATTATTGAACCTCAAGGTCTTTTCATGGTGCCAGGAAACTTTCTAATTCATTGTGGATGGCAAACTCAGTCCTCTGTAGCTAGAGATCTTGATATTTCAACGGGTCATAGGACAACATGTAGGATAGAGTCTTTTGTTATGATTCTAACAGGGGTCCTCAAACTTTTTAAACAGGGGGCCAGTTCACTGTCCTTCAGACTGTTGGAGGGCCAGATTATAGTAAAAACAAAAATTATGAACAAATTTCTATGCACACTGCATATATCTTATTTAGAAGTGAAGAAACAAAATGGGAATAAATACAATATGCGTCCCGCGGGCCGTAGTTTGAAGACCCCTGTAAGATCTGTTCCATCTCACTTCTTGTAGTCATTTCATTTTTTTTTTTGCAAGTTTTATTGAGAGGCCTTTCTAGTAGTGCTTATGAAGACCAAGGAGCACTCTATGATAACTGGCTAATGGGTTAAATGCAAAGGTAAAAAATGCATATGCCTAGCATCTAAACTATTTTCTGACCCCACATGCTTTAGTATACAGTTTTATAAATTTTAATTTATTTTTATACCTTTAAAACTTTTACTTCTACAGCGGTAAAACAATTTGATTAACATAATTTTATGTTACACTAATTTAATTATTAAAATATGAATATTTTTGTAAGGATTAATATTTTACTAAGTATTTATTCATCTGTGAAATCAATCATTTTTACCTCCTGCATTTTTCTCTTCATCAATTTGAGATGTCACATTTGTAATGTAAAATCTGACTTAAATTTATAAACGTACATTAAAACTTTTACATTAGTATATGTTTATATGTTTTTGTTTTTTGGCCACACCTAGTAACGCTCAGGGGTGACGCCTGGCTATGCACTCAGAAATCGCTCCTGGCTTGGGGGACCACATGGGACGCCAGGTGATTGAACCACAGTCCATCCTAGACTAGTGCACACAAGGCAGAGGCCTTGCTGCTTGTGCCACCACTCCGGCCCCAACATTAGTATAAGTTTATGAATTTTTTTCATGGAATTTATCAGTATAACATGCTTTATTTTCATTAGTTTTATTAAAAGTACATGAAATTTTTAGATAATAATGTAGAACAGAAATATTTTAACTATTGTGTCCTCTTAGTAAAGAACCTAAAATGTTTTCTTTATTTAGAAATTTCATCTTGAGTACTTTTGTGATTATCAGTAAATGTTATAGTATTTTCACAGGGAACATGCATAGTTATTTTAAACTTTATTTGTAAGGATAACATAATTTCTCAATTCTAATTGTGATCATTATTGTTTTATTTTTAAATAATTTGCTAATTGGTCTTGGTGCCTCCATTACTGCCCCCTCTAATTGGGAGGCAGGACTAGAAAGTTCAAGTTATGTGGTTTTGTTTGAGGAAGAGAAAAGTAATATAATGGGTAAAAATCAACTACACCGACTATGAGCAGAGTCATTCTAGAGGCTCTCATCCTTGGTTTGAAAGACGAAGGGGAAAAAAAAAAGAAGGTGAAACACCACAACAGTTCAAAAAGAGGAATCAAATAAGATATCCAGTGAGCACTGCAGCAGTAAAAATATGCACCACATAATTGCCATGGTCATGAGATAGAAAACATGACAAGGCTCATAAAGGAGGAAGAGAAAAGAAGAAAGAAAAAGTAAATATATAAATAAAAAATGGACAATTACTACAATATCCACCCCAAAACAAAGAAATCGACAAAAACTAGATAAAAAAAAAAAGGATTATTTAGTGTTTTTTGTCTCTTCCTCCCGGAGGTACCAAGACCAAACAGTTATAAGACCACTAAGTAATAAACTAGACACAGAAGGGACCACGCATTCTAGGAGCTCCTGGGGGGAGAGTGGAGGAAATGGGAGGCAGGATGGGAGCGGATGTGGGAGGAAGACAATTCGGTGGTGGGAATTCCCCTGATTCAATGTTAATATGTACCTGGAATATTACTGTGAACGATATGTAAGCCACTATAATTAAAATAAAAATTATATTTAAAAAAACAAAACAAAAAATAATTTGCTAATTGTTAATGGTTCTAATTTTATACTGTTTATAATTTTTTGTTTCTGTATTAATATTCACTTTAAACAACGCTTTAAAAACATTTCCTTTGTTAATGGGGGCAGATAATTAGATAATTTACAAAAGCAAGAATTTTTTTTTCTTTTTTTTTTTCTTTTTGTGGTTTTTGGGTCACACCCGGCAGTGCTCAGGGGTTACTCCTGGCTCTATGCTCAAAAAATCACCCCTGGTAGGCTCGGGGGACCATATGGGACGCCAGGATTCGAACCGATGACCTTCTGCATGAAAGGCAAACGCCTTACCTCCTTGCTATCTCTCCGGCCCCAGCAAGAATTTTCTTACTCGCTTTCTTATATGTATACGAATAACAAGAGGCTAAGTTTGCACCAGGCTAAGCCATAGATTTATTCTTTTCTCAAAAGAGATGGAAACCAAGCTGTGAAAACTTATGGGTACACCAGATATGCAGTAGAAAACTGACGATCTCAAGAGGAGGAGGTGGCAAAAGCCCCTGTCCTGCTGCATCACTCATTACTCATCACTCATCATCCATCACTCATCACTGCATCCAGGCCTGCTGCCTCCGTCAATCAGAATCACGACTTTCCTATGACCCTGCCTCACCACTACTCTATGATCCTCTCAGAAACATCTGACCAAAGTTCAGGTACATTAGAAATGAGGCTGATATTACCAGGGCATTTTGGGATGAGTGTGGGCACCCTTCCCTCACATTCTCCTTTTTCCAGGAAGCTTGGCAGCTGAGAACATACCACACAGTAGCTGCATTATTGGTACTAGTGCTTTGAATTCCAAGACAACTTAATTTATTTGACGCTGTCAACCCTATAGAAATGCACCATTTTAACAAGAGCTTACTAAAACTTCTGCCATTGTATTAAAAACTTCATTGGAGATATAATAATTTTCACAAATTTGCTTGCCACTCTATATTTTGTTCTTTCTTGTTTTAATTTTCTTTCTTTCTTTCTTTCTTTCTTTCTTTCTTTCTTTCTTTCTTTCTTTCTTTCTTTCTTTCTTCTCTTTTTTTCTTTTTTTTCTATCTTTCTTTCTCTCTTTTTTCGTCTTTCTTTCTTTCTTCCTTTCTTTCCTTCTTCCTTCCTTCCTACCTTCCTTCCTTCTTCCTTCCTTCCTTCCTTCCTTCCTTCTTCCTTTCTTCTTTCTTTCTTTCTTTCTTCTTTTCTTTCTTCTTTCTTTCTTTCTTTTCTTCTTTCTTTCTTTCTTTCTTTCTTTCCTCTCTCTCCCTTCCTTCCTTCCTTCCTTCCTTCCTTCCTTCCTTCCTTCCTTCCTTCCTTCCTTCCTTCCTTCCTTCCTTCCTTCCTTCTTTCTTTCTTTCTTTTTCTTTCTTTCTTTCTTTCTTTCTTTTTCTTCCTTTCTTTCTTTCTTCTTTCTTTCTTCTTTTCTTTCTTTTCTTTCTTTTTCTTCTTCTCTTTCTTCTTTCTTTCTTTCTTTCTTTCTTTCTTTCTCTCTCTCTCTTCCTTCCTTTCTTCCTTCTTCTTCTTTCTTTCTTTCTTTCTTTCTTTCTTTCTTTCTTTCTTTCTTTCTTTCTTTCTTTCTTTCTTTCTTTCTTTCTTTCTTTCTTTCTTTCTTTCTTTCTTTCTTCCTTCCTTCCTTCCTTCCTTCCTTCCTTCCTTTCTTCCTTCCTTCCTTCCTTCCTTCCTTCCTTCCTTCCTTCCTTCCTTCCTTCCTTCCTTCCTTCCTTCCTTCCTTTCTTTCTTTCCTTCCTTCCTTTCTTTCCTTCCTTCCTTTCTCTCTCTTTCTCTCTCTCTTTTGTTTTTGGGTCACACCCGGCTCCTGGCTCTACCCTCAGAAATCTCCCCTTATGGGATACTTGGATTCGAACCACCGTACTTCTGCATGCAATGCAAATACCCTACCTCTATGCTATCTCTCCATCCCCTTTCTCTCTCTCTCTCTCTCTCTCTCTCTCTCTCTCTCTCTCTCTCTCTCACTCTCTTTTTTTTTTTTTTGGTTTTTCAGTCACACCCAGCAGTGCTCAGGAGTTACTCCTGGCTCCATGCTCAGAAATCACTCCTGGCAGGCACAGGGGACAATATGGGATGTCAGGATTCGAACCAATGACCTTCTGCATGAAAGGCAAATGCCTTAGCTCCATGCTATCTCTCCACCCCCATTTCTCTTTTATTTTTAAATAATTTTACTCACATTTATCTGGAAAATATATTATGGTTAACTATGTCAAATATGTGATGCATTTTCTTAAAGCAAAAAAAATTAGGTGATTGTATGTCTGGGGAACAATCTCTGAGTATTCAAGCCTATTCCACTGATCTCAGGGTCTGTCTTTATTCCAGTACCATGCTGTTTTTATAAATATTGCTTTGTAATACGGTTTAAAGTTGGGGAAAGTTATGCCTCCCATATTCTTTTTCCCAATAATTGTTTTAGCTATTCAAGGGTGTTTATTGTTCCAAATGAATTTCAACAGTGTTTGATCTACTTCTTTGAAGAATGTCATAGGTATCTTTAGAGGGATCGTATTAAATCTGTATAATGCTTTGGGGAGTATTGCAATTTTAATGATGTTAATCCTGCCAATCCATGAGCAGGGTATGTGTTTCCATTTCTGTGGGTCCTCTCTTATTTCTTGGAGCAGGGTATTAAAGTTTTCTTTGTAGTCAAGTTGACTCCAAGATATTTGAGTTTGTGTGGTGCTAATGTGAATAGGGTTGTTTCCTCAATGTCATTTCTTCCCTATTATTATTGGTGTATAAAAAAAGCCATTGATTTTTGTGTGTTAATTTTGTAGCATTGATTTTTATGTGTTAATTTTGTAGCCTGCTACCTTGCTATATGAGTCTATTGTTTCTAGAAGCTTTTTGGTAGAATCTTTAGGGTTTTCTAAGTAGAGTATCATGTAATCTGCAAACAGTGAGAGCTTGACTTCTTCCTTTCCTATCTGGATTCCCTTGATATCTTTTTCTTGCCTAATCGCTATAGTGAGTGCTTCCAGTGCTATGTTGAATAGGAGTGGTGAGAGAGGACAACCTTTTCTTGTGCCAAAATTTATAATAAAGACTTTTAGTTTTTCTCCAATGAGGATAATATTTGCCATTAGCTGTGGTAGATGGCCTTAACTATATTGAGAAAAGTTCCTTTCATTCCCATCTTATACAATCCCTACTTTTTGATAAAGGAGCAAGAAATCATAAATGGAGCAAAGAAAGCCTCTTCAACAAGTGGTCTTGGCATAACTATCTAGCCACTTGCAAAAAATTAAACTTAGACCCCCAGCAAACATCATGTACGAAGGTAAAATCCAAATGGATTAAAGACCTCAATATCAGACCCAAAACCATAAGATATATTGAACAACACATAGGCAAAACACTCCAGGACATTGTGACTACAGGCATATTCAAGGAGGAAACTGCACTCTCCAAACAAGTGAAAGCAGAGATTAACAGATGGGAATATATTAAACTGAGAACTTCTGCACCTTAAAGGACATAGTGCCCAGGATACAAGAGCCACCCACTAAGTGGGAGAAACTATTCATCCAATACCCATCAGATAAGGGGCTAATCTCCAAAATATACAGGGCAATGACAGAACTTTACAAGAAAATAACATCTAATCCCATCAAGAAATGGGGAGAAGAAATGGACAGACACTTCAATGAAGAAAATACAAATGGCCAAAAGGCACATGAAAAAATGCTCCACATCACTAATCATCAGGGAGATAATATACTATGAGGTACCACCTCACACCACAGAGATTGGCACACATCACAAAGAATGAGAACAAGCAGTGCTGGCGGGGATATGGAGAGTAAGGAACTCTTATCCACTGCTGGTGGGAATGCTGTCTAGTCTAACCTTCATGGAAAGTGATATGGAGATTTCTCCAAAAATTGGAAATTGAGCTCCCATACAATCCAGCTATACTACTCCTATAAATATACCCTAGAAATACAAAAATGCAGTACAAAAATCCCTTCCTTACACCTATATTCATTGCAGCACTATTTACTATAGCAAGACTCTGGAAACAACCAAGATGCCCCTCACCAGATGAATGGCTCAAGAAACTATGGTACGAGGCCGGAGAGATAGCATGGAGGTAAGGCATTTACCTTTCATGCAGAAGGTCATCGGTTCAAATCCTGGCGTCCCATATGGTCCCCCATGCATGCCAGGAGCAATTTCTTAGCACGGAGCCAGGAAAAACCCCTGAGCACTGCCGGGTGTGACCCAAATACCAAAAAAAAAAAAAAAAAAAAGAAACTATGGTACATATACACAATGAAATATTATGCATCCGTCAGAAGGGATGAAGTCGAGACGCCATTTCCAGGGCGGGTCTCCAGAAGGTGAAAACCGGCGGGCTTTCGCAGAAGCCAGCTGCCCTGTCTGGGACATCAGGCAGGGAAAAGACACGAATCCGCGCCCGCCCAGTGGAGCCCGACTGTGAGTGCTCCTTGTAAATGTTTCTCTACTGTCCTCTTGCGTGAAACTCTTGGGAGTGGGGCAAAAGAGGCTCCAGAAATCTGCGCTTCCAGACGCCATTTCCAGGGCGGGTCTCCAGAAGGTGAAAACCGGCGGGCTTTCGCAGAAGCCAGCTGCCCTGTCTGGGACATCAGGCAGGGAAAAGACACGAATCCGCGCCCACCCAGTGGAGCCCGACTGTGAGTGCTCCTTGTAAATGTTTCTCTACTGTCCTCTTGCGTGAAACTCTTGGGAGTGGGGCAAAAGAGGCTCCAGAAATCTGCACTTCCAGACGCCATTTCCAGGGCGGGTCTCCAGAAGGTGAAAACCGGCGGGCTTTCGCAGAAGCCAGCTGCCCTGTCTGGGACATCAGGCAGGGAAAAGACACGAATCCGCGCCCGCCCAGTGGAGCCCGACTGTGAGTGTTCCTTGTAAATGTTTCTCTACTGTCCTCTTGCGTGAAACTCTTGGGAGTGGGGCAAAAGAGGCTCCAGCAGAGCCTTTCTAAGAAAAGAACACCATCGTAACAAGAAGAAAAAATCACACTAAGATCTGAGCTATAACACAGAAGCAAGCATTCCTCCTCGGACTGTCTTCTCCGTTGAATGCTTGGGCCTAAGATTTGATCCAGTGTGAGGCTTCACCCACGGAGGACTCTCATCCCCTAGAGACAAGTCAGCCCATCCAGAATGGGCGGAGCCAGAGAAGTGTGCTGCCTATATCATATAGCCAATGAATACCACCACAACACGTAGAAAAACCCAAAATACAAGTGTGACAATGGGGAAACAACGCAGGCCAGCATCAGACATAGAGAATGAAGAGGACAAGTCTGATGACCAGATAATGGCCAACCAACTAATCAACCTCTCAGATAAGGACTTTAGACTAGCAATATGGAAGATGCTCAACGGACTCCAAGAAACCATGGATCGAGTTGAACAGAACACTAATAAGAACCAAGAAAATATGAAGACAGAAATCACAAAACTCCAAACTGAAATAACATATCAATTAACAGGCCTGAAAAAGTCAGTAAACGAAGTGAATGACAAAATGGATAAGCTCTGGGACAGGATGTCAGAAGCTGAGAATAGACTTGGTGCTGTGGAAGATGAGATACATAACAATTCCATACAGCAGGAGAGATTGGACAAAAAACTTAAAGCAAATGAGCAGACAATGGAAAAATTAGTCAAAGAATGGGAACAGATAAAAATAGAAGTCTATGATAAGATCAACAGAAACAACTTAAGAATCATTGGAGTCCCATAGACCCAGGAAGAAAATTCCCAGGAAGAATCAATGGTCAAGAACATCATTAAAGAGAAACTTCCAGAGCTAAAGAATATAGGTGATCAAATCCTACATGCTCGAAGAGTACCAACCAAAAGAGACCCCAGAAAAAACACCCCAAGACACATCCTAGTCACAATGACAAATCCCACAGATAGAGACAGAATTCTGAAAACAGCAAGATCAAAAGGGGAAATTACCTTCAAGCAAGCTTCCCTGAGATTTTCAGCAGACCTGTCACCAGAACCACTCAATGCCAGAAAGCAGTGGTGGGATATTGTGACAAGACTGAATGAAATGAATGCTTCACCCAGAATACTATACCCAGCAAAACTCACTTTCCGGTTTGACGGAAGAATACATGGTTTCACAGACAAAAAACAGCTCAGAAACTTCACAGACACAAAACCAGTCTTAAAAGAAAAACTGAAAGACCTAATCTAAGACAAGACTACCCAAAAGACACACCAAATTTTGATATAAAGATGGCGTTAAATCCCAGGACAATTCTTTCTCTCAACGTCAATGGACTAAATGCACCAGTTAAGAGACACAGAGTGGCTAAATGGATCAAAAAACTCAATCCAACCTTCTGCTGCCTACAAGAAACGCACCTGAATAGTCAGAACAAACATAGACTCAAAATAAAAGGCTGGAGAAAAATTATCCAAGCAAACAACACCCATAAAAAAGCTGGAGTGGGCAGAGGCCAGCCGCGCCAACGGGGAGTAGGGACCCCCGGCGTCCATGGTGAGTGCACTCTTTTAGGGCGCTCACAGGTGGACGACCCGCAGCCGCCAGCCACCCTGCGCGCGACCCCCCCCCCCCATAGACTGCAGAGGCCAGCCGCGCCAACGGGGAGTAGGGACCCCCGGCGTCCATGGTGAGTGCACTCTTTTAGGGCGCTCACAGGTGGACGACCCGCAGCCGCCAGCCACCCTGCGCGCGACCCCCCCCCCCCCATAGACTGCAGAGGCCAGCCGCGCCAACGGGGAGTAGGGACCCCCGGCGTCCATGGTGAGTGCACTTTTTTAGGGCGCTCACACGTGGACGACCCGCAGCCGTCAGCCACCCTGCGCGCGACCCCCCCCCATAGACTGCAGAGGCCAGCCGCGCCAACGGGGAGTAGGGACCCCCGGTGTCCATGGTGAGTGCACTCTTTTAGGGCGCTCACACGTGGACGACCCGCAGCCGCCAGCCACCCTGCGTGCGACCCCCCCCCCATAGACTGCAGAGGCCAGCCGCGCCAACGGGGAGTAGGGACCCCCGGCGTCCATGGTGAGTGCACTCTTTTAGGGCGCTCACACGTGGACGACCCGCAGCCGCCAGCCACCCTGCGCGCGACCCCCCCCCCCCATAGACTGCAGAGGCCAGCCGCGCCAACGGGGAGTAGGGACCCCCGGCGTCCATGGTGAGTGCACTCTTTTAGGGCGCTCACACGTGGACGACCCGCAGCCGCCAGCCACCCTGCGCGCGACCCCCCCCATAGACTGCAGAGGCCAGCCGCGCCAACGGGGAGTAGAGATCCCCCGGCGTCCATGGTGAGTGCACTCTTTTAGGGCACTCACACGTGGACGACCTGCAGCCGCCAGCCACCCTGCGCGCGACCCCCCCCCCATAGACTGCAGAGGCCAGCCGCGCCAACGGGGAGTAGGGACCCCCGGCGTCCATGGTGAGTGCACTCTTTTAGGGCGCTCACACGTGGACGACCCGCAGCCGCCAGCCACCCTGCGCGCGACCCCCCCCCATAGACTGCAGAGGCCAGCCGCGCCAACGGGGAGTAGGGACCCCCCGGCGTCCATGGTGAGTGCACTCTTTTAGGGCGCTCACACGTGGACGACCCGCAGCCGCCAGCCACCCTGCGCGCGACCCCCCCCCCATAGACTGCAGAGGCCAGCCGCGCCAACGGGGAGTAGAGATCCCCCGGCGTCCATGGTGAGTGCACTCTTTTAGGGCGCTCACACGTGGACGACCCGCAGCCGCCAGCCACCCTGCGCGCGACCCCCCCCCATAGACTGCAGAGGCCAGCCGCGCCAACGGGGAGTAGGGACCCCCGGCGTCCATGGTGAGTGCACTCTTTTAGGGCGCTCACACGTGGACGACCCGCAGCCGCCAGCCACCCTGCGTGCGACCCCCCCCCCCCCATAGACTGCAGAGGCCAGCCGCGCCAACCGGGGAGTAGGGACCCCAGGCGTCCAGGGTGAGTGCACTCTCCTAGGGCGCTCACAGGTGGACGACCCGCAGCCGCCAGCCACCCTGCGCGCGACCCCCCCCCCCCATAGACTGCAGAGGCCAGCTGGTTGGCACAGAGACCACACCACCCGTTGCCTCAACTTCCAGGCCCCAGAGTTCATCCCACCTGACCCGAGCGTAGACTGGGGAGGACATTCCCTAGTACCTAGTGGGCCGGAGTCACCTGCCCAGCTGGGACAGGTGGGACGAATAGACTAGGTGAGCTTGGGCCTGCCCCCTGGACCTTTAGGTAACCTAGAGCAACCTAGCCCCGAGCCCCAGAGTGCACCGGAGACCCCCCCTAGGGCTGAGAGCAGCTACCGGGAGGGCTTGACTGGGGGAATTTCTTCCGCGGTAACTCGGAGGAGCAGAGCTTCATTGACCCCCAGATAAGGGAGGGAAAAGAGAGTCAGGCTCAACAGCGCCCGCAACCAGTGTGGCCAGGAGCGGAACTACACCTGCTGACAGAAATTAAGAGGAAGACTGACTTCCAAGTAGTAGAGGAGAGGAGAAACAGTGCCCCCCACCACTGTGGTCAGGAAAGGGCCAGTACTAGCTGCCAACAAAAGGGGAAAACAACTAACCAGGCCACATAAAGAGTACAGGAGGATCAAAACCTCAGCGAGTTCACCCAAAAGTCCCTCTAGAACCACCCTCAGGGAGGGAACCAACTCCCACACCACAGGGGATCAAAACAGGTGAAAATTAGAAGCACAGCACTCTAAAACACACCATTAAATACAAAGAAGTATGCGTAAATCAAGGAGATCACTAATATCTGGAGATATGGTGACAAACTCTTGCAAGCTTCCAAGTCCACCAAAACGCACAGATACACGCGATGAAGACCTAAAAGCAGCCATGAGGAAGGAAATGCAAGAATTAATAAAAGGAATGAGAGAAACCCTAGCTATCGAGTATAAGAAATCTATGGATGAACAAATCAGCCAAATTAAAGAAGAAATGTTAAAGAACATGAGAGATTCCATACAAAAAGAAGTGAAGGAATTAATAGACAAAGTAACAAGCCTTACAAGCAGAAACACAGAATTGGAGAAACACATTGAAGAACTCGAAGGAAAACTGCAAACAAAAAATGATCAAGAAACCAACAAAGAAATAAAAGGCAAAGCACTGGAAGGAAAGGTCCAGTATCTAATGAACAAGGACAAAAGAAACAACCTAAGAATTGTGGGTATACCAGAAGGGGAGGAAGTAGGGAAAGGGGAAGAACAAGTAGTCAGAGAGATAATAGTGGAGAACTTCCCCACCCTCTGGAAGGATACTGCAATGCCAATACAGGAAATAAAAAAAGTTCCCAATAAGATAGACCCCAATAAACAAACACCAAGACACATGGTAATCCAATTGGCAAAAAACAAAGAGAAAGAAGAACTCCTTAAAGCAATAAGGAAGAAAAGAAACCTCAAGTACCAAGGTAGGGACATAAGAATCAAACCAGATCTCCCATTTGAAATAATTCAAGCAAGAAGACAATGGAATGTCATATTTAAACGAATGAATGAAAGAAATTTCCAACCTAGGGTCCAATACCCAGCAAAACTTACATTCATATGGGAGGATAGACTAAAAACATTCTCAAACAAGAACAAATTTGAACTATTTGTGCAAACAAAACCGATCCTAAACGACTTACTCAAAGACGAATTGCACAATCCAAACCCCCGATTGTAACAAAAACCACCCTACACAACACAACTACACAACACTCCTCTCTCTCAATAATCTCCCTAAATGTTAACGGACTAAACTCTCCAATTAAAAGACACATAGTAGAGAACTGGATTAGGAAAAATAAACCGGACTTCTGCTGTCTGCAAGAAACACACCTACAGATGCAGGATAAGCACAGGCTTAGAATAAAAGGATGGAAAGTAATTATTCAGGCCAATGGAAAACAAAAAAGAGCAGGGACAGCAATTCTTATATCAGACCAAATTGCATTCAACCTCAAGAAAGTGATCAGAGACAAAGAGGGTCACTACTTACTGATCAGGGGAACATTAGATCAAGAAACACTAACCCTGGTCAATATCTATGCACCTAATGTAGAGCCAGCAAAATATGTGAGGCAACTACTGGCAAACCTGGAGAAACACATGAAGGGAAATGTGATAATAGCAGGGGACCTCAATACTCCACTATCACCACTGGACAGATCCACCAAACAGAAAAATAGCAAAGAAATAAGAGCTCTGAATGAAAAATTAGAAGATTTAGGGCTAATAGACTTATATAGAGCCCTCCACCCCCAGAAAGCAGAATACACATTCTTCTCAAGCCCACATGGAACCTTCTCCAGAATAGACCATATATTAGGATACAAAGCCAACCTATATAAGACCACAAAGGTAAGGATCATTAGAAGTACCCTCTCAGATCACTATGCCACAGAGCTCAAAATTGAGGTCAAGAAGAAGCAATGGAGAAAAACTAATACCTGGAGATTAAACAACATGCTGCTCAACAACAGCTGGATCAAAGAACAACTCAAGGAAGAAATAAAAAGATTCCTTGAGACAAATGACAATGAAGAGACAACATGTCAAAATTTATGGGACACAGCAAAAGCAGTAATTAGGGGGAAACTCATAGCAATACAGGCCTATGTCAAGAATCAGGAAAATAACAAAACCAACAGTTTAAAAGATCACCTCAAAGAATTGGAACATCAGCAACAGAGAAGTCCAACCACATCCAGAAGGCAAGAAATAATAAAAACCAGAGCAGAAATAAACAACATAGAAACCAAGAAAACAATACAAAAAATCAATGAGACCAGGAGTTGGTTTTTCGAAAAAATAAACAAGATAGACAAACCACTGGCAAAACTCACCAAAAAAAAAGAGAAAAAACACCCAAATCAGTAGGATCACAAATGAAAGGGGAGAGATTACAACAGAACCCCAAGAAATACAACATATCATGAGATCTTATTATGAACAACTATACTCAACTAGGCTAGAGAACCCAGTAGAAATCGATAGATTCTTGGAAAAACACCCTCTTCCAAGACTGGAAAAGGAAGATCTAAAAATCCTAAACAGACCAATCACCTCAGAGGAAATTGAAGATGTAATTAAAAAACTCCCTAAGAACAAAAGCCCAGGCCCAGATAGATTTACAGGTGAATTCTATCAAACATTTCAAGAAGACTTACTACCACTTTTCCATAGGCTCTTCCAAACCATAGAAAAAACAGGAATCCTCCCCAACTCCTTTTATGAGGCTAATATCACACTCACTCCCAAAGAAGGCAAAGACACTACCAAAAAAGAAAACTACAGACCAATCTCAATAATGAACATAGATGCAAAGATACTCAATAAAATATTAGCAAACCGAATCCAGCACTTCATCAAAAAGATCATACATCACGATCAAGTGGGATTCATCCCAGGAATGCAAGGTTGGTTCAACATACGCAAATCAATCAACATTATACACCACATCAACAACATGAAAGACAAAAACCACATAATCATATCAATCGATGCAGAGAAGGCATTTGACAAAATCCAACATCCTTTCATGTTAAAGACACTCAGCAAAATAGGGTTAGAAGGAACCTTCCTCAAGATAGTTACAGCTATCTATGAAAAGCCTACAGCCAACATTATACTCAATGGTGAGAAACTAGAAGCATTCCCACTAAGATCAGGAACTAGGCAAGGCTGTCCACTCTCTCCACTCTTATTCAATATAACCTTAGAAGTCCTAGCAATAGCAATCCGACAAGAGAAGGAAATCAAAGGAATTCAAATTGGGAAAGAGGAACACAAGCTATCTCTCTTTGCCGACGATATGATGATATACATCGAAAACCCTAAAGAGTCCACAGTAAAACTCCTAGAAACAATTAACCAATACAGCAAAGTGGCTGGTTACAAAGTCAATACACAAAAGACAGTAGCGTTTCTATATACAAACAATGAAGTTGAGGAGAGAGAGATTAAAAATACAATTCCATTTATGATAGTATCAAAAAATATCAAGTATCTAGGAATCAACCTTACAAGAGAAGTGAAAGACCTATACCAGGGAAACTTCAAAACACTCCAGAAAGAAATTGAAGATGATCTAAAGAAATGGAAGAACATCCCATGCTCATGGATAGGTAGAATTAACATAATCAAAATGACTATCCTACCCAAACTCCTATATAGATTTAATGCAATCCCTATCCAAATCCAGACACAATTCTTTAAAGAATTAGAACAAGCATTCACAAAATTCATCTGGAACCACAAAAGACCCAGGATAGCCAAACAAATACTGAAAAACAAGAAGCTGGGAGGCATCTCCTTACCTAACTTGAAACTATACTATAAAGCCATAGTAATCAAAACAGCATGGTACTGGAACAGAGACAGGACATCAGACCAGTGGGTCAGAACAGAATTCCCAGACATAAACCCCCAGGTATATAGCCAACTAATATTTGATAAAAGAGGCAAGAATCTGAAATGGAACAAAGAAAGCCTATTCAACAAATGGTGTTGGTACAACTGGAAAACCACATGTACGAAAGTGAAAATCAACCCATACCTTACTCCTTATACAAAAATCAACTCAAAGTGGATCAAAGACCTTGAAATCAGACCCGAATCCATAAAGTTTATTGAGAATAAAATAGGCAGAACACTCAAAGACCTATATATCAAAAAGGTCTTTGAGAATGGAGCACCAATGGCAAGAACGTTAGCATCAAATATAAACAAATGGGACTACATCAAACTAAAAAGCTTCTGCATGGCAAAAGAAACCCTGCTTAACGCAAGAAGACAGCTAACAGAATGGGAAAAAATCTTTTCACTCGACATATCAGATAAAGGGCTGATATCTAGAACATACAAAGCACTCAGAAAGCTGAGCCCCCCAAAACCAAACAAAGCTATAAAAAATGGGGAGACAAAATGAATAGACACTTCTCTGAGGAAGACAGAAGGATGGCCAACAAACACATGAAAACATGCTCACCTTCACTCATCATCAGGGAGATCCAAATCAAGACAACAATGAGATACCACCTTACACCAGTGAGGATGGCCCACATCAAAAATAATGGAAACAACCTTTGTTGGCGGGGATGCGGTATGAAAGGAACTCTCATCCACTGCTGGTGGGAATGTCCCCTAGTCCAACACCTATGGAGGAAAGTCTGGAGAGTGCTCAAAGAACTCAGAATTGAGCTGCCATTTGACCCAGCAATTGCCCTCCTAGGCATATACCCACAAGATGGAAGGACATTCATTCCAAAATACGTATGCACCCCACTATTTATCGCAGCACTCAGTATAATAGCCAAATCTTGGAACCAACCTAGGTGTCCAACAACGGATGAATGGATCATTAAGATGTGCTACATATACACAATGGAATATTACATGGCAGTTAGAAATGATACAATCACAGACTTTGCAGCAACGTGGATGGACCTAGATCATGTTATGTTAAACGAAGTAAGCCAGAAGACAAAAGATAAACACAGAATGGTAGCACTATTCTGAAACACCTAGAACATATATTTTATACACAACTAATACCTAACAATCATATAACAGGGTTTAACAGGGTAGAAACTCCGATCACTGTAATAGTCAACATATACGTGGGAGCAGTGTCCAAAATACATGAAAAAGGAACAATGCAAACTCTTGACTGCACATTATACCACAAGGAAAACAGCAACAACAGAAACAGCAACATGGAGAGAACAGGTATGTAACCAGACTCCTACAACAAAGGCCCACAATAATCCCTTAGAGATCGTAAACAGGAACACAAGTATAGAACACCGCGGGAAATCACGTAATGCAATGGCAACATACCATAACACTACGTTTTAATCCCTTTACCTTACTATATTTTAAAAATAACCTCTCAGCTTTTCTTTCCACAGGCGCCCTTAGATACAAAGGGCGGACAAACTAAGATGGCAATTCGGGATACCACACGAGATACCATACCTTGCTTGCACTATGAGACGGCCACGAGAAAACTCTTTAGCATACACTTTATCTCTAGGTTAAACCTTCTTTTAGGAATCGAAGCACGTGACCAGTCAGACCACCAAAGCAGTACCTGCGATGTACAGACCTAAACTACAGGCTCTAGTCATCGAACACATTCAACCAAACCAGCATTCCCTTGCTATTCTCTCCTTTCTTCTCTCTATTTTTTTCTCTTCTCTTTTCTTTTTCTCTTCTACTCTTCTCTTTACTTTTTTCCCTTTCTCTTCTCCCTTTCTACGGTATTTTCTCTTTTCTCTTCCTTCATACCAGAAGACAGACAGAGAGGACCACATATTCTAGCCGCCCTGGGGGTGAGGGAAGAGGAAATGGGAGGTAAGACAGAAACGGGGGTGTAGGGAGGACAATTTGGGGATGGGAATCCCCCCTGATTTTATGTAAATATGTACCTAAAATATTATTGTCAACAATATGTAAGCCACTATGATCAAAATAAAAATTATATATAAAAAAAAAAGCTGGAGTGGCCATACTAATATCAGAGAATGCAAACTTTATACTCAGGAAGATTGTAAGGGAAAAAGATGGACATTTTATATTAATCAAGGGGTATGTAGAGCAGGAAGAAATAACTCTCCTAAACATATATGCACCGAATGAGGGGCCAGCAAAATATTTAATACAACTGTTGACAAATCTGAAAAATAATATCAATAACAACACAATAATTGTGGGGGACCTTAACACGGCTTTGTCAACACTGGATAGGTCAACCAGACTGAAACCCAACAAGAATATACTAGACCTGAGGAGAGAAATGGAAGAAAGAGGCTTAGTGGATATATATAGGACACTCCACCCCCAGAAAACTGGATACACATTCTTCTCCAATGTACATGGGACATTCTCCAGGATAGACTACATGCTGGCACATAAAACATACCTCCATAAGATCAAGAGGATAGAAATTTTGCAGACTGCCTTTGCTGACCACAAGGCTCTGAAATTATTTGTGAATTCCAAAGGGACTCAGAAGAAAAACCTTAACACCTGGAAGTTAAACAGCCTCATACTCAATAACCAGTGGGTCCGAGATGAAATCAAGGAGGAAATCAAAAGGTTCCTGGAAACAAATGACAATAAAGACACAAACTATCAGAACTTATGGGACACAGCAAAAGCAGTACTGAGAGGAAAATTTATAGCTTTGCAAGCACACATCAGGAAGGAAGAAGGAGCTTACCTGAGTAGCCTAATGACTCAGCTAATAGAACTAGAAAATGCTCAACAAAAGGACCCAAAAATAGGAAGACAGAAGGAAATAACAAAGTTGAGAGCAGAAATCAATGAAGTGGAAACCCAAAAAACAATCCGAAAGATCAACGAAAGCAGAAGTTGGTTCTTTGAAAAAATAAACAAGATTGATAGACCACTGGCAAACCTAACAAAGAAAGAGAGAGAGAAACTTGATAACTCGTATTAGGAATGAAAAAGGAGAGATCACTACTGATATGAGAGAGATTCAAAGGGTAATCAGAAACTACTTTGAGAAACTCTACGCCACTAAAAATGAGAACCTGGAAAAAATGGATAAATTCTTGGACTCTTATAATCTTCCACGGTTGAAGGAAGAGGATGTAGCATATCTAAACACCCCCATCACCATTGATGAAATTAGAATGGTAATCAAAGGTCTGCCGAAAAACAAAAGCCCAGGCCCAGATGGATTCACTAATGAATTCTTTCAAACTTTCCAAGAGGAACTACTACCAATCCTGGCAAGACTCTTTTATGAAATTGAACAAACGGAAACACTTCCAAATAGCTTTTATGAAGCCAACATCACCTTGATACCTAAACCAGACAGAGATGCTACAAAAAAAGAAAATTACAGACCAATATCGCTGATGAATGCAGATGCAAAGATCCTCAACAAAATCCTGGCAAATAGGATTCAATGCCTCATTAAGAAGATCATCCACTGTGATCAAGTAGGTTTCATCCCAGGAATGCAAGGCTGGTTTAACATCCGTAAATCTATCAACATCATACACAACATCAATAACAAGAAAAATAAAAACCACATGATCATATCAATAGATGCAGAGAAAGCATTTGATAAGGTCCAACACCCATTCTTGATCAAAACTCTCAGCAAGATGGGAATGGAAGGAACCTTTCTCAATCTAGTTGAAGCCATCTACCACAAGCCAACGGCATATATTATCCTCAACAGAGAAAAACTAAAAGCCTTCCCTCTAAATTCTGGTACAAGACAAGGCTCTCCTCTCTCACCACTCCTATTCAACATAGCACTGGAAGTACTTGCTATAGCGATTAGGCAAGAAAAAGATATCAAAGGAATCCAGATAGGAAAGGAAGAAGTCAAGCTCTCACTGTTTGCAGATGACATGATACTCTACTTAGAAAACCCTAAAGACTCTACCAAAAAGCTTCTAGAAACAATAGACTCATATAGCAAGGTGGCAGGCTACAAAATTAACACACAAAAATCAATGGCCTTTCTATACACCAACAGTAATAAAGAAGAAATGGACATTAAGAAAACAACCCCATTCACAATAGTGCCACACAAACTCAAATATCTTGGAATCAACTTGACTAAAAATGTGAAGGACCTATACAGAGAAAACTATAAAACTCTGCTCCAAGAAATAAGAGAGGACACGCGGAAATGGAAATGTATACCCTGCTCGTGGATTGGCAGGATTAACATCATCAAAATGGCAATACTCCCCAAGGCATTATACAGATTTAATGCTATCCCTCTAAAGATACCCATGACATTCTTCAAAGAAGTGGATTAGACTCTTTTGAAATTCATTTGGAACAATAAACACCCTCGAATAGCCAAAGCAATCATTGGGAAAAAGAATATGGGAGGAATTACTTTCCCCAACTTTAAACTGTACTACAAAGCAATAGTTATCAAAACAGCATGGTATTGGAATAAGGACAGGCCCTCCGATCAGTGGAATAGGCTTGAATACTCAGAAAATGTTCCCCGGACATACAATCACCTAATTTTTGATAAAGGAGCAAGAAATCCTAAATGGAGCAAAGAAAGCCTCTTCAACAAGTGGTGTTGGCACAATTGGATAGCTGCTTGCAAAAAATTGAACTTAGACCCCCAGCTATCATCAAGTACAAAGGTAAAATCCAAATGGATTAAAGACCTCGATATCAGCCCCAAAACCATAAGATATATAGAACAGCACATAGGCAAGACACTCCAGGACATTACAGGCATCTTCAAGGAGGAAACTGCACTCTCCAAGCAAGTGAAAGCAGAGATTAACAGATGGGAATATATTAAGCTGAGAAGCTTCTGCACCTCAAAGGAAATAGTGCCCAGGATACAAGAGCCACCCACTGAGTGGGAGAAACTATTCACCCAATACCCATCAGATGAGGGGTTCATTTTTAAAATATACAGGGCACTGACAGAACGTTACAAGAAAAAAACATCTAACCCCATCAAAAAATGGGGAGAAGAAATGAACAGACACTTTGACAAAAAAGAAATACAAATGGCCAAAAGACACACGAAAAAGTGCTCCACATCACTAATCATCAGGGAGATGCAAATCAAAACAACGATGAGATACCACCTCACACCCCAGAGAATGGCACACATCACAAAGAATGAGAATAAACAGTGTTGGCGGGGATGTGGAGAGAAAGGAACTCTTATCCACTGCTGGTGGGAATGCCGTCTAGTTCAACCTTTATGGAAAGCGATATGGAGATTCCTCCAAAAACTTGAAATCGAGCTCCCATATGATCCAGCTATACCACTCCTAGGAATATACCCTAAGAACACAAAAATACAGTACAAAAACCCCTTCCTTACACCCATATTCATTGCAGCACTATTTACCATAGCAAGACTCTGGAAACAACCAAGATGCCCTTCAACAGATGAATGGCTAAAGAAACTGTGGTACATATACACAATGGAATATTATGCAGCTGTCAGGAGAGATGAAGTCATGAAATTTTCCTATACATGGATGTACACGGAATCTATTATGCTGAGTGAAATAAGTCAGAGAGAGAGAGAAAAACGCAGAATGGTCTCACTCATCTATGGGTTTTAAGAAAAATGAAAGACATTCTTGCAATAATAATTTTCAGACACTAAAGAGAAAAGAGCTGGAAGTTCCAGCTCACCTCAGGAAGCTCACCACAAAGAGTGATGAGTTTAGTTAGAGAAATAACTACATTCTGAACTTTCCTAATAATGAGAATATATGAGGGAAATGGAGAGCCTGTTTAGAGTACAGGCAGGGGTTAGGTGGGGAGGAGGGAGACTTGGGACATTGGTGGTGGGAATGTTGCACTGGTGATGGGTGGCGTTCTTTACATGACTGAAACCCAAACACAATCATGTATGTAATCAAGGTGTTTAAATAAAAAAAAAAAAAAGAAGGGATGAAGTCATAAAATTTTCCTATACATGGATGTACAATGAATCTATTATGCTGAGTGAAATAAGTCAGAGAGAGAGAAGACATTTTTGCAATAATTAAAATAATAAAGCAAAGAATGAATAACAAGAAGTTAAATTTGTCTTTCAACTCTGTTTTATTGTATAGTATAGGAATGCCAGGGAAATAATAAATAAGGAATATCCTTGTTTTATCATTAAACTTAGTAGAAATGTCTCTAATTTTTTAGCTGAATTTTTTTATTTTAAACATACAGTTTACAGATTTCTTCATAATACAGTTATTTCTGATATTCAATATTTCATATGAATGTAAAATTTCCACTAATCTGGTCATCAATTTCCCAACCTTTCCAAAGCTTGCCCTTTGACAGGTAGGAATGATTTACTTAATATTTTGTGTGTTATTATTGAGTCATTATAATTAAATTTTTTGGAGGGGTGCTCAGTCTGCAAACTTGAGAATCTGTAGAGCTGAACTGAAGCATTTCTATGGCTTGTCAGTGGTGATTAATAGGTGCCCTCTGGAGGAATCCAGTGCAATCAGGTGCCAGGAGGTATGTTCATAAGATTTTCCTGCTAGTTGGAACTGTCAAGAGTTACGTAAATCTATGGTGTGGGTCTTTTGAGCAGACATGACAGGATGCCTCTAATATTTTAACTGTTAAATTTTTTTCTGCTGGGCCAAGCAGACTGCTCAAAGAGCTGGACGACATGCTTTGCATAATGAAGACCCATTTTCAGTCCTGTCAGTAGAGTTCCCTAAACTCTTAAGTGGTAGAGTACAAAAAAAAAGTATGATGGTGCTAATTTTTTCCTGTTAGTCATAATTATTTCAATAATATTACATTAATAATGAAAATAACAATCTTTATTTAATTCCTTTTATCAACTTTAGAAACAAGAATATGGATTTTAATCTATGACTATTCATATGATGAGCTAAAGAGTCAAATATCTTAAGTTGAACTATCCTTGCTTTTATGCTTTTGATATGATGCTGATTTGATTTGCTTATGGCTTTTGGGGGGGGCACACCCAGCGGTGTTCAATGGCTACTTCTGTCTCTGTGTTTCATTTTCTGATGTTTTAATTAGAATTTTTCCATTGCACTCTCAAATAAGATTGCTTTGTAATTAGTGAATGTCTAGGTGATTGAGTGTTCATAAGTAGTACACAGGCTTGGTTACATTTTAGATTTAATGTTTTGCTTTCATAAAGTCAACATGAAAACCTATAGTGTCTCAAACAACATAAAAATTATCTGTTCTTTGAGTTAGTCTTGAAAATATTTGGTTTGTTGTGTATGGGAGAAGTTAATCATTGATAATGTTATCATTTATTCAAGTTATGAAATCAAAGCTTTTATTTGTTACTCAGGTCTCCTAGCATCCCTACTTATTCTATAAAACTCTGGGGAATGTCTACTAAAATTTATAATTTTATGAGTGACCTTTCATGTCGTGTAATTTCTTTTAATAATTTTTGACCAACTATATAAAATATTAGATTTTAGGATTCAGGAACAAGTAATTTTTAGGAAGTGATGAGGAAATGGAGAATTAGGATGGAGAAATTAAGGGAAACCCACTATAAGTGTTTGCAGAACACTTTCTATTGTTAGCAAATGGAGTTCATTCCTCTGAAGATTCCAAAAAAAGTTTAGGAAAAAAAATCAGTTTCTGGGCTATAGAGGAAACTTGTATAAAAATTCTTCCTTTATTTTTATACAAGGTTCCTCTATAGCCCAGAAACTGATTTTTGTTTGTATGGATCACACCCACCAGCGCTCAGGGGTTACTCCTGGCTCTATGCTCAGAAATCACTCCTGGCAGGCTCAGGGGACCATATTGGATGCCAGTATTTGAACCACCAACCTTTCACATACAAGACAAATGCCTTACCTCCATGCTATCTCTCCGGCCAAGAAACATTATTTTTGGATGGTTTGGCATAGATCATTCTTACTGGTGTGAAATGATATCTCATTGTTGTGATTTATGTTCAGTTGATAAGCATTGGTAATGAGTTCTTATTATAAGAAAGAGTGTAAATATTTTTAATCATTTTCTCTTTCATTTTTGGATTTTTTTTTTTTTTTTTTTTTACAATTTCAGAGTGACTTTAATGGCAAAATTCAGGCCCTTTCCTAAGTCAGGTCAGAATGTTGAGAAAGCAGGTCATAAAGTCCAAGCTTGTCTTTGACATCCTGTAGCCTTTCTTTCTTTTTTTTTTTTTTTTATTTAAACACCTTGATTACATACATGATTGTGTTTGGGTTTCAGTCATGTAAAGAACACCACCCATCACCAGTACAACATTCCCAACACCAATGTCCCAAGTCTCCCTCCTCCCCACCCGACCCCCGCCTGTACTCTAAACAGGCTCTCCATTTCCCTCATACATTCTCATTATTAGGACAGTTCAAAATGTAGTTATTTCTCTAACTAAACTCATCACTCTTTGTGGTGAGCTTCCTGAGGTGAGCTGGAACTTCCAGCTCTTTTCTCTTTTGTGTCTGAAAATTATTATTGCAAGAATGTCTTTCATTTTTCTTAAAACCCATAGATGAGTGAGACCATTCTGCGTTTTTCTCTCTCTCTCTGACTAATTTCACTCAGCATAATAGATTCTGTGTACATCCATGTATAGGAAAATTTCATGACTTCATCTCTCCTGACAGCTGCATAATATTCCATTGTGTATATGTACCACAGTTTCTTTAGCCATTCATCTGTTGAAGGGCATCTTGGTTGTTTCCAGAGTCTTGCTATAATAAATAGTGCTGCAATGAATATAGGTGTAAGGAAGGGGTTTTTGTATTGTATTTTTGTGTTCCTAGGGTATATTCCTAGGAGTGGTATAGCTGGATCATATGGGAGCTCGATTTGGCGGGGATGTGGAGAGAAAGGAACTCTTATCCACTGCTGGTGGGAATGCTGTCTAGTTCAACCTTTATGGAAAGCGATATGGAGATTCCTCCAAATGTTTTTAATTGTTGAGTTTTGATATTTTCCTTTATGTAATAATCAACTTCCATTTGCCTCTTTCTGTTCATTATAATTATAATTATAATACTACATGAATTTACCATTTAGTAACCTCATATTATAAGCCTAGGTCACTTATTATTTTTCCTTTGATTTTCATTAAGGTCCTACTATGTTCCTAGCTATGCACTCTGCACTCTGTAATCACTCTTGGCAATGCTTAGGTGACCATAGATGATGCTGGACATTAAATTGGGTCAGCAGCTAAAAAGGTTAATGTCCTATTCACTGTACTATCACTCAGGACCCACCACTTTTGAAATATAAGGCAAATGAGTCTCAAGAAATAACTCTTTTTCTTTCCATCATTTTATATTTTGAGGAGAAAGGGCTTTGGTTTGAACCATACTCATTGGTACTCAGGAGCTACTCTTGTTTGTTTGTCTGTTTGTTGTTTGGCCAGTTTTGCTCAGCATCTGTAAAAACTCTTCTATTTTTTTATTTTAATAATTTTTATTTTGACCAAAGTGGATTACAAATCATTCACAGTAGTATTTTAGGTACATAGTGACATTGAATCAGGGGCATTCCCAACATCAATGTTGTCCTCCCTCCACCCCTGTTCCCAATATGCATCCCATATTCCCCTCCTGTGCCCTCTGGGTTGCTAGTGTAAGTGGTCCCCTCTGTGCATAGCTTGTTGTAGATTGGGTATCGATTCTGTTGTAGTTGGCTTTGGAGTTGGTGTTTAAGTCTGATCATTTCTTATTTCTACTCAATATTCATATGCCTGCTTGGTCTTGGTGCCCTTCATTATTTTCCCCTCAGTAGGTCTTTTCAAACCAAAGTTTTTATTCCACTGTGTACAGTCAATTAGAAGTATGATAAAGGGATATTTTTGTCTTGGGAAGGCAGATGACATTCAACTTATTGTTGGTGTCTTTGCCTTGGAATGGTGGATTTTTGTCTTTAGATGTTTCTTACTCGGAGAGAATTCAGAACTCCTTGCTGGCCTGAAAGGAGCTATCAAGGGCACTGGATCTCTTGCCTGATTAGATGTTGCCTCCAGTTTTGAAAGAGTGAATGTGGAAGTGTGGGTTTCCAAATTTTGGCTAGCCTCTTCATCTTTTTTCAGGGTCAAGTCTGTACTTTCAAACTCTATTCTGCCTGTCTCTTTTGTGGGTCATACTACTAGATTTGTAACCAGCAGAGGCTCATTTTTTCTACAGCTGTTAATGTCCTAGAGAGGGGTGATGATATCTATAGTAAACTTTCTCAGTGGGGCCCTAAGCAAGATTCTATGAATCATTCTCTCTCCCTCCCTCTCTCTCTCTCTCTCTCTCTCTCTCTCTATATATATATATATTCTTTGTTATGATAATTTGTAATTATTCTTAAATTGCACTATTTCATCCATCTTGCCCTTCCTGCTTGTTACTAGTATATGTTTAAAAATGTCATATGAAATTGGGGTCTTACTAATACACCTGAAAAGTTATCTTTGGTTTAATTAGTTCACTCTGTGAATATCATTCTTGTGTTTTTGTATTGTGGATATTTTCATAAGCTGTCTAGTTTTGACCTTCATCATGACCATAATAAATGATCTGACTATTTTAGGAAATTATAAAAAGCATATATTTGCATCAGGAAAGAGAGGAGGAAGGGAACTTACTGTTACTTAGTTTTACTAGATGCCTGGAAATGCTGGATTCTTCTAATTACTTTAAAACTCAGTTAGGTCTTTATTTTGAGGTAGAAACTGTTAGTACCTTTGGGAAAGAAAGAAATAAGGACTCAGAATGTTGAAGTACTGTACCTTGTTTATGTTAGTCATTAAACTAATTAGCAGAAAACCTTGGGTTGAATTTATGTCCCTTTGTAAATCCATTTATTAAAATAAAAATTCACTGCTGTTTTCTGATGAATTTATTGAACTTATTTTTTGCTGTACAGTTAATGAGTGTCTAATTAAATAAGTACTAATGACTTAGCTAGAAAGTTATTTTTTAAAATAGGAGTTGGTTATATTAGAATATTAATCAGACATAATGATCAGATTCTTTCATCGATTTCAAGTCCTAATGTAATAATAACTTAAAACTACAGGATATCAATTAGAAATACTTTTATAGAAACTATGCAATTTTCTCAGAAAAATTTACCCAGGTAGATATAATTTCAGGATTTTCATATCTCTATTGGCTACCTATGGACACTAAGATAATGTATTAACTTATTTATTATTATTATTGTATTATTATTTTGTGCATAAGGCTCTCTCCCTTTACTGTTTGGAAGGACTTTCAGGTGACCATATTTGAACCTGGCCTCTGGATATAAAGCATTAGCTCAATCTATTGAGCTATCTATTTTTTCAGCTCCAAGATAATTATCGAAATAAAAAATTATTACATTTGATCAGTTTTTTTCTGATAACTTTCCTTGAGAACAAACTTTTAATTATGCTTAAGACTGCTTCTCTATTTATGAGAAGATCTTATTGAATCGTGGTAGAACTGTAACTTTTTTATCTAATAAAATACCCTGTGTGTCCTGACTAAATCAGCTTTATTTTGTAGTCAATATATTTGTATTTGTATTAATACTGAGAAGACTTAACAACAAAGACCTGCTTACAGGACAGGGCTTCTTGCATTGCCCTTTAATGGTGAGGTGAAACAAGAGGACGCTCTACATCCTGACTTCTATGTAGGATATGCAGATTCCAGGATCTTTAATACAGAAACATGATACCAACAACAGAGACTGTATGAAAAGTGTGTTGGCACTATGGACAATGTCTTGGATTGAACAATCTAACTTGCCTGGAGCCTAGAGTTGGTCTTGTGTCAGGAAACTTTAGGGGTAGGGTCTCTTTGTATTTAGGCCAAGGTTATTCCTTTCCATGCCTCTCATATTTTGGTGGGCCTATACAAACAACAATTGCCACTCTAACACCTTTTTTACTGTGCTCTTTTGACTTTAATCCCTAAAAAAACCCACTTAAAATTTGAGGTTAACTTAAGCTAATATACATGTACAGGGAAATGTAAAAAATACTATGCCTGTAATGTTTAAGGAGTTACGTAAGTTTTATGGCTTTAGATTGCCTTGTGTGCTGTTAAGAAATATTATAATGTGTTACAATCTGGGGACTTGAGGGACAAAGTAATTGTACATGGATTCTATTTTGTTTGTCTTAATGTTCTTTGGCTAAAAGTTCAAAGTTAAGATATCAGCAAGGGGACTTCTTCTAAGAATTATGTTATGGGTGATTGTCCTTCCACTGTAACTTTACCTTGTCCTCTTTCTTTGCATCTTTGTTCTCATAATTAAAAATAAAAAAATTAAAAAAAATATTGGGTAAATGATATATTTCTTCATAAACGGAAAATAATAACAGCCAAAATTTTAGCAAATTTAGTCTGAAGCAGGACAAGTAGAAACACAAGACTTTGAGGGAAAATCTATTAATCTAAATGTGAAGTTGAGGAAGAATGTGAAATATTTGTTGAATTTTATTAATCTGATAAAGATCTGAATATAGCAAATGTCACCTGTTTCGTTCTATTTTTTATGAGATAAATAATAAAATATAATTGAGTAGAATTGCATAAAAAAGCCATAAGAGGCATCATATTTTCAAACTTTGTTGAGGAGTGCCTTAAAATGCTGAATGAAAACTTACCAAGAAATATTAGGAAATAACTGTAGGTTGTGCTTCTCTGGAAGTTTGTGTTAACTTAAAATGTATTCTAAGATTAGAAAAATCCTAATAAAAATAAAATAAAAATAAAAATAAAAATAAAAATTTTTAATCTTTTTTTTCCCCCAGTCTTTGGGCTACACCCTGTGATGCTCAGGTTAATCTAGGCTCTGAGCTCAGAAATCACTCTTGGCTTGAGGCACCATATGGGGTGCCTGGGATCAAGCTGAGGTCAGTTCTGGGTCAGCCGTGTGCAAGGCAAACACTCTACCACTGTGCTATCGCTTCGACCCCCCAAATTTTTAATCTTATCCTCAAATTTAAAAAAAATATAAAAAAGGATATAATTCCATTTTCCAAGTATTTCTTAGCAGAAAAGGACTAGAAACAAATGGAGCTTCTCTTGGTTGGAATAAATGGTACTCAAAACTGGGAAGGTTTCTGTGAAGGTTCTTGGGACGGTTATTTGAGATAACTCAGGGCTTGATGTAATTTATGTCATATATGTTGACTCTAGGTAACTATTAAGTTGTATCTATGCCATTTTAGGTATATTGAAAGCTTTTTTTTTTAGGTGTTGAAAGAAATTGAATTGCTCATAGTAGCTTGGAAAAATTCCTGCATTGGCTCATCAGAAAATAAATGATAAATCTTGTCTTTTTTTTTGATTGATCTTACCATTGATCTTACCATTTATCTAAACTCTTTTAACAGATATTTACCAGTGATTAACAATGATCTCATATACCCATTCAAGTGAAATTTTACATTTGGGAAATTTGGAAGACAAGGACTATTGTAATTTGTATGCATTCCTTGATCAAACTGGACCCACAGGTATCAGTCATGGTTTAAAAACACTCGTCAAATATGAAGCTGAGAAAGAGTTCTAGAACATTCTCTGCTTTCAAAGTTTATAAAATTGCGCTAAAATCTAGCTTGAACCAAATTATGCTCCTAAATAAATTAGCACTATTTATCAAAGTAAAGAATTTCAGGTAATTATTTCTGAAATGCAAAATATTTTTGAAACTAAAAGCATTAGAATATGGAAGTGTATAATTTGTGTTATGTTTTATAATCATATAAATTATTCTGAAAATATTACATGTATGACTAGATATATTTCTATTTGTAAACACATATTGTCTTTTTTTCAGTAAATAAGAAACTTTCTACTAAAGATTCAAGACTGAATTCTGTTCTGCATCAATGTAAAATGCCTTGGTGTATAAAAATCTTGGTGTATAAAATATGGGCCACTATTTTTATTTTATACAAAAGATCATGCAGTTTGAAATTAAAAATAATCTTCATTTGTATTATATATTTCATTAAAATGCAATAAAATTATTATAATTTTAGCAATTGACATTTTAAAATATAGAGTTTACTTTATTTACATTATTTTCTTGTAACAAAAGACTCAAACTTGAGACCCAGGGCTTAGTAATTTATCTTAGTAAACAACAACAACATCTGGCTTTGCCCTCTATATGTCTTTTAAATAATGTCTGGGAGTTATGATGACTGACTTTTCTAGAAGGTACAGCCTGTCTACTATATTTAGCATGAATATGGCCTTTGGCAAGAAGGTAGACTGCTTATTTATTCTTTCACTTTTTCTTAAAGCTGCTAAAATTGCTAGTGTGCCTTTCAAAGTGCTGCGTATTTTCCATAATTTGAGGCGGCTCTCGTGTCAACTGTAAATAAATTATATATTGTGTTCCTAGCTAAGTTAAGCATATTTCTATTTTATGATTTGGAAAAAAAGTCACATTTATCATAATGCCATTAATAGTATCATGATAATAATTTCTGTATTTGTCAATGTTCTCTGAATTAATTGCCTTAATTATGAATAGTGATTTAGGGCATCAATTTAATATATAGTTTTATTTGATAGGGTATTTCTTGTGTTAAACACAATGCTTAGCCACTGTGAAGTTACATCCCTTTCCTGTACAAATTTTCCATTTTCAAGAATTATGAATGCTAGTTGATTACTGAGCAGCTTAACTTGGACTGCTGTAGATTTTGCTACACATTTGGGTCCTTCAAAGTTGTATGTGAAAGATATTAAATTACCTGCTCCAGATGGATTTAACCAACCTCTTTAATGGTAGGTCCAGAAGAGTCACCACTATGTTGGGGACGGCAACTATTTGGGAGACATTCTATACAGCTGAGATAACAGGGTTGTAGAACTTTTTTTCATTAGAACAGTTGTTTCCATAATGAAGGCATCAGATCCAGAAAAATCTGTAAAGACATCTTGTTCTCCTGCTTCTCTGCTTAAGCTGTATAATGATCAGTTTTATGTGCTTCAGGTCTTCCTTGTTCTAAGCAGGGGTCTTCAAACTACGGCCTGCAGGCCACATATTGTATTTGTTCCCATTTTGTTTCTTCACTTCAAAATAAGATATATGCAGTGTGCATAGGAATTTGTTCATAGTTTTTATTTTCATGATAGTCTAGTCCTTCAACAGTCTGAGGGACAGTGAACTGGCCCCCTGTTTAAAAAGTTTGAGGACCACTGTAAAGTATCATCATTATTAATAGAAATTCTGTTTTCTCTACTCTTGTCCACAACAGACATGTCAAGGATGTCCTTAGCATCAATATCAAGTGGGACTTAATTTGAGAAACACCATGGTGTGCAGAAATTTAAGCTTGACAAAAATGTTGTTAAGCTCATTCATGGATGCTTAAAGAATTCAGGACTTTCATAGCCTTTAGTGAGCTTAAAAATCAGGATGTCAGAATATGTAGTGAAAGTCTGTGTCTCTTTGGTCAGAATGGCAAAAATTATCACAAGTGTCTCAGAAGTTTTAATGCTGAGGGGAAAATAGTATATTCAAAAGCAACAAATACTGAAAACTTTTAGATATTTCCAAACAATATACCCATGTTGATAACCTCATCAAGAATGATTCTCGTTTTTTTAGTTTTCTACCAGTTCAGATGTACTATAGAAGTGTTTGAATCTGGAAGATATAGGAAGAATTTTCCATCTTGACAATAGCATGTATCTTATACCTGTCCAATTTAACATCCTAAAGGGATTTCTCTACTGGTTCTTTGGTGTCAAAGAATAATTCAGTTTTTCAAACTGCAGCAAAGGTATAGAAAAAGAGATATAGAACCTATTCTTTTCTAGAGTGATTCAATCCTACTACTTGTCTGCGAGCTGAAAAAGTTTACTTAGTTTGTTCACAAGCTATAATATAAATTCAACAGGCAGCCCTCTGACTCTTACTGATGTATTTATAAATATCTTCTCACTGATCTACACACTTGAACTCTGCATTCAAATGGTTGACCATTAGCTGTAAGTCTTCTGTAAAAAAGTGGGTATGTAAACTGTAGATTTGACATCACAAAATTTCAACTCACTAGTGAGAAATGACACATTGAAAATGCCACTTTCTCAACGAACATACCATTTCTTTAAGCATCAACCTTTACTGTTGGAGCATATTTAATAGCAGCAACAGTTGTTTTTTAGATGATTTTAAGTATATTTGGACTAGCAATGATTCCAGCATTTTTGGTAGTCTGAAACGGAGAGTCACTTAAATGGGTCCTGTGACAACAGTACATATAAGTTTTCCCAAGGCAGGCTTTTTTTTTCTGTCTAGGATTTTATTAGACTGCTTTCCCCCCCCCCCACCCCAATATACCTGTATTGGAAGATTGAGACAAAAAAGGCACAAACTCACATTAAATAAACAGACAATCTAATCAATTCTACAAAGTGTATTTTGTAAAAGAAGAACTGGGAACAAACCAAAATAGGGAGTCCGTTCAGGGACTGAGAGAGAACTTGGGAGGATATACATGTGCCCACAATACTAACCCTGTCCCCAACCTCTCCATGAGGGGGCTAGAGCCCAGAATCCCCCTGCAGAGACACTGCTACTTTCAGAGACTTCACCCAGGAATATGGAAGCAGATGGTCTGAGGGATTGGGGAGCATGGCACACCCCTGGAACTGAACTTTATAACCCCATCTAAGTGGTAGTAAGTTCCAGGGTGAGTGAGGAGAGAAGGAGGTTACTTAAAAGAAGCCAATACTGTTGCCCAGCAGCAACACTCTCCATGAGGATGGAATAGACCAGGGACTCCATCCTTTATGTTGATATGGGCAATGTGGGGAGAGGCCTGAGTCTAGGCTGAATGACTTCTGGAAATTCTAGCTTCAGTCATGTGGGTGTTCAGCTGGGGCAACTGGCAGAAGTGGGAGGAGCCAGAAAAAGGTAGACAGGAGCAGGCTTCCACTAGAGCCTAAGTGATATGATGGGCTATGGATTTAAAGGAGAGCTAAAGAGGAGCTTAACATCTGCTGACCCTCAGAGCACATAAACGTCTGCTTAGAATAATAGCATTTGTTGCTCACAGAGTTAAATTCTGGATTTCACCTGGTTGATGAACAAAGAAGAGAAAGCTTAAACACAAATATATGTTAATACAGAGCTTGTAGGAAAACATACATTTTTCTCCAGTGAGAATGCCACTTCAACTTTTTTAGTCAAATAAATGTTACTAGCAAGTTGGGATGCCAGTTACCAAAGGAACTGCCCCAGATCCAATTCCATCACTACAGAATCAATAAGGTGAGCAGACTAAAAGGAAGATGTAATAGGACATGTGGTTGCAATGGGACCTCCATCAATTTTAGTCATAACTAATCATACTGAGGGGATTTGAGTTTGTTCACCCTTGCTTCAAGAGGTTCACAGGGAAGCAGTGTCCATCCACAGGATGTTAGTGCCATCCAGAGATATTCCCTTATTGCACATAAAAATGAGTAAGGCAAAACAAATGGACAAAATCATAAAGATAAGTCATCCCATCCTGCTTCTCTCTCCCAAAAATGATTTGGTCTCTCCATCAGTAATATTCAGGCCATCATGGACTAGTTGCCGACAGACTTGATGAGTTTTGGGGACTGACAGGTGATAGGTATCACAGCTATCTCCATTTTCTCAGTGGGAAGGCTAACAACCAAGTTGCAGGAAACTGAAGCGTCAAGCAACTTCTATTCCCCTGGAGCCTGCACTTTCTCACCAGTCGACTTAGTTGGAAATTCTGTACTACAGTCACTACCTGTTCTTGATTGTCCAGGACAGAACTCAGCATGGGGACAGGATGAGCTGAGTTCTTGATCTCCCAAATTCCTTTACAGCAATTGAAGACAAGAAGGAACATGTTCTGCTGGAAAGCTTTTTGCATGCTTGTTTGGTGCAGCATGAAAAGATCAAGACCCCAAACGCATTTGATTTATTTATTCTAAAGTTTGCACCATATTTGATGCTTTCTAAAGGAAGCTATTTACTTGTTTCTTTGGCCTTCCCATTGCTGTTTAGGAGTCTGGGACTCCCTCTCTCTACTACTTTACCTGGTGGTATAGGGCTGAGGGTTCTGTTTGATGCTGTAGTGTTTTCTAGGCAAACTATACAGGGGTCACCATGGTTGAACTCTGGGTCCTGTGAGTGTTGAGATTTTAATTTGGGGTCTACCACATGCAAGGTACATGCTCTGTACTTTTAAGTTCTAGGTCAAGACCCTGAGCAGAAACTTTTGTCTTTCCCTTGCATTTTCGCTATTATGCCTGCCTGCATCATTCAGCATTAGTTTGAAAATCATATTAGTGCTGTTCATTGCAATTAGATTATTATTTTTCATTCTGGAAGATTAGGTTGTGCCAAGATGAGTGGTCATCTCAAGCCCTATCTTTGCTTGAGTTCTGAGACCCAAGTTCCTGAAACCTAAGGGTTTGTGCAAAGTAATATGCAATATACTGTAGTTACAGTATAAACTCCACAAGAATAGTATTTAACTTATATATTGAGTCATAGTGTTTCATAATTATATACTGTTCCAATTGTATATTCTCTTATTATAGTTTTTACTTAAAAATGTAAAGGAAACAGCTGACAGGTGTTATTTTCCTGCTGAATTCCCTTTAGTGGCTTGTCCTAAGCTTATGTCAAATTCTAGACATTTTGTTATTATATCTACTGCCATTTAAGCTTTTATACCCAATGTTTAATAGTGTGTGGTTATTATATTAAGCACTGTGTACTCATATATTTAAACATTTGAGCATAAAGGTTTGAGTAGTCTTGAACTTCTGAATTAACTTGCCTAAAAAAAAGATAAAAGAATATTTCTAAGCAATAAAGTATTTATATTCTTTTCCACACTAGATAGAATTGGTTACTCTTTTGCATACTTTGTTCACACTAACTATGCCCTAATGTGCTAGTATTTATCACACTGGGTTGATATGATATATTTCTCTCATACTCTAAACTTCAGAGCAAGGAATTATATCTTTTGTAGCTTTGGTTAATAAGAACTTAATATCTGATATTGAGGCTATTCTACAGAATTGTTTGAGTAATGTTTTTTTAATGACAGACTATGAAAATTAAATTTCAATAATTAATACAGAATCAATTAAAAAAGCAATGGCAATATGATGTATTTCTGAAAGCACCTAGCCATTTAACGAATTCCATAGTCAAAGTAAAACATAAGAATTGTGGCCGGAGAGATAGCATGGAGGTAAGGTGTTTGCCTTTCATGCAGAAGGACGGTGGTTAGAATAGCGGTATCCCATATGGTCCCCCGAGCCTACCAGGGGTGATTTTCTGAGCATAGAGCCAGGAGTAACCCCTGAGCACTGCCAGGTGTGACCCAAAAAAGAAAAAAACATAAGAATTGTTGGAATTAAGGCTATACAAATTTAGAAAACCAATCCTTAGGAACTCAGGTAAAAAGAAAATTATCCTAGATTAATAAATCACTTACCTAATGTTTTTAATATTTCCTTTGGACTGAATTTGATCATCTAATAAACAGTTGAATTTTATTGACAACTTATAATTAAAAAATGTAAGAATTCCATTAATAAATGCATTATATATTCATACCTACATACCTATTTACAGCTAAAGAAACCATTTACTGATTCTATGAGTATGATATTTATTATAATACAAAAATGTGTTTAATTAATTAATTAGGAATAAAGTTAGTTGATCCTACCAAAGCAATGGAGTGATAGCAAATTATTCACTGAAATTTTCCACAATATTATAATATTGTTTTTATGATCATTCTTTTTTTTTTTTTTTTTTTTTGGGTCACACCCGGCGGTGCTCAGGAGTTACTCCTGGCTGTCTGCTCAGAAATAGCTCCTGGCAGGCATGAGGGACCATATGGGACACCGGGATTCGAACCAACCACCTTTGGTCCTGGATCGGCTGCTTGCAAGGCAAACGCCGCTGTGCTATCTCTCCGGGCCCTTTATGATCATTCTTAAATCATTTGCTATCCAATAATTTCTTAGCTTTAAAAAATATAAAATTTTGCTAGAGGTAAGGTATCTGCCTTGCAAGCACTAGCCAAGGAAGGACCACGGTTAGATCCCCCCCGCATCCTATATGGTCCCCCCAACCCAGGGGCAATTTCTGAGCACTTCACTTAGCCAGGAGTAACCCCTGAGCATCAAACAGGTGTGACCCAAAAAACAAGAAAAAATATATATAATTTATTTTCTTTTTCTCCACTGGAGATCTTAGCTTTCTTCATAAGACTTCAATTTCATTTTTCTACATTATCAGGGATAGAAGTGAAGAGTTTGAAATTAAATATTTCTTATGACAAAACATTTCTATCATGTTACTTTCCCCGAGGAAGTTAGCCTTTATTCCCTCATTGATAGATTTAAGTAATATTGAATTCATAAGTAAATTTGTAGCTAGAGAATATAACATATTAGAGCCGGGAAATAAAACCACATATTACAATTTTAGAGTCTTGCTTATTACAAAGGAGACAGAAAAATATCAGGTTTATGGATAAAACATTATGACACTAATTATTCAAAGTCTAGAGTTTTGTGACAATTATTTCATTTCATAAATACTTGATAGATATGCAAAGTAAAAATTAAATAGGAGGAGTAGATGAGATAAAAACAAAACTTAGGAAGGCTGAAGATATAATTTTGATTTTGAGTCTTATCTGTTTTGCTGACTGAATAACAAAAAAAAAATTAGTAGTAGATTTTCATTCAGTCTAAACTGTATCCAGCAGCAGTAATATGTTGATAACTACAAACTGCTCTTTGTAGTCTCAATATGATAGTTTTTCTTATTGTAAGAAAACAGGGACATTAAAATAAGTTGCTTTTCTTTCTCTTTGTGATTACTCCACGGAACCAGTTGAGAGCATTTTCTTATTCCTACAGTGGGTTAATGCTACAATGAATTGTAGGAGCCAAGCAAGTTAGTCCTCTGAGGACACAAATGTCACATTCTAAATAAAACACTTACACAGCACCAACATATAATCCTGAGATAGCTAGTAGCCCTTTTTACTGAGGAGAATGTATCTGGCTCTGTCCCTACTGCAGAGACTGCATTTAAGATATTATTCGCCACAATCTGCTTGTTCTGTATCAGCAAGATGGACCAGATCCTGTAATTGGAGACTTAGCTGATGCTTGTGGTAACTCGGGAACATACAGCATTTACTCTCTGTAATTTGGGTAGTGCTATCTTGGAGGCTCGAGAGAAATTAGGTACTTGTGGAATTAAGATCTTTAGGCAGTGCCTGTGCTGTGTCAGTTTGTTGTGAAGTTGAGTTTTGTTGCAGAAAATTAAATGACATAAATGAACTTCTAGAAAAGTTATAATTATTAAGATAATCATGCCACTGGTTTTGATGTATGTGGGCACTATCTGTCAAAAGAATGGCACAGAGCACAATGCCTTCAACAGAGATAATGAATGTAAAATATTTTTGTTTAATCGTATGAACTAAAAACAATTTTATATTTATGCTATTTTTTATTTTACTTTAAATTTTAATTGAGTAGTTAAAACTATTGTAACTTAAAAATTATTATTCACAAGTACCTGGAGAGGATAATTATAGTAGTTTGATGATGGGTTATTTTTTTTTTTTTTTTTTTGGTTTTTGGGCCACACCCGGCAGTGCTCAGGGTTTACTCCTGGCTGTCTGCTCAGAAATAGCTCCTGGCAGGCACGGGAGACCATATGGGACACCGGGATTCGAACCAACCACCTTTGGTCCTGGACGGCTGCTTGCAAGGCAAACGCCGCTGTGCCATCTCTCTGGGCCTGATGGGTTATTTTTTATATTTTTCTTTTGTGACTATTTTTCTAGGAAGAAAACACTGAGATCAAATATATATTTACCAGAAAACTCTTGTGGAGGGCTTGGTGCTGGAATGTGTTTATGTATGAAATGCTATCATTAACAGGTTTGTAAACCATAGTGCCGTATATTTTGGGGGGGGGGCGGCCCACCTGCTCAGAGGCACTCCTGGCTCTGTGTTTAAGAATTAGGTGCTCAAAATAGGGTTAGAAGGAACCTTCCTCAAGATAGTTACATCTATCTATGAAAATCCCACAGCCAACATTATCCTTAACGGCGAAAAACTAGAAGCATTTCCACTAAGGTCAGGAACTAGGCAAGGCTGTCCACTCTCTCCACTCCTATTTAATATAATCTTAGAAGTCCTTGCAATAGCAATTTGACAAGAGAAGGGAATAAAAGGAATCCAAATTGGGAAAGAGGAACTCATACTATCTCTTTTTGCAGACTATATGATGATATACATCAAAAACCTTAAAGAATCCACAGTAAAACTCCTAGAGACAATTAACCATTACAGCAAAGTGGCTGGATACAAAGTCAATACGCAAAAGACAGTGGCATTTCTCTATACAAATAACGAAGCTGAGGAGAAAGAGATTAAAAATATAATTCCATTTAAAATAGTATCAAAAATATCAAGTACCTAGGAATCAACCTTACAAGGGAAGTGAAGGACCTATACCAGGGAAATTTCAAAACACTTCTGAAAGAAATTGAAAAGGATCTAAGGAAATGGAGGAACATCCTATGCTCATGGGTAGGTAGAATCAACATAATCAAAATGACTATCCTACCCAAACTTTTATATAGATTCAATGCAATCCCCATCCAAATCCAGGCATCATTCTTTCAAGACTTAGAATAATCAATCATAAAATTTATCTGGAACCACAAAAGACCCAGGATAGCCAAACACATACTGAAAAACAAGAAGCTGGGTGGCATCTCTTTACCTAACCTGAAGCTATACTATAAAGCCATAGTGATCAAAACAGCATGGTACTAGAACAAAAACAGAGCCTCAGACCAGTGGGTTAGAACAGAATTTCCAGATATAAATCCCCAGATATACAGTCAACTAATATTTGACAATAGAGCCAAAAACTTGAAATGGAACAAAAAAAGTCTCTTTAACAAATGGTGTTGGTACAACTGGAAAACTATCTGTAAGAAACTGAAAATTAAGCCATACCTCACTTCTTATACAAAAGTCAACTCAAAATGGATTAAAGACCTTGAAATTAGATCAGAATCTATAAAGCTTATTGAGGAAAAATAGACAGAACACTTGAAGACCTATATATTAAAAAAGTCTTTGAGGATGAAACACCAATGGCAAGGATTTTAGCATCAAACATAAACAAATGGGATTACATCAAACTAAGAAGCTTCTGCATGGTGAAGGAAACTCAACTTAAAACAAGAAGACAGCTAACTGAATGGGAAAAAATTTTCGCACTCAACACATCAGATAAAGGGCTAATAACCAGAATATACAAAGCACTCAGAAAGCTGAGTCCCCCAAAACCAAATAAAGAAAGCCATAGAAAAATGGGGAGATGAAATGAACAGACACTTCTCCAAGGAGGACTGAAATGTGGCCAAGAAACACATGAAAACATGCTCATCTTCACTCATCATTAGGGAAATCCAAATCAAGACAACAATGAGGTTTACACCAGTGAGGATGGCTCACATCAAAAATAATGGGAACATATTGTTTTGTTTTTAATTTATTTCTTTATTTTTTTAAATGATTGTCCTATATATATATTGGTGAGCACATACTTTTTTAATCCCCCCCCCCTTTTTTTCCCCCCTTGTTTTTGGGTATGTGACCTGTTTCGGTTATCCCATCAATCCACCCACAATTATACAGACATTATAATGTAGCACCACTTCCCCCGGCAAAGGCACACTAAGTAAAGGGGAAATCTTACATTAAAAAAAAAATAACTAACAAGTTTAAGAAAAATCATTTAAGTTCAGTTTAAAAGTTTTTAAACAATTGGCGATTGTTAATTATAAAAAATTTTTTTTGAATGCTGAAGTCTTACAGAAGTCAGGAGGCATACCCGTGGCATTCAAAAATAACCATTTTACCTCCTGCCAAGCTGTTTTCTTACAGACTTCCTGCAGTTTCCCGCAGTCCTGTCCTCATTCACTTCAAATCAGCCTGTCACCCCTCCTGCTAGCCCACCATTCCTGCTGGACCTGTTTCTGACTGACTCTGCCTAAGGGGAATGCGGGATGATACTCTGCCTGGCAGCCCTTCTATAAACCTTCAGCATGCCCACTGCTACCAACAACCCTGCTGACCTCCACTGGGGAGCTGAGACTCATCAAGGCATACCTTTGACACAGGTCATGGGTGTGGGACCTTGCTTACTCGGACCATATATGCGCCCCCCCCCCCTGTCCAACTATCAAACATTTGCAATCAAACCATTGTGGTTAATAACACTTCCATCTTCATTGAAGCCCCCAGCTCCACTGGACATTCTCCCCATATTGTTACTAAAATGTTTCTTGCTTATCATGACTATTAGCTTTGTTAATGCCTAGATTAACCATCAAACCTGTTGGTCCAGTTTCCACCTTGAACCTCATTCTGCAGATGGTCAACGCCTCCACCATCACTGACCATGCCTATCTGCTATTCATCTCAACCGCCCTTCTGCTTTGGCGACCCCCTGCCTGTCTCTGACCCCTTCGCTCTGCAATCCAGCCCCATGCCTCATTTCGGTATCACCGTGGAACAGGTGGTGGAACTTGAACTTTGCCTTTTGGTACCCAATATGATTCCCCCTAAAATTGTAATCAAATTCTTGTCGTTGATTTCTCCTTTCAGTTCATGATTGCCCCCAATTTAATGTTTTTTGCCTGTTTCACTAGTTTATCTCCCCCATTGTTTTACATTTGTTTCTTTAGTCCTAGTACCACTGTGTTTTGGTTGTTTTAATGCCTAAATTGACTGTTAGATCAAAAAATTGCCTTATTACCTCTTAAATATAATCTTGTGTCTCTCCCCCGCTGCAGTACAAGAATCAAACACTGCCATCACCCTAGCCTTATTAAAAGGCCTAGGTGTTATTGGTGTAAGCACAAATATTTATTCATTGGTTCATACTCTAGAATCTGCTAATGCCTTATAACTGTTGCTAAAAATGTTTACAAACTTAAAGAAGTTTACACTATTGTTGATTTCCTAGCAAAGAGTGCAGAATAACCGCCGTGGTTCAAAATTAACATTTTTTTGAGGGAGGGGGGAATTTGTGTCATCCTTAGAATAAAATGTTGCTTTTTAAAATAAATTCGGCTTAGCTAGAGATAGCATTCAACACATAGAGGATAATTTAGTAAATAGACAAAAAGATATAGAGCAGAGTGAGAGCTGGTACAAAAATTGGTTTTCTACCACTCCATGGATAACAACAGTGCTCCGAGCCTTTTTGGGGCCCTTCATTGGCTTTATGTTGCTAGTTTCCTTTGGTCCTTGGGCTTTTCGCAAACTCACCACCTTCGTAAAGAATCAAGTGGATGAAGCAACCAGAAAGGACTCAAAGGTTCTGTACCAACAACTATGCACCTCAGAAGACCAGCTGACACCTGACATCTCCCCTCCTGCCAACTCTCCGCCACTTAAGTTTGAAGTTATCGAGGAGCTGGCGCATAGACCTCAATCTGTGCGCTCGCGCCTTGCCAAGCTTTGGAAACGACTGAATCAAGGGTAGCAGATGCGGTGACTGGAAGCCCCACACCTCTTCACCCAGTGTGGCCAGTCCACCGAGGCATGTCTGTCCCTTCCATATTGTATACTAAACAGGGGGAGATGTGGGAGATCGAGCACCCCACATATCAAAGGAACTCTGAATGAATTTTCCACCGCCTGCCTGATTCAAGCCACAAAAGTTTGCATAGCCCCGAACCAACAGAAAACTCTGCAAATAAATTTAGCTCAGCACAAAGAATCTGGCTTAACCAGTTGCCTTAACCTTTCCATGGAACCTGTTTTTGTAACTGCTCTCAAGCATGTAGTTATAGATATGTTTTTGTAAAGTTTAAATTATGATCCTTATTGCTTGCACAAAAGATAGAGCTAAATGGAAAATAGGCTAAACAAATAATTGTATTTGCGTAAATATCAATTAGCTATTTGTTTAAGAATTTGCTTCCCCTCCCCCCATCCTGCCAGGTTCCTCTTTATCCTTCCCGCCATCAAAATGTGTTTATGCTCCCATTGGTTAAAATTGTTGTACTTGTAAAAAAAAAAAAAGAATTTCCATACAGTTTCCCCATGGAGTCTGAACCAGATAATATTGTCACTAATTGTGAAAAGGGTTACTTTTGTTACCATATTCCTACCAACATAGGTTGTTTTGTTTGTAATCATTTTTATTTATGCTATTGTCACTGGTGTGCTATGGTTTCTTGTTGTTTTGACTTGTATTTTCCTCATAATAAACAGCATGAACACGTAAAAAAAAGAAAAATAATGGGAACAATCTGTGTTGCTGGGGATGCGGTATGAAAGGCACTCTCATCCACTGCTGGTGGGAATGCTCCCTAGTCCAACACCTATGGAGAACAATCTGGAGAGTGCTCAAGAAACTCAGAATTGAGCTGCCATTTGACCCAGAAATTGCTCTCATAGGTATCTACCCCCAAGTTGGAAGGACATTCATCCCAAAGAATGTATGCACCCCACTATTTAACGCAGCATTCAGTATAATAGCCAAGTCTTGAAACCAACCTCGATGTCCAACAACAGATGAGTGGATCATTAAGATGTGGTATCTATACACAATGGACTACTACATGGCAGTCAGAAATGATACAATCACAGACTTTGCAGCAATGTGGATGGACCTAGAACATATTATGTTAGATGAAGCAAGTCAGAAGACAAAAGGTAAACACAGAATGATAGCACTATTCTGAAGTAGCTGGAATATACACCAGATATACAACCAATACCCCGCAATTAAATAACAGGGGGTAACAGGATAGAAATCTCAAACACTATAATAATCACCATATACTGGGGAGTAGAGCCCATAACAAAGGGAAGAGAAACAACACAAAGCCTGATTACACATTATATCATAAAGAAACCAGCAACAGCAGAAACAGCAGTGTACAGAGAACAGGTATGTAATTATTGTTTTACAAAGGCCCATAATTATTTAACTAGGGATCTTATACAGGGTTATAGGTAAAGATTAAGACTGAAAATTATTGAGTCCAACAGAAACATCTCAAAACATTATGTTTTAAAATAACCTCTCAGTTTTTCTGTCCATAGGGGTTCCTGGATACAAAGGGTGAACATCCTACGGTGGTACCTTGGTGCTCAGTGACACGAGGCACCATACTCTGCTTGAACCATAAAAATGGCTGGATAAAACTCTTTAACATACCCTTTATCCCTAGATTATGCCTTCTTTTAGGACCTGAAGCACATGACCAGCCAGATGACCGAAGCAACAACCGTGACCTACAGAGTTATACCACAGGGCCTAAGCATAGAACACATTCAACCAAACTAACATGCACTTGCTCTTAGACCCTCTGTTCTCATTACTTCGTATTTTTGTTGTTGTTGTTTGACTGTTGGTTTGCTTTGTTTTGTTTTTTCCTGCTCTCTCTCCTTCTTTCTCTACCTTCTCCTCACTATCATCAATTCAATCTATGTCAAATAAAAATCACAAGGTTTTATCTTCTCCTTCTCAGGCAAAACCACGCAACTTGAACTAGCTAGTCCTACCTACAGTTAGAGGGGGAGATAAGGGAGGCATCAAGACCAAACTGGTGCAAGACTACTAAGTAGTGGGTTGGATACAGAGGGGACCACATATTCTAGCCGCCCTGGGGGTGAGGGAAGAGGAAATGGGAGGTAGGACAACAACGGAGGGGTAGGGAGGACAATTTGGGGATGGGAATCCCCCCTGATTTTATGTAAATATGTACCTAAAATGTTATTGTCAACAATATGTAAGACACTATGATCAAAATAAAAATTATATTAAAAAAAATCACAAGGTTACCCCCTCTATAGGAAAGGAAAGCCGACATATAGAGCACTGTGGACAATACTGCAAAGGATAAACACCTATATAGATAGACCTCACTAACACAATGGTCAGTACTCGAGACACGAAACCTATACATATCCAAAAGCTGAACTATTAGTTTCCTTTCCTTACAAGTACTATATTATCTATTATTCTGTACTCAGCGCACTTCTTGCCTCCTGACCTCTCTACATTAATATACACCTAAGCTAACTTTTATATGTTTATATGTGGGCAGGATCACACAGAGATAGGAATCCTCCTTAAGGAACAAACCTAAACCACAAACAACCAATACCTATACCCTATATGACCCCTCCCATATACAATACCCTCTCCCTCTCCCAGAAATCCGGCTATCCCTTCACCCCTCAATTTGACCCCTGATATCCCACCACATTATAACTCTCCACCCTCAGTTCTTAATCCATTAGGCATCAAGACCAATCTCCTACCCCAATGAGCCAGTACCCACTACACAAGTGAAGAGACACCCACCCAAACTCTCACCTCGTTCCTGGCAAGAAAATACAACCAACACCCTGACTGACCCATGCAGTGTGGCCCTCCTAATCACCTCTCCTGAATGTGGACTGTGACTTGATACCAGAACTAGCTCCAAAGGACCCCCACTGCAAGAACTCGACCCAAGATCTCCCTGTTTGAACCCCATACCTCACAAGGAAATCTCAAAAGACAATGGGGAAACCTGTACTTTTATCATAAATATAGACCTATATAACACTACCTCTTATCCTGTTTCTCCCCAAATGTAATCTCCTGTACCACTTTCTCCCTTTTTCTTTGTTTTTTTTTCCTCTTTTTTCTTTTTCTTTTTTATAATTGTTCATTTTTTTTTGCTTGCTTGTTTTTTTGTTTTGTTTTGTTTTAGTTTTTGTTTTTTGATTTGATTTCTTTTTGTTCCTTTTGGGTCACTCCTGGCGGCACTCGGAGGGTGCTCCTGGCTCTATGCACGGAGATTGCCCCTGTTGGCATGGGGGACCATATGGGATGCTGGGATTTGAGCCACCATCCTTCTGCAGGAAGGACAGATGCCTCCTAGTCTCCATGCTATCTCTCCCAGCCCCACTTTACTCCCTTAATTACATATTTTATTTAATCTTTTTTTTTTTAAAGAAACTCTTTTTTTTTTTCTTTAGATATGTGTGAGCATATATATTCCTAGTTTTTGTCTGGTGTCTGTTTTCTTCTCTCTCCACCCCCAAATCCACCAGCAATATAATGTAGCACCACTTCTTCCTGCAAAGACATATTAAACAAAGGGGAAATTTTATGTGTACAAACTAGCTCTTATCTACTAGGGATAAGATACTTGTTTACAACACAGGGACATCTCCCACCCTGAACGTATGTTATGTGGAAACAACTTAGACTCCAGGGAACCCGACACCGACCATCCAGCCTTGACATAGAAACAACATAGAAACAACAGAGTTCTCCACAACAGCTCCTGGAGCCCAATCCCCTCCAGGGCATGCATAATGCTGCTCTGACGCCAACATGTGCCAGTGCTAAATTGATAACCTGACAACAAGGAAATGGGAACAACTTGATCTAAGAGCAAGTTGTCCTTCCTCATCAGCCAACGATAAGACAAAATCAGAAAAATGTCACCCTTTTGATCTGTGCAAAAGCCAAGATTGCTATATACAGATAACTGGATGTTACAACCAGGACGGGACAATACACATCCAGGGACCAACAACAACAATAGCAACAAAAAGCTCTAGCCTAGCTTTTGGTCTATGATCTGTTCAACAAACAAGAGCTCCAATTCCAGAGGTCTGACTGAAACAACCGCAAGTGAACGAGTCTTCCGGAAACATAATGAAAGACTTTATCCCAGGCTCCATCCTAGGAGCAACATAATGACCAAGACCACCAACTACAGAAGATGGATTAAAACGCCACTGAAGAAACAGAACTGCTAGAACCACAAAGAATGCCTTCATCATAAGCTCCATTCCTTGAACTGCACAGTCACCAAGATCTCTAGATACAGAGGTATAATTTTACTATTCATGACGAAACAGAAGTCTTCCATACACCACGAAAGCACCGAAGATAGAGCAAATGGTCATGCAAGGAGTCTATAGTTAATCCCATGACAGTACACTTCAGGGGTGGAGAAACCATGTATCTCCTAGGCCAAGGGAATTCCCTCTATAATATCCCCAATAGTTACTGTGCCTATGCAGGGGGAAAAAGAAAAGGAAAAAAAAAGCACAAAACAATCATTTTCCCACATATTTATTTATCGATTAATAGATTTTTGACATCTTTATATTAGTATTGAGATTGAAGTTGATGTCTCCAATACTATTTTATTTTATCTTATCTTTCTCTTTTTGCACTTCTGCATGAGCTGATTTCAGAACTGAGTCTGTTGTGTGGTGCTCGTCTTTATTGCTGTGGTGCTCACTGGATATTTAATTTGATATTTCTTTCTGTATTGTGGTGGTGTTTCAATTGCCTTTATCGCATCCTCTCTCAAACTGAGGTTGAAATTCTCTGGAAGGACTCTGCCTATTTTTAGCATATTTGACTTTTTTTTCTTATTTTGTACCCCAATCTATTGCTTTTCTTTCCGTCAAACAAAACCACATAACTCAATTTATCTAGCTCCACCTCTTAAATAGAGGGGGAGACATGGGAGGGTACCAAGACCAAACAGACATATGATCACTAATAGTGAGCTGGACAAAGAGGGGACCACCTACTCTAGCAGTCTGGGGGGTGATGGTGGGGTATATGGGTTGCAGAAGGGGAACTGGGATGGGGGGAGGACAAATTTGGTGATGGGTATTCCCCTGATTCAATGTTGATATGTATAAAACTACTGTGAAAGATATGTAAGCCATTGTTATCAAAATAAAAATGAAGAAAAAAGAATTAGGTGCTTAGGGGATCATATGAAATACTATGGATCTAAACTGGAATGGTAAGGCAAGTGCTCTATCTACTGTACTATTGCTCTAAATTTAAATTTTGTTGACATTTTAGATAAGTGCCTTTAAAATAAAAATTAATATGTATGATAGCAATTGTAATAACAACTATGACAAGAGTCATCACTAGTATTATCACTTGTAGTTTATAGAATATTTAAAAATATATCTCTCAATGAACCCAGGTACACAATATTTCTAGATTCCTATAGTCATCTTCAATATTGTCTACGTGTTTGGCATATGTGGTGACCAAGACAATGCATTCATTGCAATCTATGTTACACAAATTTTGATATTAAATTCATGGATTTCATTCCTAGATTTTTTTAGAATAAGCACTCCTAACAAAAACTATTAGACTAATGTAGGTCAGACTTCAAGTTGAAGGTGGCAGAAAGAGAAAGAGGAACTATGAGGGGAAATGACAGGAGTAGGAGAAGGAAGGAGAGATAAAGAAGGAAGATAGGCGAGTCAAACAAATCTCTAAAACTTCCAGGTTTATCAAATAGAGTGCAAGAGAGATGAGTGAAGGAAGCATATTGGGCACCAGTGCCAGTAAGTCTTTAGCTCCAACAAACATCTGACTGCATTTGCTTGGGAAACAGCAAGACCACCTGTCTGCACACCAGTCACAATAGTCACAATTGCTGCAATTGAAATGCCATTTGTATTTAAATGACTGTGGTTCCAATGGGCTTTTGCAGACTCCAAAGTGACTTAGGCTACAAATTATTTTATTCTTAAAGTTATGATTGTTTTAAAATGTTGAAGCTGTATTTCATTTTGATCAATTGTTGTCAGCCTGTACTCAATTTGTGGGCTAAAAGAAACTTTTGACTCTAATTAAAATAGAAGAATGCAATTTCTATTATTTCATTGTAGAAATAATACAAACTTTATTGGGTAGGGATAAAGTGAATGCCATAGGCTGATAGAAAAATCAGATGATCATTTCTCAATTAAAAATGTTTTAAAAGCCCAAAATATGCTAAATATCCTGAGAACTGAGAAGTAGGGAGTGAAGGGGAAAGGGATCATGGGAAAATGGTGAAAGAATTTTGAAACAATCTTTTCAGATAGGTGTTGTACTATAAGACTATAAAATAGTGATTTCAATACTATTGTAACCTATGATGACTCAAAGTATTTTAAGAGGTTGTTTATAAAATTTTCAAAAATTAATAATATATTGGTATCTATACTCTGTATCTATATAAGAAGCTAATGAAAGCGCATATGTCTTTTTTTCTATTCATGAATATAATATATATTTATATTATAACATTCATGTTACCTTATGACTTTTAATTTTAAGTTCTTTATTTGATGTTTCCCTCATCGACAGAACCATTATTTTGTGTTCAAATTGAACCCTACCTATTCTATTAATTTATGTATGGAATATTTGTCTGCTATTTGGAGAAATGTTTAAGGATTTCTAAATAGCTGTCTCCTATTTTGAAGTTTTCATTTATTATCTTTTTACCATTGCTTCCTTTCTGCCTTACTTATCCCTGTTATTGATTAAAATTGTTTAGATATGGAGCTGAAGACAGTTGAGGGGTAAAGTGTCTGCCTTGAACATGGCCTAACTGGGGCTTGTTCCCCATAACCCATGATCCCTGAGCACAGAGTCAAGAATAAGTCTTGAGCAATGCTGATTGTAGCTTAAAAAAATAAACAGGGGCCGGAGCAACAGCACAGTGGTAGGGCGTTTGCTTTGCATGCAGCTGACCCAGGATGGACCTGGGTTGATCCCTAGCATACCATATGGTCCCTCAAGCCAGAAGAGATTTCTGAGCGCATAGTCAGAAGTAACCCCTGAGCATCACCGGGTGTGGCCCAAAAACAAAAAATAATAAATAAAATAAAAAAATAAAAAAAAAAACTGTTTAGGTATTCTTTTATTTTGGTTAAAAAGTAGATATATAGCATGCATTGTTACTGATTGTTATTATTATTATTATTATTTTCGTTTTTGGGTCACACCCAGAAGTGCTCAGGGATTACTCCTGGCTCTATCCTCAGAAATTGCTACTGGTAGGCTCAGGGGACCATATGGGATGCAGGGATTCGAACCACCATCCTTCTGCATGCAAGGCAAATGCCTTACCTCCATGCTATCTCTCTGGCCATGTTACTAATTATTTTTATATTAAAATATATTTTATAAACCCTATTAAATAATATAAAATATGATGTTTTATAATACATTTTACTTAAAGAAAATACAAATTTTCCTTTAGGTAATAAATGTTCCTAATATTTTAAATAGTAAAGACTAACACGAAAAATTAAGTTTTAATTAAAGTAGTTTATAATTCCTACTTTGATATTACTGAAGACATTAGTTTAGCAAGTAAACGAAAGATTATAGTTCAGTTAACAGAGGCATATCATTATTATTTTCAAAGTGGTGGGAAACTATTTGTGTAGTCTGAATTCCAGGGCTTGCTTTCATTTGTGGTCACTTACAAATTAGAAATCTGAAGATATCGAATTTACTTAGACTACTAAAATGCTATTCTATTATTGAGCAAGTGATCAATCATCCCATAAGCAAATGTCTTAAACATTTTAAAGAGAATAGAAGAGTCAGTTAACCAAGCTCTTCTCTATTTTGTGGTAAGAAATGCCTTTCTTCATTCAATAAAGGAAATCATAAAGCCACACAGAATGTGAGTGAGACGAGAAAGAAAAGTAATTCTGAGAGGCAATTTTCAACTAGGTTTTTAAAAGCAATCGTATTATTGTTGGCCAAATACTAAGCTTGGTATCAGATAGCCTGAGGTTTGGTACTGGCTACTTCACTCAAGCTTCCATTTATATAGAATCATTCATCCAGAAATTCTTATGAATTATTAACCAAAATTCTCTTCATTCTATCCCTCTGAGATCGATGGATTTATTATTCTCTTTGTTGCGTAAGTGAAGGAAATTTAAGCAAGAGTTTTCATAATCACACAATGATATAGTCATTCAAAGTTAGCTGATCTTCTTGAGCATCATCAGATTCGGACATAATGTTTAATACATATGACGTTTAATAATTAATGCATATTTGGACATTAGTACATGAATACAGGAATTTCTTTGCTTTCTAATTTCACTTTTTCGTATTTTGATGCTAATGAGACAGCTCTCTCCCATAAAAAGCGAAAGATTATTATATCTTTTTATTATTTGTTGAGTGATTCCAGAAAATGTACAGATCTTTAAATTTATTCAGTTCATACTGTGTACATATCTTTGGGAATACGTATCTTTTTTTTATTTCCTTCTATTTAATCCTAGTAAGAAAATATGGAGTTTTCTTACCAAGATTCTAAAGACACAGGGAAAAAAAAAATCTCATCTTAACTACCTTTTATCCTCAGAACTTCTGGGCCCATTTTAAAAAATTATACTCACCACCTTTTTATGGTGGTAAATAGTAAGATTTTTTATTAATGTTTTTGGTATTACTCAGATTCCCAATAAATACAGCATTCCCAGGTGCAATGCTCTTATTCTGTTGCCAATAAGTAATATAAGAATGAAAGCAGATTCTATCCTGGACACACTCAATGGAACACATTTCTTATAGTTGGCTGATAACAATCAATGAAGCTTTCGTTTCAGTGTGACACAGTTGCTTCAGAATTCACCTTGGGTTTAATGCTCCTGGAGATCATCCAGAACAAACTGCCTATGTAATGAATTCTAGTATTTAAAACGCTGTCTAGGTACCTTTGCAGGAAGAAACAATGGAAGAAAAAAAAAGTAAGGTGGGATTGGTGGATGAGAAGAAAGATACTAAAATGTTTTTAGAAAGTTAAAAGGAAAAATGTCTTGTTCTTCTTTTATATTTTTACTTAAACTGGTTGCTTTGAGAGCATTGTCTTTTTTGATGACAAAAATTACTTTTTGCAAGTGCAAAAATATCCAAAGTATTTAATGAACTGCAACATAAAATTAGAAGTAGTGTTTCTGGCTAGGAACAAGACTAAGTGTTGTAGGCTGCAATGTATTTCTTTGCCTGGGCTAGTGTGATCAAGCAATATGAAAAATATGAAATTGAAAATATAAGTCATGACGGAAGCTTCCTTATTGAAAATTCATAATTGAAAACTGTGAAGCATTTAAAGCCTCTGATATTAAAAATATCTTGAACCTTCATTGGCAATTTTCAAATATGTGGTGACAGTCTCTGATTTCATGCTATTTTATCTTCTTAGTAAATTTGTCATTGATTGGACTTTGACCATGAACAAAATTGTTAAAGATGGCTCCTACCAACCTCTAATTTTTATGAGGAGGGAGAGAATAATTTCTTTATGGTTGTACCTTAGATCCTACAGTTTTGACAGTTACCAGATCTATTTAGCACTAAGATCAGTCTTTACACACTTGTATTATTTACTCCAAATGATTGACTAGAGTTACTAAAATTTCCCCCTCTTATTACATGTGGTTCTGGTGCCCTTTAAAGTGACCAAAATGAATTAAGAAAATAATATGGCCTAAATTTCTCCAAGAAAAGATGGTAAGTTCATTGAAAAATAAATAAAAACTTGGGGGATTTTTCTAATAGACTCAATTTTTGGTATACTTTCCAAATGTAGATTGAGTAGCAAAAAAACTTGGGGGATTTTTCTAATAGACTCAATTTTTGGTATACTTTCCAAATGTAGATTGAGTAGCAAAAAAACTTGGGGGATTTTTCTAATAGACTCAATTTTTGGTATACTTTCCAAATGTAGATTGAGTAGCAAATGAAAATATTTTATTTAGATGATGATTTCTGAAGTGAAATTTCTAACTGGAATGTCCCAGATGTATAGCATGAAAAATAAAAAATGAGAGTAAATCTAATCTCATTTTTTTGCCTGTCCCCCACTCCCCCCACCTTTACTTTTTTTTTTTTTATTGTCATTTGTCTTATGCCTATACCACTCTCCTCCATCTCAGTTTGTTGGATGATATTTTAAAATGACATTGAGGGCTTTTCAAATGTGGTGTGATATGAATTATTTCTCTATCTGTTGTGGTGAGGATGAAGTATATGCTACAACACATAAAACGTATAATACGCTAAAACGCACCGTTGTGCATGCCAGTGTGTTTTCTCATTTTCTTTCTTTTGCACATATAAGGGCATTTCAGTGCCTGCTAGATGAAATAAAAATTTCCAGGTCCTGACAAGTTTCATTTAAGATAAGTTTTATCAACTAAAATGACAGTATGCTATATTGGTGTCCTCGTGGTGGTCATGCAAGTAGTCTGTTCAAAGATCTGCATGATCTTAGATAACTGCTAATGCTCACAATTTTATTTGTTTATGATTGAATATATATATATATAATTTGATATAATTTCAAATGAGGATTTTAATGAAGATAGAATATGTGCAAACTGGGGCCAGAGAGATAGCATGGAGGTAAGGCGTTTGCCTTTCATGCAGGAGGTCATTGGTTCGAATCCCTGCACCCCATATGGTCCCGTGTGCCTGCCAGGGGCGATTTCTGAGCCTGGAGCCAGGAATAACCCATGAGCACTGCGGGTGTGACCCGAAAACCACAAAAAAAAAAAAAAAAAAAAAAGAATATGTGCAAAGAACATGTCATACTATTTACATTAAATTGTTCTTTGATAAACTATTCAATTTGATATAATGTATGAATATTGAATTAGTAAAAGTCATTATTTAATTAGAAAACATCTTTATTCATATTGTTTTTTAAAAATATATCTAGTGATGACACTTGATTAGCTTCATTCTGGAAAGAGTTTCTGGTCATACATTATTTTTATATTACTATATTTATAATTTATGAAGTTACAATAGTGTTAAAATGTATAGTTTTAATATAAAAATTATTACATCCCACTACCACCAAAGTAAGCAGGACTGTTTATGACTATCCCTTGTCATGAGATCATCCAATTCCAGTCATATTGCAAAAACTGCCTGATTTTGGGGCTGGAGCGATGGCGCAGTGATTGGGAGTTTGCCTTACATGCGACTGACCCAGGATTGACTGCAGTTTGATACCTTGGAGTCACATATGGCCCCCCCAAACTAAGAGCGATTTCTGAGTGCAGAGTCAGGAGTAACCCATGAGCATCACTGGATGCAACCCAAAACAAACAAACAAACAAACAAACAAAAAAAGTCTTATTTCATTGTTACAGCTGCAGAGTATGTGAATGTGTATATGTGTGTGTGTACTTACTACCATATGTAGTTAATTAGGTTGTTTGCATATACTTCTATAATAAGTAATGAAATAAGCATGAGTATGTATGTATAGCCTTTTAAATTAACACTTTGTGTTTTGGAGGTAGGTACTGGAAAGTAGACTTACTGGGTCATAGGGGATTCCTACTCTTACATTTTTGAAAAATAGATAACCTGGTTCCCATAGAGGTTGAATCAGAAGAAATTTCCACCAATAGTGAATGACAGTTCATTTTTCACTACATATATATGCTTTGATCTACTCTTGAAATTTAATACCATCTCTTTGCACTCTCTCCTTGCAAAAGGGATTTGACATCTCGTGGCTGGCTCTGAAGAGTTTCCCTGTGTTAAGGGCAGACTCTAATACAGAGAGGAAAAATTTCCTCTTTAGATTCATGCTAACAAATATTACTTCCATATAGCATTAAGAAACACGTGGGGCCGGAGAGATAGCACAGAAGCTTTTGCCTTGCAAGCAGCCAATCCAGGATCTAAGGTGGTTGGTTTGATTCCCGGTGTCCCATATGGTCCTCCGTACCTGCCAGGAGCTACTTCTGAGCAGACAGCCAGGAGTAACCCCTGAGCACCACCTGGTGTGGCCCCAAAACCAAAAAAGCAAATATTTCACATTATTCAAAATAAGATGACATATATACATTTGTTTTGGGTCAAAGGTCAAAAAAGAAGTGATATTAAAATCGGTCAAGGTAAACATACAGTTTAAACAAAAAACATTTTGGTTGGCCCATGTAGGCCCTTATTCAAAACCTTGGTTTCCTAAAATTGATCATTTGTGTCATCACAAATTTGTACTCAGACCCCTTTTAACACAAGGAATTAGAGCAATATTATAATTGTTAAGAGACATACATGCTACAATCAACAAGAAAGTTTGCTGCATACTGTGAATTACCTGTCTTTAAGAATTTCATTCTTGGGGTGGGAGGGAGCAGTAGTGCAAGCAAAAGAATTTTTGCCTTGCATGTGCTAACCTAGGATGGACCACAGTTTGATCCCCGGAGTCCCAAGCCAGGAGCAAATTTTGAGTGCATATCCAGGAGTAATCCCTGAGCATCATCGGGTGTGCCCCCCTTAAGAACTTCGTTTTTGAATTCTGATTTGTTGGAAAATATAGATATTATAGGATTTTAAATACTCACATAGCTGACTATAGAACAATCAAGGATTTCACAACTGTAAATAAAACTTCATTCTCAGAAAACTGAGATAAAATTTGGAGACCTGGCAACAAAATTGAAATGACTATTTTATATTATGAAATATAATAACTATGAAAATAATCATTTAATGATTATAATAACATGTTTATTGTATTATTATATTATATATTAATATATATAATTTATTTTAGAGAGGCAAAATAGTTTTGCTCAGAAATATGTAAAAAGAGATAGGATGCATCTCAGGTTGTGATTTGAGCAGCCAGCATGTTTATGTTCTTTGTAATTTTTGTTGCTTGTTTGTTTTGGGGGTTAGATCCAGGGAGTGCTCAGATATTACTCCTGGGTCTGAGATTTAGGGCATCTGCACTCCTGAGTAGGCAGGTGGGTCATTTGCTTTGAGGAGGATCATTTGTGCTGGTCGTGCGCATATCACTGTACAATCTTATTCATTGTACAATCTCTTCAGCCCTTTGTATTTATTTATTTATTTATTTATTTATTTATTTATTTATTTATTTATTTAGGCTTTTTGGGTCACACGGTGACCCTCAGGGGTTACTCCTAGCTCTGCACTCAGAAATCGCTTCTGGTTAAGGGGACTATATGGGAAGCCAGGGGATCGAACTGCGGTCTGTCCTGGGTCAGCCGCACGCAAGGCAAATGCCCTACCGCTGTATTTTAAAATGACCCTCTTTCCCAACCCCTGATCTGTTCTCAGCAGTTGATTCATTAAAATGCAGGCAATATGTTCACTGGGCTGGAGAACTAGTGTCATATCAATGTCTTTCCCAAATACTTTTAAGAGGAATATTTAGGAAGGTGTCTCTAATTTCTTTTCTCAACAGAGAATTATTTTTTTTTTCTATGAATGGGGGAAGATTCCCCCAGTAGTGTGCAGGACTTCCTACTCCTGGCTCTATGTTCAGAGATCACTTCTGGAGTCAATTCAAGCATCTTATCTTCTCTTTTTTTTTTTTTTTTTTTTTGGGTCACACCCGGCAGTGCTCAGGGGTTATTCCTGGCTCCAGGCTCAGAAATTGCTCCTGGCAGGCACGGGGGACCATATGGGACGCTGGGATTCGAACCGATGACCTCCTGCATGAAAGGCAAACGCCTTACCTCCATGCTATCTCTCCAGCCCCCTTTTTTTTTTTTTTTTTTGGTTTTTGGGCCACACCCCGTAATGCTCAGGGGTTACTCCTGGCTATGTGCTCAGAAGTTGCTCCTGGCTTGGGGGACCATATGGGACACCGGGGGATCGAACCGCGGTCCGTCCAAGGCTAGCGCAGGCAAGGCAGGCACCTTACCTTTAGTGCCACCGCCTGGCCCCGCATCTTACCTTCTTATATTTAATCAACAAAGGCATTAATTTTTTTTAATTTGACGCGCTGTAATTTATAATACTGGAAATGACAGGGTTTCATTTACTTAATGCTCTAATATCACCACCTCTGTGCCTCTCTCAGTGGTAGGCTCATTTATATACACTTGTGCTCTTGTTCTTGACTTTGACCATTTGTTATTCTTATGTTTCTTTTTTTTTTTTACTTATGCTTATTTTGTAATATTGCTTACTATGCTGCGTTCTATCTCATCTCTGAGAGAGATCACTCTTTATCTGTCCCATTCTTCTGATTGACTTCTGTCGGCATGATACTCTTCACATTCTTTCATGTAGCAGCAAATCTCATTATTTATTATTTATTATTGTGTTTATTTATTGTAGTTTCCTTTATTTAATCATCTGTTCTTAGACACTTTATTTTCAGGTGGATGTGGGTCTCTGTGTGACTTATGAGGGGGGCGAAGGGCAGTATCCCCAAGAAGGGAATCTGTCTTTTTCTGCTACCTAGGAATAATAGGGAAATCTAGGACTGTGAGCCTTGTGCTTTGCAGGAAAATCAGTCCTAAACCTTAACCAGACCATCCAAATCTGTAGTCTTTTTCTCAGAAAAGAATTTAAGGAAGAAATGAGCAGTGAAGTTAAGACAGCCTTTATTTAGAAATCTGAGAAAGGGGAGAGAGAGAAAGAAGAGAGGAATGAGAAGGAAAAAAAGAGCAAGGAAAGTAAAGAGATTATTGCATTCAAGAGAGAACACTGTTTCCAAAGGAAGAGAGAAACCCAGTACACATTCCAGCATTAATGTATAAGAGTAAAAATCTCCACTGACATGGAACCCTAAACCCCTTAGCTGCATTATAACCCTCCTCTCAAGTTCCTCAGCCAGTTTTGATGCCTGTTTGCCTGCTGATCCTAGATGCAATATGCTGTGTGTGGGGTGTGCCTTTCTGGGCTGAAACTGCATGTTTTAGCCTACCAACATGGGATCCAGACCCCTTATTCATCCTCCTCCCAAGCTCTTGGTCCAGATAGCTGCCCATTCTGACGTCTGTCTGCCCTCTGATCCCAAAACCACATAGATGCTAGTGCATCCAAGTGAAGATATCCCAAAATATATCTCCTATTTCTGGTCACGTGGTTCATTGCACTCCTATCTTTCAGACAATCCAGCAGAGTAACTATTTGAATGTTTCTTTAATAACCTTAACCTTGCATGGTTAGGAAAATAGCCTAAAATGAAGATGCATTATTAGTCACCATTTTGTAGAAATAGTTCAACAGATCAATGCTCAAGTAATGAGGAACCTGAAACTTTGCCAATAAAACCCACAAAATGGAAAAAAAATAGGGAAGCTAAGGAGGTCAGCTATAGTTGCAGATGAGGAGAGAAATCTAGGCAAATCTGCAAACCCATCCAAACTCTTGCATTTGGTTAAAGAGGACCTAAAATCAACAATCAATGAATTGGCAACAGAAATCAAGGAAGCACTAAGCAGTGAAATCAAGCAATCAATAGATAAGAAATTCAACCAAGTCAAAGAAGAACTCTTTCAGAAGATGAGAGAATTTATATAACTGGAATTGAAGGAGCTAAAGTACATGGTAGCAAACCATAGCATAACTTCACAGGAGGAAAAACATATAGGTAAATTTGAAGACAAATTACAAGCTAGAACTGATAAAAAATTTGAAAAGAAGAGAAAATGGATGGAAGAAAATGTAAGGTCCTTAATGAAGAAAAACAAGAGGAATAATCTCTGAATTATTGGAATACAAGAAGGGGAGGAAAAATGGGAAAGGAGAAGAACAAGTAGTGGGAGAAATAATAGCAGAGAACTAACTTGCCCCAAGAAGAAAAAAAAAGCATTTTCCAGGGAAGAGCAAATTAATAATAGCGAGATCTTGAAGAAGCCACTGTCAGTGTAAGTCTTTCCAAGAAAAAGAGATGACAATCTAGCAATCAGGAGGAAACTGAAAACAAGAGTTCCAAGAAAAAGAAGCGAAAAGTCTTCTTCAAAGAGGAGCCACTTAATAACAGTGGCCCTGAGGTAGCTGGTTGCCATCACATATGTAATCTCAGGAATACCAAAAGGACACATTTTGTGAGTGGCATATGCTAAATGCTTTTTCCATATACCCCAATAATGACAAATTCAAATTCAAAAATAAAAATATGTTTGTGGCTAAGAATTTAAATTATACTCAAACAGGGAAAAGTCTAGGCCCATAAGGTAACAATGAATGAAGCACTATACTGCTGGAAAGAATTCATTTTAAGCCAAAGAGCAATTCATTCATGATAAAAAAAATATACAGTTATCTCTATATCAGAAAAATAGGAAGCAGATACAGAATTGATTACTTGGTGAAGTTTATGCAGTTACCAGCCGATGCCCCTCACCTTCATAACAAGGGATCACTGAAAGAAATGCTATTATTTTATTATTATTATTATTATTATTATTATTATTATTATTTAACTAAGCTAGAAGTTAATGGGCCTGTAGTGATAGCACAATGGTAGGTCACTTGCATTGCAAACTGCCAACCCAGGTTGGACACAGGCTCAATCCCCAGCATCCCTTATGGTGCCCCGAGCCTGCCAGGATCAATTTCTGAAGCAGAACCAGGAATAATCCCTGAGCACTGCTCCTGGGTGTGCCCCCCACCCAAAAGAAAAAAAGATAGTGCTTAGTAGGTTTCCTGCTCAGATTAAATAAAAATTCTTCCCATTGTTAACAATTAGGGTAAGGGCATCAGCAACAGAGTATATGATAAAATGATAAATGATAAACAGAAAATATTAGAACAGGAAAGAAGAAGCTACAGACCTAAGCATATTTTTTTTTTCAAACAGCAGAAACTTCCATTTTCTCTGAAGTAGAATAGTAGATAAACTCCAACTTCCCAGCTTAATTAAAAAACTTTGTGTTGGCATAAGGCTTCTGGAATCTCTGTCATCATTTGCTGGCCTCTGAGATTGAGTTTTCTTTCTAGGATCTTCAAAATAGGTCTGTCCAGGAAATCATTATTTTATGATCCTCCAATAGACCACAACTCCTCAACTTCACCAGCTATTTCTAAAAGTGGGTAGACATCTTAATAAATTTGAACAATATTAATAACTTGGTAAGTAAATAATTTTTTAGAATAAAAGAAAATTTTCTATTGTCATTTAAGCTGCATCAATGACAAAGAGCTTTTAAAAGAATGTAGATACTTCTGATAGACTCTAAAAGATGCCAATTTTAATGTAGCTCGATTGATCAAATTTTTCCTTTTTTTTGGTTTTTAGGTCACACACGGCAGCGCTCAGGTGTACTCCTGGCTCTATGCTCAGAAATCACTCCTGGCAAGCTCGGGGGACCATATGGGATGCCTGGATTTGAAGCACCAACCTTTTGCATGCAAGGCAAATGCCTTACCTCCATGCTATCTCTCTGGCCCCAAATTTTTCCTTTAAGGTTTGTATTTTCATGGTTTTTGTCCTACTGAAGAAATTTTGGCCCATTTTGAAGTCATGAATATATTTTTCTATTATCTTTAAGAGGTTATTTTGTCAAGCAGAGAGAGAGCACAAGTTCTCTAAAAAATATTTCTGTAACCTTTTATATTTAGGACTTTGACTCATCTGATTTTTGAGTATTGTGTGAAGTATGTTAATGTCCAGAAATTTATTTTCTTTAACTTTGTTCTTTTTAAAATTTTCTTCATTGGTGGTGGGAATGCCCCTGATTCAATACCACCATGTACGTAAAATATGACTGTGAAAGATTCGTAATCCATTGTGGTCAAAATAAAAATTATTTAAAAAATATCAAATTGAAAAAAGTTTTTCTTCAGCATTCTTTAATCTCTTGAATTTCTACCCATTTTAGAGTCAGCTTATCAATGTTCATTCACATTGAGACTTAATGGAAATGTATTGAATTTAGAGATCATTTTGGAAAGCACTGATATTCTTATTAACAAGCATTTCAATTAATGAATATGGCATATTTCTTTTTTATTTGCTTTCATTATAAAAGGTCAAAACTTGTTCAAGGATTTGTTGCTATTATATGTATATTCTAATATTTTTGTGGTGCTAAAGAATAAACAGGGCTTTACACATGTGATGTGTGTAATCTACTACTGATCACATCTCTGGTCCTAGAAATACATTTTTTTGGTTTACTTTTGAGCTACACCTGGAAGTACTTAGAGTTTACTTTTAACTACACTCAAGGATCATTCTTGGAGGATTTGGGGGACTATTCCTTGGGAGTGTGAAGAAAGAAACCTGGGTCAGTAGTTTGTAAAGTGCCCTTGAAACACAGCTACAAACATGTTTGTAATCATTGGTGCTTAAAGATATTATTTAAAAAAAAAATAAAGTGCCTTACCTGCTGTTTTATCTCTTTGTACTCCATGTATAAGAAACATGATATATATTATATATTGTATGATATATACACAACCTACACAAAACAATATATTGATGGGCTTATGTTCAGAAACTCTAATTAATTCACTTAATTCTAAGTATTTACTATGGATTTTTTTAATCTTCTAGGTGATAATTTTTATTGACAAACAATACTTTTTTATTTTTTTCAAAATTTGTACTACAGTTTTTTTTTTATTATTCTGGCTACTCTTTCAGTGTTGAAACAAGTTAGTGCATGCAGTTATTTTTTACATAATTTTGGCAGAAATTCTTTTATTTCACAATTCAGGTGGGTGTTTTTCAATATATACGTTGATTAGGATATATGAATTCTATTTTCTTTCAAACTTGTTTAGGGTTTTAAATATTAAGGGATAACAAGTTTTATTTAATTTTATTTGTATCAGTGACAAAATCGTAAGACTTCCCATTATTATCACAAATACTACAAGTAACATTAATTTTGAAAGACCAACTGTAATCTTGAGATAAAATCCAATTGGTGATGTATAATCTTTTAAAAATATTATTAGATTCAAAATTATATTTTATGTGGCTTTTATGTTTGTGTGAGAAATAAGAGCCTATAAAGTTCTTTTTTAATTTTATTTTTTGTTGACTTTTGGGCCACACCCAGTGGCACTCGGGAGTTGCTCCTGGCTCTGTGATTAGAAATTCTTCCTGGCAAGTGTTGGGGGATCATATAGCATCCTAAAGAATGAACCTAGGTTAACTGCATGCAAGGCAAATGCTCTACTCACTGTGCTATTGCTCCAGCTCCTTCTTCAAATATTTTATCATGGTTCTTGTATCAGGTTTATTCTTTTAGGATAAACTTATTCTTTTAGGATAAGTTGAGGTGTTTCTTATTCTTTGTAGTTCATTTTGTAAGTCAAATATTAATTTATTATTGAATTAATTTATTTTAGAGAACCTCCTAGTGGATTTCTGGAGGCCAGTAGGTCTCAGAATATGTGATGTTACTTATGCTTTGTCGTGCTGGGGACATCTCAGCCATGGTGGCAGTGCTGGATCCTCCAAGATTGCACTGAGAGATGATTAGAGGATATGTCCTTGAAATCAAACCAGATTGATTGCATTTTAGGCATACATCTTAACTTCTTACTATCTCCAAGGCTCCCTAATACTTATTTTTTAATATTTAAAGTAATTTATTAGTAAATTTATTTGTGCCTAAATACACTTGGGGAAGTTTTAAATTTTCTAATATAATTTTTGATAATATTTTAGCAGCCATTGTATTTCTTATTTCTAATTTTTGAGGCAGCTGTATTTTAACATGCTTTACTTTTATATACATTTTTTTAAAAATATAATTAGAGCTGTTAAATAAAATTTTTTGAAAGAAATGCTCATAAATTTTGGTAAATAAAATTGCCCCAAATTATTCATAAAATGGGGCCGGGAAGGTGGCGCTAGAAATAAGGTGTCTGCCTTGTAAGCGCTAGCCAAGGAACGGACCGCGGTTCGATCCCCCGGCGTCCCATATGGTCCCCCCAAGCCAGGGGCAATTTCTGAGCACTTAGCCAGGAGTAACCCCTGAGCGTCAAACGGTGTGGCCCAAAAACCAAAAAAAAAAAATTATTCATAAAATATATGATGATTTCACAGAATATAAAGAAAGACTTAAATTTTTTTCCTTGAATAATTGGTATTGATAAAAACAGCATCAAATGTTTAAGGCATATATAATGGTTAGTTCTTACTGCATATAGAATCTCTAAACTTTAAGTTTATAACAGCAACCATTTATTTATCTTTCAACTCTGAGGTTAGAAGTATAGGTGTGTTCAGGCAGGCACTTGCAGCCTGAGCTGATCTTGACTTTATACTGGTTAGAGTCATTCAGTCTGTGGTTAGTTACTGGCACGATGGGCAGAGCTTACTAATGATGTCAGCATGAAGATATTAGCTTTGCTTTTCATCAAAGGTCATATGATTGTTGTGATCAGGAAGACTTGTTTTGGCTTGTTCTCAAGATAGTTACAGAGTTACTACAGATGAAAATAAAATTTCTGTGCTCAAACAACTAAAAGTCTACCTGAACTAACTATAACATATATCATACATAATCCATTGACTAAAAGTCCTATGATCACCCATTTTAAAGTGCTAAAAATAAAAGGCATGAATAGAGAGTGACTATAAAAATGGTATGGTACATTTATTAGGCTTCTTTTCAGATATATATGAAATAAAACCCTACTAAGGAGTGTTTTTGGTGTTTTACAGTAGCAGAAAAAATTGATTATTTCTGGTAGAGAGGAAAAACTCAAGATAAATGCATTTGGTAAAAATTATTCACATAATTACTCTGGTGCTAAAGCACACATTTTGTTTGTTTCTCAATAATTGAATAATTCACCTCTCAAGTAAAATATGAATTGCTTTCTATGTATATATCAAGAGACATATTTATTGAAAATTACAAAGAGCTTATTTTAATAAAGGAAAATGATTGAGTTGGGTCTATTAGGGACCTATAAGGAAGAAGAAATAAAATATTCAAGCTGTGAATAACTCCTTAGATGAAAGCAGAATGACTTTGATAGGACTGAAGAAAACCTTGGGATAGGAAAACAGAAAGGTAGAGGAATTTAAAGTGTTGTTAGGGAAATGAATGTGGTATCTAGGGAGAATAATATAATAATAACTTAGATTGATAGCTAAGGCTTTTATATTTATTAATTCTTTTAATATGCACATCAGCTCTATAGATACATAAAAAAGATCAAAAGAGAAAATTTCACAGCAACAAATTATCAGGGAGAGGATAACTATGAAAAATAGGCAAGAAAAATTATGAAAAAGTGTGTTGTTTAAAATCACAGTGAAGGAAAGTCAGGAAAGTGACTGAAAGTATATGAGAAATGTATGTATCTATCATTTACTTATTTATTTATTTATTGTTTTGGGAGGCCACACCCGGTGATGCTCTGTGGTTACTCCTGACCCTGCATTTAGAAATTGCTCCTTTTGGGGACCATATGGGATGCCAGGGATCGAACCCATGTCTGTCCTGGGTCAGCTGCATGCAAGGCAAATGCCCTATAGCTGTGGTACCACTCTGGCCCTCTAGTAGAAATTTAAGCATGGAGAATATACAGAGAGAGGCCAAGGATATGGACTATTGAAATGGGAAATTCATTGTATTTTAAAGGGATCAAATATACATATAGTGGAAATTAAAATAGGGGAGAAATACAAGAAGTTCAAAGGAATTATCACATGATATTCAAATTCTATTCTAAAAAGTATATAAACTGAAGTAAAGCAAAGCATTCAAAATTCTCTCTCATATGTGGGAGATTAAGAAATATAGTAGGAGAATAGCATCCCCAAAGACAATAGAAACTGAGAACTGGCCTATAGTAGGAAGTTTACCAAGACAAAGGGACAAATTAGAAAACAATGATGTGAAGACACTAGGGCAATGGTGAAGGAAAACAGAC